>NC_065443.1:282497331-283097331 GCF_917563875.1 Diabrotica virgifera virgifera | reverse complement strand
ATTAAAAAATGATTATCCTTTATCGTTTATAAATAAGGAATTGTCAAGATTGGATCGAATGGAACAGAACAACATAGAACGGGATCCTACAACATTCACAAGAAATAATACGAGGAAAATATCAATACCATACATAAAAGGACTATCCGAGAAACTTAAAACAATAAGAAATAAATTCAACATTTCAACAACATTCAAAACAACCAACACATTGAGATCTATTCTATCTAAAACTAAACCTAACAATGAACAAGAAAGGACAAAGAATTGTATTTATAAAATACCTTGTGAATGCGAACAGTTTTATATAGGTGAAACATCAAGACCATTAAACGTTAGAATAAGTGAACATCAATCTTATATTAAAAATAGAGAATTTGATAGATCTCAAATATGTCAACACGCATGGGATAATGAACATAGAGTTCAGTGGAGAGATTCAAGTATAGTCCTGAAAGAAACAGATAGTAAAAAGAGAAAAATCAAAGAAGCGGCTCTAATTATGCTAAACGAAACCAATTGTGTCGCAAATTCCTCGGTGGAATGCAGTAGGATGTGGATACCCATACTGAAAGAGGAAGTCAATAGAAAGAAAATACCACAATTAGTAAGTCAATAGTCGAGTTAGTACATATTTTATATTTTAGTATTACTTATATACCCATGTATTATTGATATTATTTATAATTGAAACAAAATTATAGTAAAGTCAGAATTTGGTATTAATTTTGAGAGGAAATTAAATGTAAGACCAAATACTTACGATGTCGGGATAGTATCACGAGGTTTTTCCTGGTTTTCCCTCGTGATTTACTATGAGATCTCTAACGCGAGAATTTTAATGTCACCGTTGCATGTGGTTGTCTTTTTAAAAACAGATCACATGCTATGATTTTTTTTGTGACGGATATTCTTGAGTTGGGGTTGATTTCATGTAATCGAATGAACTATCTTTCAGTAAAGTCGTCCCAGGAACGCAACTCATAAATATTGGCAATATCATTTTAAAGTCTTCTACTTTAAAATGTATCATATGTATCTGAATTGCCGATATAAATGAGTCAAATTAAATAAATTATTAGAAGAATTTTTTTTACTAAGCAACAACATTTTTGTTTATATTAATAGTATTTTGTATTTTGACAACGGCACCCGATTTGGGCGTCGAAACGTTAATAAAATTCATTTTTTAATAATATTGTGGCTTATTTCCCATTCTAAATAGTTAAAATTGAATTTAGATACTTGATGATTTCAAAAATATTTTTTACTTTTGTTTTTAAATCTTAAAAATCGCCATTTTTCGTTTCTTTTTATTTTTAAATTGTTTATAACTCGAAAACGATCAACCATGGAGGAAAATAACAAGAGACCTATTTTCTTCAGAATGATCCAAAAAACATAAAAATGGCTGGGTCGAAAAAATTGATTTTTATAATTTGTTTAAAAAAATTGTTGAAATAAATTAGGACTATTTTTCGCATGAGCGAACTCTTGAGCCTTATTCTGAAGTATCTCATGAAAAAAAAACTCATTGGAATATTTTTCCGAATGAAACCGAGTTTTTGCCTTGTCTTTACGAAGTCGTATCAATGCATTGAATAATATTACTTATTTATTAATTTGAATTATTCGCTACCATCTCTTGTTTTAATTTATTTCTGATCTGATCACATTTTTTTGTTGCTTTTTCAGCATTCTTGAAGTTTTCTTTATTTGTTGATCTTCCTTTTAGTGTAGTCTATATCCTAACCATTAGTTATTTAGTATAGGTTTTAAATATTGGCATTATTTTTGACATTCTTTTAGTCCGAATTGAATAAGTAACAATATATCTTCTTATCTTAATCATAATAACTTTGGTAGTTATGATATTTTAACTTAACTATTTAATATTACAATATTACTTAATGGCCATTTTATTGAATATTAATTTTATTAATAGCATTTTTATGAATGAAAAAGTTCCATATATCGGTAACAATTTGTATTTAAAAATTGTTGTTTATGTCAAAAACTGCAATGTTTACGAAGGAATAAAATTATATTGTTGTTTACAATTAAATTCGATGTAATTTTTATAGACAGCGTTTGAAATTATTATATAAACATCAAACATCAAAACTGTGGAAACCGATAACAACTTGTACAAGTACATAATGCGAGAGACCATTACCAAGTACATAAAACCAGCGAGAGACATCAAAGTATAAAAAATTCTTACGACTACCTGCATTGAATCTCCAGCGAAACAATGACAATAACCAAAAAATATGAAGACTTACGAACAGTGGAAAAATAGTTATTTATGAAATAGTTCGTGAAGAATGGTTTTTGCAAACGCACGCGATGTTTAGAGCACGAGCGACCGCGGAGCGAGTAAAAAGTTCGCAAAAAGTACTTCACGCACAGTTTCATACTAGTTATTTATGAAACAGTTCGTGAAGTATGCTTTTTGCGAACGCACGCAATGTTTAGACATCGCGTAAGTTCGCAAAAAGTACTTCACCCACAGTTTCATACAATATTTTATCTATGATGAACAAATAAAAAAACTGTAACTCTTCGTCACTGGAATTTATTTCTATTCTACAAGTTTTAGAACTTTGACATTTAAAAATTCTAACTTCTTTCAAACCACAAAACTGTCAAAACGTTTGTTGTAATTTATTGCTCACATGTCATCACCATGACAACGCGAGAGTTAAGCATATTTGATTACATCAAAGTGTGCCAAAAACAGTGCGAAAAAGTAAATCCCATTTAAAATACATTGTTACTTCACGCACACTTTAAATCATTCACGCACTGCTATCTATAAGGACAGTTTTCACAAACTAAAAACTTATACATAATATGAGATAGAGTAGATAAAGATTATTAAAATAATACTAGTACCAATTAAAACAGATCAAAATGAATATAGAAGCAGAACAAATGCAGTAAGAGAGTAATAAAGGACTGAAAGGAGATATCGTGACCAAAATGAAGCAATGTAAAACTAGATGTCTAGATCAGATCTGGCTAGCAGATGATAAAATGAAATCCAGAAGAAAGAAAGAAAAGGGAAAGACCAAGATGAAAGTGGCTACAAGAAATTTAAGAAGACTTACAAACGCGGGAGTAAGAAATGGCAGGGACAAACTAGAGACAGGAAAAAATAGAGAGACATCGCCAAGAAGATAACGTAAGCAAAACGGACCCTCTTGAGAAATAGGAACCTCAAATAGGATACTTTTTCACGGTATTCAGTAAAAATTCTATAAAAAATAAAAGAATAACACCAGAGAAGATCTTCTTCTTCTTTTTGTATAGACATGACTCTGTCAGTTTTTTCAATGTGCTTCTAGTAAGTTGTCATTCCATTATTTTCGTGGTCTTCCCACTGATCGTCTTCCTATTGGGGAACCGTCTCTCGCTGTCCTGACTACCTTATTTGTTGTCATTCGGCTTATGTGGTCATTCCATTCTATTCTTCTGTTTCTTACAAAGTTATTAATGTTATCCACTTTGTATCTCCGTCGTATATCTGTACTTCTAGCTCTGTCCCATAGAGTCTTACCATCGAATTTTCGAAGGGTTTTCATCTCCGCTGTTTCGAGCCATCTTTTTATCCTCCCTGTGTCGGGTCGTGTTTCTGCCGCATATGTCATTATTGGACGGATGACTGTTTTGTAAATTCTGCCTTTCATTTCTTTTCCGATATTTTTATTTCTCCATATTGTGTCATTCAGGCAACATGCAGCTCTGTTTGCTCTATTCACTTGATTTTCCACTTTTGTTTCGAGCCTTCCGTAGCTAGATAGTGTGATGCCTAGGTATTTAAACTCCATTACTTGTTCTATTATCTGACCTTCCAGCTCCAATTTACATCTTATTGGATCTGCTGTTATAACCATGCATTTTGTCTTTTTTGAGGAAATTAACATGTTAAATTTTCTGGCGATTATGTTGAATTGGTGCAGCATACGTTGTAAATCATCTTCACTTTGAGAGATTAGTATTGCATCGTCCGCATAGCAGATTATTTTAAGTTGTTTTTCTCCCATTTGGTATCCTTTTTTAGTTCTTACTTTTTTTATTATTTCGTCTATGATCAGGTTGAACAATAAAGGACTCAAGGAAACCCTCTGTCTTATCCCATTGCCGGCTTCAATTGGGCCAGTTAGTTAATCTTCCACTTTTACTTTTATTGTGTTGTTCTGGTAGATGTTTTCTATCGTTTTAATTATTCCCAGAGGTACCTCTCTCGAGTATAACAAGTGGATAACGTCCTTTAATGTGACACTGTCAATTGCTTTCTTAAGGTCCACGAAACATAAATATGCCGGTTTGTTGTATTCCAACGATTTCTCTTGAACTTGCCTCATTATAAATATAGCGTCAGTGCATGACCTTCCCGACTAAAACCTTGTTGTTCTTCTGCTAATGTTATAATTTCATTGAATTTGTTTGTTATCACTTTTGTTGTTAATTTTAATGTTGTGTTTAAAAAGTTAATCCCTCTGTAATTCTCCGGGTCTGATTTGTCTCCTTTTTTGAAGAGAGGTATTAGGATGCTTGATCTCCATTCTTGTGGTATTCTGTTTTGTTCTATTATTTTTTGTATTAGCTTTAATAGTTGTTTAGTTAGATCTTGTCCTCCGTAATTTAGGAGTTCGTTTGATATTCTGTCCTCTCCTGGAGATTTTCTATTTTTTAATTTTCCTAATGCTTCCTTTACCTCTCCCTCCTCGATGTTTATTTCTTCATTTGTCGTAACTTCAGGTGTTGGTGGTTCATTATCGTCAGCAAATAGAGATCGGAAGTAGTCTGCCCATGTTTCCTTCTAAATGTGTTTCGCTTTTATTAATTCGTTCATCTCCTTTCTTTGCCCTCTGATCATTCTCCATACTTCTTTTTGTGTTCCGTAGAAGTCGTGTTCCATCTGTTTTGAGAAACTCTGCCAGTGCTCCCTTTTTATTTGCCTCACTAAAGTATTCGTTTCGTTTCTGATTCGTTTATAGTGGTTGTATGCCTGTTGTGTTTGTTTGTCCTTTATTGTAAAAAGACTTTCTTCATTTCTTCGCATTTTATCTTAACTTCCTCTCTAAACCACGGGGTTTTCTTCTTTAATATGTGAGTATTCGTTACTTTTCTCTCTCCAAGTGATTCTGTTGCAGCGCCGATTATGGTATCTTTGAGTTTTTGCCAGCTTTCATCGATGTTATCGTTTTCTAATATTCTATTTTCAGCAATCTTCTCTGATATTCTTTTCCTATATAAGTATTCCGTGGATTCCGTATGAAGTCTTTCGACTTTGATTTTTGTTTGTGTTGGTGCTGCCCTCTTAGGTGTGAAATATTTCATGATTCCTATTGTACATAATACTAGGCTATGGTCGCTACCTACATCTGCTGAGTTGAGGCATCTTACGTCGATTATTTTTGATGGATCTTTGGTTACAACATAATCTATCATAGATCTTTGTCCACGGGTGTTATTGAATGTATATTTGTGTTGGTCTTTGTGGTCAAAAAATGTGTTGTTTATTCTAAGTTCGTTATTTGTGCAGAAGTTTATCATCAGTTCTCCATTTTCGTTCTTAACATTTTCATTGTGTTTTTGCTTAATTCCGGGTATTACTTGGTTACCTATTCGAGCGTTAAAATCCCCCAGTATTATCATCTTCCCTCTAACTTGATCTACTACTTGTTGTAATTCGTCATAAAAGATTTTCCTTGGTGTTTGAGGCTTGTTGTTTTCTGGGCCGTATACTCCGATGATGTTCAGGTCTTCCTTTTCAATTCTAATTTTTGCTGTGACAATTCTTTCCGATATATATTCACACTTTTTGATGTGATTTTGGTATTTTTGATGTACATTTTGATGAAATTTTTTTTCGGACCCTTCAGATTCGTTATACTGAGGTTCTACTGTATTAGTAATGCTACACCTTCTTTGGCCCAGTTTTCTTTTGCTACTCCAAGATACAGATCCTAAATTATTAAAGGAAATACTAGACTAGAAAGATGACGAAAGCGAAGATCAAAAAATGGTGCTACTATAGTATGGTCTACCTGTCTCTATCTATTATAGTTTGCAGAATAAGCCAATTTTGTGGCTTAATGACTACCAAAATAGTAAACTGATATGACAAAATATTAATTTGTAAAATTGAAATAAAAATGCTTGTGATTTATGCTTTTTACTCACTTTTTAAAGATTTTTTTGCTGGCACTGCGTGGCTCAGCAATACCATAATATTTTTTTTTCTCATAAGTGTTTGCATACTATATGAAAATCTTTACAAAGTGAATAAAACGCATACATCAGAGTAATAATTATTATTTTAATTTTACAAGTTAATACTTTGTCATATGAATTTATTATTTTAATTGGGAATAAGCTACAAAATTGGCTTATTCCCAACTAACATAGTAAATAGAGATAGAACAAAGGGTTGTTTGTAAAATTACAATAATAATTCTTCTTATTTATGCGTTTATAAACGAGACGGTAGACCGCATACTATAGTAGCACCAAAAAATTTGTTTGGATAAAAAAATAATGAAGGGTTACTTACATAGTGTAGGTATATTTTAAAAACAAAATTTATATCAAAAATGAATAGCCATTTTCAATTTCGCTAAATTCCGGGTATTACTTGGTTACCTATTCGAGCGTTAAAATCCCCCAGTATTATCATCTTCCCTCTAACTTGATCTACTACTTGTAATTCGTCATAAAAGATTTCCCTTGTTGTTTGAGGCTTGTTGTTTTCTGGGCCGTATACTCCGATGATGTTCAGGTCTTCCTTTCCAATTATAATTTTTGCTGTGACAATTCTTTCCGATATATATTGACAGTCTTTGATGTGATTTTGGTATTTTTGATGTACATTTTGATGAATTTTTTTTCGGACCCTTCAGATTCGTTATACTGAGGTTCTACTGTATTAGTAATGCTACACCTTCTTTGGCCCAGTTTTCTTTTGCTTCTCCAAGATACAGATCGTAAATTATTAAAGGAAATACTAGACTAGAAAGATGACAAGCACGAAGATCAAAAGATGGTGCTACTATAGTATGCGGTCTACCTGTCCCTATCTATTATAGTTTCCAAAATAAACCAATTTTGTGGCTTAATCACTACCAAAATAGTAAACTGATATGACAAAATATTAAATTTGTAAAATTAAAATAAAAATGCTTGTGATTTATGCTTTTTATTCACTTTTTAAAGATTTCTTTGCTGGCACTGCGTGGCTCAGCAATACCATCATCTTTTTTTTCTCTCAGAAGTGTTTGCATACTATATGAAAATCTTTACAAAGTGAATAAAACGCATACATCAGAGTAATAATTATTATTTTAATTTTACAAGTTAATACTTTGTCATATAAATTTATTATTTTAATTGGGAGTAAGCTACAAAATTGGCTTATTCCCAACTAAAATAGTAAATAGAGATAGAACAAAGGGTTGTTTGTAAAATTACAATAATGATTCTTCTTATTTATGCGTTTATAAACGAGACGGTAGACCGCATACTATAGTAGCACCAAAAAATTTGTTTGGATAAAAAAATAATGAAGGGTTACTTACATAGTGTTGGTATATTTTGAAAACAAAATTTGTAGCTTATATTATGTTTATTTTTTACAATTTTATTTCAGAATTTTACGATTTCCGGATTGGAAATCAAAACGTCAAAAGAAAATCAAGAAATGTAATTTTTATTACAATTCTCATTTATGTTTCGTAAAAAGCATGCCACAAGAAAATAATTTCAGAACCATTAGAAGGATTACTAGTTTTAAGGTTTGAAAGAAAATTAAAATAAAAGAAGAGAAAAAAAGATTAGACAGAACCTTTATTTAAGGACATGCCATTTTTATAAATCACTTTAAATTTAAATTTATCTTAATAGTTATTTATGATATGTGTTAAAAGTACACGTTTAAGGCACGCATGTGAAAATTTGCAGAATGAGCGATAGCGAGTTCTGCAATTCACATGAGTGCCTTAAAAATGTACTTTTTAACACGCATATCATACAATATTTTTCTACAAACGTAATTACAGGACAATATCTACAAAAACTTTTACTTGAACTTGACTGACATTCCATTTTTATATTTTTTTGACATTACATCAAAATTGCCTATACGGTCAATACGAACTGCAGTGCCTTAAAAATATTTTAAAGCACTAGTGCCTTAAAGTAGCATTTTTAACGCTCGTATTGAGTACTAAAATAGTTATTTATGAAACAGTTCGTGAAGTATGCTTTTTGCGAACGCACCCGATATTTAGAGCACGAGCGACAGCGGAACGAGTGCTATATATCGCGTAAGTTCGCAAAAAGTACTTCACGCACAGTTTCATACAATATTTTATCTACTCTACCATAAACAAATAAAAAAACTGTAACTCTTCGTCACTGGAATTCATTTCTATTCTACAATTTTTAGAACTTTGACATTTAAAAATTCTAACTTCTTTCAAACCACAAAACCGTCAAAACTTTTGTCGTAATTTATTGCTCATTATGTCATCACCATGACAACGCCAAAGTTAAGGATATTTGATAACATATATGAAAGTGTGTTAAAAACAGTGCGAAAAAGTAAGTCCCATTTAAAATACATTGTTACTTTACGCACACTTTAAACACTTCACGCACTGCTATCTATAATGACAGTTTTCACAAACTAAAAACTTATACATAATATGATATAGAGTAGATAAATTGCATTTTTAACACGGTTGTAGAAAAAATATATTTTGTAAATTGTAAAAATTACAAGAGACCTTTTTTGTTCAGAATGGTCCAAATAATTTAAAAAATCTGTCCGTGCTGAAAAAAATTATTTGCATAATTTGTTTAAAAAAATTGTTTAATAGTTATTTATGATATAAGTGTTAAAAGTACACGTTTAAGGCACG
This sequence comes from Diabrotica virgifera virgifera, assembly GCF_917563875.1. NCBI lineage: Eukaryota > Metazoa > Arthropoda > Insecta > Coleoptera > Chrysomelidae > Diabrotica > Diabrotica virgifera. Next base: position 283,088,401 of record NC_065443.1, on the reverse strand, counting down.
CATGTGAAAGTTTGCAGAATGAGCGATAGCAAGTTCTGCAATTCACATGAGTGCCTTAAAAATGTACTTTTTAACACGCATATCATACAATATATTTTCTACAAACGTAATTACAGCACAATATCTACAAAAACTTTTACTTGAACTTGACTGACATTCCATTTTTATATTTTTTTGACATTACATCAAAATGGCCTATACGGTCAATACGAACTGCAGTGCCTTAAAAATTTTAAAGCACTAGTGCCTTAAAGTAGCATTTTTAACGCTCGTATGGAGTGCTAAAAATTGCATTTTTAACACGGTTGTAGAAAAATAAATTTAAATTGTTTATACTCGAAAACGGTCAACTTTAGAAAAAATTACAGGAACGACTTCTTGAACCTTATCCTCGATTACAGGACCTGGAATATCTCATGAGAGTGAGATACTCATGTGAATATTTTGTGCAAAAAAATCTCATGGGAATATTTTTCCGAAGGAAAATTAGGTTTTTACTTTGTCTAATACCTAACCTAACCATTATGTTTAATATGGTCTATAATATGGTAAACATAACCATTATGTTTAGTATACCTAAGAGCATAGGTTCAAATTTTCAGGCCAATGCTTGTTAAATGCATTAATTTTTTCGAATTTCCTGAAAAAAGTTTTCAGGGACTTTCGGCCCTCGGTAATAATGTAATCTTTTATTCTGTGTTAAAAATACTTCTTATTTTTATCAGAATTCGAAAAAAGTGAATCATTTAAAAAGCGTTGGCCCGAATTAATGGTGAACTTCTGTATGTATTACATACATATCGAACATTTATTTTTTATGAATGAAAAAGTTCCATCTGTAACAATTTGTAATTAAAAATTGTTGTTTGTCAAAAATTTCAATGTTTACGAAGGAATAAAATTAAATTGTTGTTTACAATTAAATTCCGTGTAATTTTTATAGACAGCATTTGAAATTATTATATAAACATCCAAACTGTGGAAACAACAAGTACATAATATTATTATGTTAATAAAACCAGCGAGAGACATTGAAGTATAAAAAATTCTTACGACTACCTGCATTGAATCGCCTGCGAAAATTTCACGCTAGGGTACTTACTTAACTCGCCGCAAAGAAGAGAAAAAAATTAACGGGGTATCCACCTGGCAAACACTTAAGTCCGCGGTCTTCGTTTTACACACACCACACTCATCTCAACGCCCGGCGAAAACATTCACACCAAAAAACACAGTAACCACTCGACAAAAAAAAATAAGTAATAAGAATATACAAATTTTGGCACGACAACACCAAAGAGTCGACTAGAAGTGCATTGAATGCCGCAACGAAGAGATCTGCGACCGCCAGTACTGCGTACTGTCTACTGCACGGTGTGCTTTAAGCTATGCGACTGGTGGCTTGGATTGTAGTTCTTGCTTGGGTAAATAGGTAACCGAGGAGATTGGGGGTAATAAATCATACAGTGGACAAATTTGACTCAATTTGCAGTATTTTGTAGACGGGCACTTTAAGTGGACCGATTAGGAGCTACAGGGTGGTCTGGTTTGGGCGGGACATGACGACGGTGAAAAATTGTCGAGATTTTTTGTGAACGGCGCTATTTGCTTAACAGTCGGGTGCAATATTTTCTTTTAAAATAAAAACGTAAGCACAAATAATATTTTTTCTTCAAATTTCTTTCAAACTAAATATATTTTATTGCCAGACTATTTAATTTCTTCTTTTTATTATTTATAATTTTCTTCAAATAATTGTTACTTAAAGTATGTACTATAAACTCCCTTTGAAAATGATTGAAAATACAGATTGATATTTTTCTAGCCACAAATGTTGCAGTAATTTAAATAAACCAATAATTTGGGTAATACCGACCTACATAATCTGCCGAGAAGGTTTTCCAGATAAGTTTTGTACTAATTTAAATATTATGTTTATAGGGGATTGATGGTAATTAAAATTGCATTATTTTATAATATTTTTATTCGAGGTTTCGATGTCCACTCCTAAAAGTGTTTTGAAAAGGATTAGGGGAGGTAACCTGGATCGGAGACAGTTTTCCAAAAATATCGGGGATGTCGTTGTTAACTAGAAGTTGACGACTAACCATATTTTTTTGTATTCTTTATTAATGCACGTTCGTAGCGTAAGTTTGGTGGTGCTATAGTGCGGCTAGGACGGTTAAGCTAAGTGTCGACCAGGTGGACATGACTGCTATTTAAATACACTGGTTCACAGTATTCTGCCACCGGATATATCAGGCCAAAAGCAGAGGATCTTAAAGTTTATGCTGTGGACCCCCATATAGTGCCGCAAAGTTTCTTTATTATATTGTTACGTGTTTTTAATTTTGCTGCTGTTTTCGTCAGGTGTTCTCTGAATATGAGCGTTCTGTTGAGAGTAACCCCACAGTATTTCGGGTATTTATTGTGTTTCATAGTTTGTTATTAAGATACACTCGTAATTCTCTGATTGTCAGCCTGTTGTTGCAACGACAAGTTGATACTTAAAATTTTGTAGTACTTGGTTGTAATCTCCATTTATAAAGTATTCGCTGAGGATATATAGGCCATTCATAGTTTCTAAAGATTGATGGCTTGTTGCAAGAGTCCAGTCGTACGCATATGCAAACCTCCGAGATTCGGTTGGAAGCATGTCAGCAATATAGAGACTGAACAGTAAAGGGTCAAGAACAGAACTTTGTGGAAGGCCGTTATTAGAATAATACAAATTTTGGCACGACAACACCAAAGAGTCGACTAGAAGTGCATTGAATGCCGCAACGAACAGATCTGCGACCGCCAGTACTGCGTATTGTCTACTGCACGGTGTGCTTTAAGCTACGCGACTGGTGGCTTGGATTGTAGTGTAGTTCTTGCTTGGGTAAATAGGTAACCGAGGAGATTGGGGGTAATAAATCATACAGTGGACAAATTTGACTCAATTTGCAGTATTTTGTAGACGGGCACTTTAAGTGGACCGATTAGGAGCTACAGGGTGGTCTGGTTTGGGCGGGACATGACGACGGTGACAAATTGTCGAGATTTTTTGTGAACGGCGCTATTGCACCCGAACAGTCGGGTGCAATATTTTCTTTTATGTTTAGTTTAGAATAAAAAAGTAAGCAAAATATTTTTTTTTCTTAAATTTCTTTCAAACTAAATTATATTTTATTATCAGACTATTTAACTTTTTCTTTTTATTATTCAAGTGTTTCAAATTTATAATTTTCTTGAAATTATAATTACTAAACTTATAGAAACTAGAAAAATCCCTTTGAGAATTAAAGACCTTGGGACAGTGGCGGCCCAAGGTGGTGCCATAGAGCCATGGCACTACCTTGCTAACTATGCAGAAACATATTTTTTATCTTAAAAACATCTTAATGCCTGTTAATTTTTTTGTGATTATTTCTGTGTAGCGCAATGCACATCTAACCACCGACTCTGGCCACCCACAGCTGACCGGATAAGCGATGAAGATCATGAAAATACCGGTGCCAAAAGGTATAGTGGCACGCCAGAAAAGAGAAAGATTGTATGAGCATACTATGTAAGTGACAGAGATAGAGCGGTATTGCACTTTTAATATACGTTTAAATTGGACTCTCCGTGCCAGGCTCGAAATCTCGAAAAGTAGATCTTAAGATACAATGTTTTAGATCTATTTCTAGTTTCTTTACGCGTTTGCTTGACTCTATTGTATTTATTATCTACTACTGTATCGTATATTTGTGTTTATACTCTACTATATTTTTTAATTTGTAATTATTAGTGCGTCGTGGTCGTGGGTGTCGTAGGTATATAAATAATATTTTGATTATTTTCTACGTTTAATTTATTTATTGACAATGAATCAAATTAGTATATTAAAAAACTCTTTTGGTGGTTTTTCGTTAGAAAAAAAAACTTCAAAATAAAGAACTCGGTCGGCCTTTACCCGATTTAAAAATTGAAAAACAAAGTGGAAATGGACAAAAACTTTGCTGTCGTAAGTTTAATAAAACTATTTATGATAAAAATAGCTGGTTGTTGGTTGCGAACAAACTAATAAACTGTTCTGTTTTGTATGCGTTTTGTTTGGAGGTGACGAGATATGCGATGCAGTTTTGTTGCGAATAAAAACAAGGTTTACCTTCTCCGGGCATTTAGTTGCTTCTCATTTATTTATGTCAAAAAAGTTTTCTGCTTATAAGGATAAGTTCCCCGAATCATTTCTTAATGAAACATGCACACAATTTTTATTTTTAAACCAAACTCGGCTTAAAACTTAATTACAAGTATTATATCAGCGAGACGAATTAAGTACTACCTCTGGGGCTGTTCCGTTATCAGTTTTATTAAATGATGAAGGTTTAAAATGTACATTTGAAGAAACTGTTAAACTTTTAAGTATATTAATAACCATTCCCATGTCAAGATCTGAAGCAGAACGTTGTTTTTCAATGCTAAAACGAATTAAGACATTCCTCAGAAATACCATGAAAGAAGAACGACTAAGTGCTTTAGGTATGCTGTCTGCAGAAAGACATTTTGTAAATAGCATTGACAATTTTAATAATAAAGTCATTGAAAACTTCGCCACCAAAAAAGAAAGAAGGATGGACTTCACATATCGTAAACTTTAACAGTGATATTAAATAACTTTGTGCGTGTGTGTAAATAATAGAATAGTGTTATTTTTATAATTTTCTAAATAGGCTCTAGAGACCAAATCGTAACAACAAACTTCAAGTACATCAGCAGTGGTAGGAAGAATGAAAGATTGACAGCATAGGATTAAAGGACGTGGTGGTCGGGTGAGTGCGAGAGACGGAAGCTGATGCGTGATGACGAGCGACTGAGAATCGGGCAAAAGAAGGACATCGGGGAGAAATTATGCCCTAACGGTCGATTCCACCCTGATGCCCTAGTATGAGAGGGGTGGGGTTTAGCTGGTCCCGGCCACATCGGAGTTACGGAGGGCAGGGAGGTCCGATTTAGGGCCAAACTGGTCAACGTGACACTGATGAGGTTTCAGCTCAGGAACCCAGCACTGTTGGAAATGTTTACTTCCGACGTCTGTTTGCAGATTCCCCACCTAGTGATGAAAAAAAAAAGTACATCAGCAGTAAATACTGGTGGTAAGTTGAGTTTTTTTATTGTTAATTACTTAATTTACGGAACTGTTTTGATAAATTTTGGTCAATTTCTTGGCGTCCCAAAAATAGTAATATAAGATAAAAATATCTGCACCTATTTTTTTTTAATTTCTATTTTATATCATTTTTGACAATATCGTGAAACCGTCACTAAAAATTTAGGCAGCTGCCCGGATTCTGGCACTACCTCCCTAAAGTTATACGAGCCGCCACTGCCTTGGGACCAGAAGGGGGCAAGCCACAATTTCGTCAAAAATGAGTTAAAGTAGAAATCACACACTTTAGGATCATGTTAATGTCCCAAACAGAAAATTTCAACGCCATAGATGACGCCGCTGTAGTAAGTCCCGTTGTGTCACCATTACTTTATATTGCAACAGAAGGAGACAAGCCACAGTAGTAATCAACATGGCGGCGGAACATTACCGTGCATGGAAACGGAAAATAGACTAGACTTTTCTGAGTTTGATTCTGAACACAGTGACCAAGATCCGTTTTTAAATGAAAGCGAAGATGACAAATACTATACAGTATCAGGAAGTAGCAGCGACTCGGAAAATATAAACTCAGGAACAGTAAGTTTATTAAATTTGTGGCTTAGTCCCTTATGTTATATTTTTCGAACCTAAAACTATTATGATTGTTCTAAAGGTATTTTGTGGCATATCCCTTTTTAGTAAAATACCTACTTTATTGTAGGAAAATGAATAGGTTTATACCCCACAGACTTCTCGAGGTCTCTTGCCAACTCCAGAATAGAAGGCGCCTTCTAGATGGAGACACAAGGATACCCAACGTAATAAAAGAATGCGCCAGGCTAAAAGCAATGTAAAGCAAAAGGGAAGAAAATAGAACCAAAAAAATTAGATGCACCTTGCGGTTGCACAAAACAGTGTAGGCAGAAATTGGTGCTTGCCAACAGATTCTACCAGGTACTGAAAATAATGAACCACTGGAAGATATTGAATATTTGGACGACTTTTTAGATATTGAAAATATTGCCAACTAAATTATTTTATTTTTGCATTTTATGTTCATTTTTTAGAATATAATTTTTTATACAAAAGGGGATAATCCTCATATTTTTTCAAAAATTGTTCAAAAACTCAAAAACCGTTTAATAAATATTTGTGTTACTTTTATTGTGTATTTGATATCATATTTCCAAACGATTATGGGCCTTACTTCGGAGATAAATGTAAAACTTGGATTTCAGGATTTGAAAATAAGTTTAAAATTATGTTTTCTCTAAAATATTGTTTGGTGGCATGTTCCCTTCTGGTCCCAAGGTCTTCAATTATTCATTATTATACATAGTTTTTATGACACAGTTGATATTCTCCAACGTCATTTCAAAATTATTTGAATTTTCCGTGTCTCAAATGTTGCAGTAATTTATTTTTTTTATACGCACAACAGGCCATTCATATCTTGTGACCAGACTCGTAACACGACAGTTCGTCACCATACAAATGGTAACGACAATTCGTAACGGCGACAGTTCGTAACGGCGACAGTTCGTAACCGCGACAGTTCGTACCTATACATATTCGTAACGTCAAAATTGAATTATTCTGTTTATTTTTGTTAACGTTTAAACAAACTTTTATTACAGTTACAATTAAAAACACGTTTATCAATTTAATGAACGAGAATCAGGATAAACATTATTAACACTTTCCATATTTCGAGGAGAAATAAATTTTTAAAATTGTCTTAATAAATATAATCTAGTAATGTAAATTGTAGTAATTATTATAGTAAATACATTATTATTAAACTGTTTTTATTTGTTTCATTATTTTTTACAGTTAGTGTTACACCGTTAAAGAAATAATATAAGACAAATATTTTTTAAATTCTTTAGTTGTCATATTTATAAGAATATATGCAAAAATATGTGTTTATTTAAAAAAGTGGTCTTAAAAAAGTACCATTACTTTTAGTATACGAGCGTATGCAAAACGTATTTTTTATTAAATTCAATAATACTTAATTTACTAAAAAAATTAAATGTTACCGTTACGAATATGTATAGTTACGAACTGCCGCCGTTACGAACTGTCGCCGTTACGAAATGTCCGTTACCATTTGTCGAGATTTACGTTCTGTGGCGTTACGAGATGTCATGGAACCTCAGGCCTAGTCGCCTAGGGCATTTTTATAAAATACAATCATAAGGTTAACTAATAATTACATTATTTTATAAAAAACTCAAAACGTATGTACAAAATTCTTAACTTTGCTTTTCTGTTTAAAGTCTTCCTCCACTTTATTAATCCATATTATTCTGGGTCTACCTCTGCTTATGGGAGCGATTAATTTTCTGCTCATAACTATTTTACTCACTCTGTTTACTGCCATTCTTTCTAAATATCCTAACCATCTGATTCTTTGTAACGAGGAACCTGGTATTGGTAGGTTCTTTGAACAAAGCCATTGATTCATTGTTGGTTGTTCTCTCCCACTCGTCTTCTGTCTTCCATCCCTTGAATACGCGTCTCAATATTTTGCTTTCCCATCTGTCCAGAATATTCTCTTCCTTATTATTTACTGTCCATACCTTGCAGGCATATATTGCTGTGGATCTAATTAGATACTGTTTTAAATATTCGGAGTTTGACTCGTTCTAGAAACATATTTTGAGTTCATAAGGCTCTCATTTTCATGCAATATTATACTCAGATATTCAAAATTGTCCACTCTTAAATCTATAGCTTTTACCACTTACAGAGCTCACAATAAAGTCTTCTTTTCCTCTGTCCCTCATATGATCATATTTGGTTTTGTTTTCATTTATCTTCAATCCGAATTTCTGTGCTTCTTTATTAATTTTCTTCACAACACTTCTTAATTCTTCAAGCACTGGTGCTCATTGTTCATGATTGCTTCTTTCACCTTCATGGTGCATTTTCTGATTACAGTTTCTAACACTAAGTTGAATAATGTAGTAGATAAAGCATCTCCCTGTCGCAAGCCTTTTGCAACCGTAAATTGATCTGAAATGTGGCCGTGCCAAGCAATTTCACAGGTAGTTATTTGGTGTCATTTTTACTAGCCTGATCAATTTTTTTAGAATACTCAAATGTTCCATTGCTTGATACATTTTACTCTATAACTGACAGGAATACAAATTTTGGCATGCCAAAACCAAAGAGTTGCACTAGAAGTGCATTGAATGCCGCAACGAAGAGATCTGCGACCGCCAGTACTGCGTACTGTCTACTGCACGGTGTGCTTTAAGCTACGCGACTGGTGGCTTGGATTGTAGTTCTTGCTTGGGTTAATAGGTAACCGAGGAGATTGGGGGTAATAAATCATACAGTGGACAAATTTGACTCAATTTGCAGTATTTTGTAGACGGGCACTTTAAGTGGACCGATTAGGAGCTACAGGGTGGTCTGGTTTGGGCGGGACATGACGACGGTGACAAATTGTCGAGATTTTTTGTGAACGGCGCTATTGGTATAACAGCCGGGTACAATATTCTCTTTTAAGCTTAGTTTACAATAAAAAGTAAGCAAAAATAATTCTTTTTCCTTAAATTTCTTTCAACTAAATGTATTTTATGGTCAAACTGTCTAATTTCTTCTTTTTTTTTTATTCAAAAGCGTTTCAAATTTATAATTTTCTTGAAATTATTATTACTAAACGTATGTACTATAAAAAATCCCTTTTAAAATTAGTGATTACACAGTTTTTACGACACAGTTGATAAACTCAAACGTTTATTTGAATTTTCCTTGTCTCAAAGTAATGGCAGTAATTTATTTATTTATACGCACAACTCATGCATTGCAAATTCTTCTTCTTAAAAAACCAGCACTTGCCAACAACGAATTAATATTTTGAAGACACTATCGAGCATCTCCTGGGGCAGTGATACAGCAACTCTTCTACGAATTTTTTCATCCTTAGTTCGATCAAAAATTGACTACGGCTCAGTGGTATATAACTCAGCTAAGAAGTCTGTTCTGAAAGAACTAGATGTCATTCAAAATACGGGATTACGACTCGCTTTGGGCGCTTGTTGTCGAACAAGTCCAATACTAAGTATATATAGTGAGTCAGGGCAAACCCCCCTAGAATTTAGACGAGATTTTTTAAGTTTGTCGTTTGCTTGTAAAGTTCTATCTTCTTTAGATAACCCAGTTTACCATAATGTACATACAAATCGTTTCAGTCAGTACTTCTCATCTCACCCTCAATGCGATCCGCCTTTCCAGTGCCGCGCCAGCACGTGGTAGCGCCTGTGTGCAAAACATTTAATGGCGCCCAAAATTATTAATTATTTATTGTAACCAGTGGCGCACCCAGGGGGGTTTTGTTGGGGGATAAACCCCCTCTACGGCATATGTAAAATATATAAATAATAGGAAAATGTAACTTGCCTTTCACAAGCAATACAAAAAAATATCGGTGCCCAAGCCAACACCCCCCAGAAGAAAATACTAGGTGCTCTACTGATTATAACCAAACAAAATTAACTAGAAATTCTCACACATGCAACAAGAAAATAAAGTATGAAAAAAATAATTAAAAATAAATCTTTGGAGTAACAACATAAAAAAACTAAAGATATAATATATTATAAACATGAAATAGCTATTTTATAAAAAATTAACTTTTCGCGCCTTCAGTTCGGAATAACTTTTTATAATAATATGGTGAATAGGTGGTATCAATTTTCATTTAATACTGACTCTAAAATCTCATTTTTTTTACAAACTTCTAAAAAGTTTTAATAGGGCTTTTCATTGATTGTCATTTGTTTCAAGCTTTTGCCATAATATGTTGTATAATCTGTGTATATTATTAATATACATGGATTATACGACATATGACAAAAGCTCGAAACAAATTACTGTTGTTGAAAAGCCCTATTATGAGTGTTCTGAAATGTTGTTCAAATTATATAACAATTTTAAAGAATCAACATGATTTTCCAATATGGAAAATATTTCATTTAGTGAAATTAATGCTTGGTCGAGAACACAATAAAAGAAATGAACTTTGTATGAAATTTTAGGATCCAAAATCAGTTCGTCTTTATGTTGGTAATCGAACTGTCTGCTTTTATTCCGATGCCGTAGCTGTGGCTGGTTGAAAATTGAGCTCCACATCCAGTTTCTATACAGTTTCATTTGCTGTGGTAATAACATTTTTAAATTTGCTATCTGTCCGAAACCCGAGCAATAATTGTTTTAACTCCTGTAAAGCATTTAAGGCCAGCTGCATATTTATTGTTTTTGCTTGTAAAATTTTGGTAACGAAGTTAACTTTGAGCAGAACTTATACTATATAATAATATATGAACTGAGCATATGAATGTAAATGTTGTAAAGCATCATAAATTTCTGCCAATTTTTTGAACAATGGCTTTAAAGCATAAATTCCGCTGGAATGATGGCTTGATGGCACCGGAATACCGGTGGCTTGATGGCTGCATGTCTGTACCTACATGATGTTTTTGTTTATGCACATTGAATAAATCAATACGTAATGTGCCTACCTTTGAAGTTGGGTTATATAGGGTGGCAAGGTCGCTAAATAGGTAAGTGTTGTTTTGACCGGCGTAAAATTTTTGTAACAACTCTAGTGGCGCCCCTTAATTTCTGGCGCCTGTGTGCGCCGCACACATTGTACACGTGGACGGCGCGGCCCTGCGCCTTTCTATGAACGAATCAATCAATTACTACATAAATATCATATAACATTCCCGACCATATACCATCCTACCGAAAACCCTCCGCCTCCAGTAAATAAACCACGAATTATTACTAATCTATCAATATTTAATAAACATGAATCCCTACCAACCATAATATTAAATCATGTCAACGACATTATCAATAGATTTAGCAAATACCAACATACCTACACAGATGCATCAAAAACAGGGGACGGAGTGGGGGCAGCAACTTTTTCCAATACCTATAATGCTAAATTTAAGCTGCATAGCAACTGGACTATCTCCAATGCAGAGTAGTATGCAATCCTTGAAGCTTTAAATACATTAACAAATCGACCACAGAAATCACACAATCATAACGGAGTCAATGAACGCCCTTTGTGACATCCAAAACATATATTCCAGCAACCCTATTCATAAAGACATTTATAAAGAACTTCAACATGCTGCAAAGGAAAACAAACACGTGGTGTTAATCTGGGTTCCATCTCATATTGGAGTACACGGTAACGAGGTTGTGGATCGCCTAGCTCACGAAGCAGCAACAAGTGATGGTCAAATGCATCTAAATAAAATAATGCCCAGTGATATTAAAGTGTGTTTTAAAAACGTAGTTAGTTGTGCGTGGCAAAACAAGTGGTCGAGTGCTCCGAAAAACTAAAGCAAATTAAAGGCGACGCTGTACAAAAACAGGTCTTTTCCTTACCTAGGAAAAAACAAGTTATCTTCACTCGACTCAGACTTGGTCACACCCGTCATCCACATCTCTATAAAATAACTAGAGACAATCCTCCATACTGCAACCAGTGTCAAACAAATGTAACAATTAAACATAAATATCTTATCCGATTGACAAAAATACCAGCAAACGAGAAGTAAACTTAACCTTCCCAGGGACATATCTGAGCTTTTTAGAGATGATATAAACGATTTAGAGACGAGATAAAAATATCAACAATTTTTAACGGTTACTTACAGGAATAAAAGACATTGTTCTACAACTGTGTTAAAAATTCAATTTTTAGCACTCCATAGGAGCGTTAAAAATGCTACTTTAAGGCACTAGTGCTTTAAAATTTTTAAGGCACTGCAGTCAAATTGTGAAACGTCAAAATATTTATATTTCATTTATTAACATTAATATTAATAGTACAGCTTACGCAATTTGAAAAAGGTGGTTTAAAAGGTTTTTTAAAATTTAATTTAAACTGTATTATTGCATTTTTTTGTAGAAAAAACTATTAAAATTTGTTAGAATATACAACAATAAAAGTAAGATGTTATTCTATAGTTTTTATGATTTACGGATTGACAGTATAGGCAGTTTTGATGTAATGTCAAGAAAAATATAAAAATGGAATGTCAGTCTAGTTCAGGTAAAAGTTTTTGTAGATATTGTCCTGTATTGAGAATGAATAAATTATAATTGTTGATATATAAGACGTTTGTACAAAAAATATTGTATGATATACGTGTTAAAAAGTACATTTTTAAGGCACTCATGTGAATTGCAGAATTCGCTTCACTCATTCTGCAAACTTTCACATGCGTGCCTTAAACGTGTACTTTTAACACTTATATCATAAATAACTATTAATTGTACCACACATTTTTCAGGTATGCTTTTTGTTAGTACCTAATATGTATTTACTAGATATTGTAATTTCTGTTTATTTTTAATAATGTATTTTCGATTGTTGTCGTTTATAACCCCAGTGGTTCGGACGACATTAAATAAAAATAAATAAAAAAAAGAAACCAGCATTACTGTATTATAGTGTTCATTATCTTAACTATATTACATACTCTCCTTCCTATATTAAAGGATTCATACTACACTGACTGTCGTATCCCGAATAAAGTACGTGCCTCCTAGTGGCGGGATACGGGCAACAATACATTGGCTTATAGGGCAGTCCTTACAGTAGGGATCCTGGCCTATACAGAAAAATGCAGGCGGGTGTGGGGTAATACTGCACTTTGGTTGCATTGGTGGTGTATTGGCTAAACGTGCAGGGCAGGGTATGGTGCTGATAGAAAAGGCATTCAGGCATCAAATATCCAAAAAATCTTTTCAGCCATAATAATGAAAAGACCTTCTCCAAACGCAATAAAAACTTATACTGAAATGATGGCATTTCATGAGATAAAATGTTCCGGAAGTAAAATGAGCCTCCGTTCGGATCTCCGGGTGAGGACTATCTCAGGGGGAACACCATTACCGGTTAGAAAAATCAGGATAGGGTCTTGGAATCTTGGTAGTCTTACAGGTAAGAGTCTGGAGTTAGTGGATGCGCTCAAACCAAGAAGAGTTCAAATTGCTTGTATTCAAGAAACTAGGTGGAAAGGACAAAGGGCGAAAGAACTAGGTGATGGATATAAATTGTGGTATGTAGGGAGTAGTAACACTAGAAATGGAGTTGGTATAATTGCTGATAGTGAAATGAAAGATAACGTAGTAGAAGTTGTAAGAACGAGTGATAGAATGATGTCAGTCAGTGAAATTTGTAATTGATAAAGAGGTTGTGTTTGTGTATGCTCCTCAAACAGGTCTGGGTGAGAATGAAAGAAGAGCTTTCTATTACCAATTAGGAGACGTACTGAGTGATATTCCAGCAGAGGAGAAAGTTATAATAGGAGGTGATTTCAATGCACATGTGGGCCAAGCCAAGACAGGATATGAAACAATACATGGGGGATTAGGCTTTGGAACTAGAAATGAAGTTGGAGATGACATGCTAGAATTAGCAACAGCATTGGATATAGCGATTGTAAACACATTCTTTAAAAAGAGAGAAACTCAACTTATTACCTACAAAAGTGGACAACATCAATCCCGAATAGACTACTTCATGATAAGGAAAGAAGACATGCGTGAATGCAAGGACTGCAAGGTAATAGTTAGTGAGACAGTAAGCCAACAACATAAGCTGCTTGTTCTGGACATCAAAGTAAAAAGCGAAACTAAACAAAAATATCGGAGAGGACCACAAAAAATCAAGTGGTGGATGCTAAAAGATGAGAAGGAAGGTCTATTCAGGAAAAGAATAGTAGAAAAAATATGTTGGAACACGAAAGGAAGCCCTAACACAATTTGGAGAAAAATGACCAATATTATTATAGAGACGGCTATTGAAATACTTGGGAAAACATCAGGAAAGAAGTTTGAGGATAAAGAGACTTGGTGGTGGTCAAATGAAGTACAAGGAAAAATAAAAGAGAAGGGAAAATTACATAAAAAGTGGCAAGAAACCAGATCGGATGTAGATCTTCAAAACTATATGGTCGCCAAAAAGGAAGCGAAAGTAGCAGTAGCAAAAGCTAAAGTAGAAGCGTATTCAAACCTATACGATCAACTTGATACCAGGGAAGCGAAGCAAAGATATATAAAATAGCCAAAAAGAAAGCAAGAGATTTTAATCAGATTAGATGTATGCGAGATGAAAATAATAAAATACTAATTCACGAAAAGGATGTCAAAAAGAGATGGAGAAAGTATTTTGACAGTTTATTAAATGAATAATTTGACAGACAGCCTGTCGAGTTAACGGAGCCAGTAACAGCAATGGTTACCAGAATAACAAACGAGGAAGTGGCTCAAACGCTTCAAAAAATAAAGAAAGGAAAAGCAGTAGGACCAGATGATATTCCTGGAGAAGTATGGAGAGCATTGGTAGAGACAGGAATAAGTTGGCTAGCAGGTATATTTAACAGAATTATAGAAGCTGGACAAATGCCAGACGAATGGAGAAGCAGTATATTAGTACCTGTCTAAAAAATCCAGGGAGACATACAATAATGCACAAACTACAGGGCTATAAAACTACTTAGCCACACCATGAAAATATGGGAGAGAGTAATTGATAGACGGATACGTGAAGAAACCGAAATATCCGATAATCAATTTGGCTTTATGCAGGGCAGATTAACAACAGATGCAATTTTCATTGTAAGGCAACTAATGGAAAAATACAGGAATAAAGAGACCAACGCTCATATGATATTTATTGATCTTGAGAAAGCATATGATAGAGTTCCTCGAGAGATTCTGTGGTGGGCTCTCAATAAGAAAGGAGTCCCTGGCGAATATGTAAAGATTGTGAGAGATATGTATGAGGGAGTAACGACTAGTGTTAGGACAGGTGTAGGAGAGACTGATAAATTTCAGGTGAAAGTAGGATTGCACCAAGGCTCGGTGCTTAGTCCTAAATTATTCTCATATTCTCATTAGTTTTGGACCAGATAACAGCGAAACTACAGGGTAGTATTCCATGGTGCCTAATGTATGCTGATGATGTAGTGTTAATAGGAAATAGTGAAAGAGACTTAGAACAAAAACTGGAACAGTGGAGACAAGCTCTGGAGGAAAAAGGTTTAAAACTTAGTAGGACAAAAACAGAGTATTTGGAATGTTCATTTAAAGATGGAGTTACTACAAATAAAATGATATCTTTGGATGGTGAAATGATTGTGGAAAGCAATGGTTTTAAGTACCTAGGATCGGTATTACACAGTAATGAAGAAATAGATGGAGATGCATGCAGTAGAATTAGGGCTGGATGGATGAAGTAGAAAGAAGCGAGTGGTGTGAGGCTATGATGCACGGAACTGAATGTTGGGCAGTGAAAAAGAAAGAGGAACAACTAATTACGAATGCATGTGTCGGAAATGAGAATGCTTAGATAGATGAGTGGAGTGACAAAGAAGGATAAAATTAGAAATGAGTATATTAGGGGAAGTCTAGGTGTGGCACCAATTGATGCCAATATGAGAGAGCATAGGTTAAGATGGTTTGGTCATGTTCAACGTCGAGACGTTAGTCACCCAATACGAAGAATAGCTGAAGTGCAGATGCCTGGATGGAGTAGGAGAGGAAGACCAAAGAAGACCTGGGGGGAGACGATAAGGCAGGACATGTTGGTAAAGGGGATTAACATTGATATGACCCAAGATAGAATTGCGTGGAGAAATGCAATTAGGGAAGCCGACCCCGCATAGGGATAAGGCAAAGAGAATGATGATGACTACACTGACTGTCATTCACTTGCATTTCGCGCGTGCATGTTACTTTTGTACCAGTATCATTCCTATTTAATAGCGACACCTCGTATAATTTTTAGAGATGCACTATTATGTTATAATATTATCATATTCTTTTTTGGCAGATACACCACCGTTCCTGAAATATTGATACATTTTGAATTGGTACAAATGCTCAGTAAATAGAAAATTATGTAAACTTTTATTTAATATTGCATAAAATAAGCATAACAACATTAAATGCGTGTACTAAACGCTCTATTTACATTTCATGGCATTCATAAATGATCCTTAACGCCACTTGACGTTTTTAAAATACGGAAATTTCAAAAATAAACCAACTGGGCATGTTTCCATTGTCTACTTGGCAAACCGAAACAATAACTTTGTTAATACATGTCTACAAATCAACAAAAACGTTGCAATTTCAGGGATTTCAAATGAGATCACAAATTGCGTGTAATGAGCGATTTGTAAAGATTATAAGACTAGGAATAACACAGGCGTATGTTCTTTGTAATAACCCCATCTTTAAATGGACACTCCAAATATTCTCTTTTTGTCCTGTTAAGTTTTAAACCTTTTTCCTCAAGAGTTTGTCTCCACGTTTTTGTTCATAATCGCCATTACTGTTTCTTACTAACACTACATCATTAGCATACATTACCACCAAGGAAATTACCATTACCATTAGCACCAGGGAATGTTACTCTCTAGGTCTCTAGTTTCGCTGTTATTTGACCCAACACTAATGAGAATAAAATAAGAACTAAGCACCAAACCTTGGCGTAATCCTAAACGAAATTTATCGTTCTATCTCACACCTATCCTATCACTATAATGTTACTCCCTCATCCACGTATCTCACAATCTTTACATATTCACTGGGGACTCATTCCTTATTGAGCACCCATCTCAGAATCTCTATCTATCATTTATCAAGTTCAATAAATACCATATGAGAGGTTGTTCCTTTATTCCTGTATTTTTCAGCTGCCTTATGATGAAAATTGCATCTGTTATTGATCTGCCTTGCATTAAGCCATATATTTCGGTGTCTTTACTTATCCGTCTACCAGTCCCATATTTTCATGATGTAACTAAGAGGTTTATGGCCCTCTAGTTTGTGCATTGTTATACATCTTCCTTGCGTTTATTAACAGGTACATAATAATATATTGCTTCTCCATTCTTCTGGCACTTTCCCACCTCCATAATTATTCTATTAAATAAATCTGTTCATCTTGTTCCTATTTCTCCTAATCTTCCCCAGGAATACCATTCGATCAAATTGCTTTACTTTTCTTCGTTTTTTAAAATGCTTGAACCACTTCGTCGTTTGTTATTTTGGTGAACATTGCCAAATTCTTCATTTAATAAGCTCTCAAAGTACTTTTACCATCTCTTTTGGTCATTCTTTTCGTGAACTAGTATTATATTTTATATTTACTTCAACTGGCAAGTTCACCAAAACGACAGAGTTAGGATCTGAGGTTCTACGTCCGCAGAAGTAAGAATTAGAATGGGAAGTTAGACAAGGATGTGTTCTGTCACTCCTGCTATTTAATATTTACTCCGAGTTTTAATTTAAAGAGGCACTGGAGGAATTCAAGGATCGAGTCAAGGTGAACGGCGTAAATATCAACAGCAGCAAAATTACAATTATCAACGGCAAAATTAATTGTTTTCGATTTATTCGCTATCGAAAGTGTTAGTTTTATATCGAAAAAATCAATGTTTTTAATCAGTTTTCCGCTAATAACTCAAAAAGGTTTCGTTTTATCAAAACAACTTTACTTAACAAAAATGTAGCTTTTGAAAAAATAAACAAAAAACCGTTTTCTTTAATTTTCTTTAAGACCAATAGTAATCGAGCTAGACTTTATTATATGTTAGCTCTTCTTTTTCAAATGCTAAATATTGTAGTTTCAACGTCAAAAGACGAGAAAACTATGCATTTTCGAGGATAACTCCTTTAAACTAATTTAAAGTATTTAAAAATATCTATATCCAGCAATAAAAAAATAGTCTCTAGCTCAAAAATTAAGTGACTTATAATAAAAAGAATGTCAGTCCCTATTTTTTTTCAGCCAAAAAGTGATCGGAAACTTCCCCCTATTTACTACCCTAATTAAAATTAGTCATTGACCTTATTTGATCTTTTTTATTTATGTATTATTAATAGGTTCTAGAGGTTTGACCGGCTTAGAATGATTCATTAAAAAAAATATAAGTTATAGTTAAAAGCGAATAACGAATTTTTGTAGTTTGGTAAAAATGCCCTTTTCTTCAGAATAGAGAGATTCGCATCAGAGATACGAAAAGATATTTAAATATAAAATTAAAATTGTAGTATGTTTAATTCCCAAGAAATTGGTTTGCAAGAATTTTTTCTACGGCAAAAATTGAGTAAGCTTTGACAATTAAAAATTGTAATAACATGCAAAAACCAACTTTACCAATCCTTTCAAAGTCACCTCTTTTTGCGACTGAGGATTTTAAAAGGATTTAATTTTAACAACCTTATGGATCTTGTAAAAAACTATAAAATTCTTTTTTACCAAACTTTCTAGGATAAAAAATAAAAAGTTACGGTTAAAAAATCAATATATTTTTTTGAAAAAAAAAAGAGAAATCCAATTTGAAGCATAATAATGTAAGTTAGCGGCGTTTTTAGTGATTGGCCTTATTTACTCTTCTTTATTTATGTATTTTTAATAGATTCCAGAAGTTTGACTGGCTTAGAAGGATTAGTTTTTAAAAAACTGGAGTTAAAAGCGAATAACGAATTTTTGTAGTTTGGTAAAAAATGCCATTTTCTTAAGAATATAAAGATTAGCATCAGAGATACGAAAAAATGTTTAAATATGAAATTGTAGATAATTTAATTCCAAAGAACTTGGTTTGAAAAAATTTTTTCTACGGCAAAAATTGAGTGAATCGTAAATGAGTAGAATATCGAAAAACATTGATTTTTTCGATATAAAACTAACATTTTCGATAGCGAATAAACGAAAACTATTAATTTTATCAAAAAAATGTATAGAACATTTTTTGCTTAAAATAAATGTTTTTATCAACTTTTGCGGTCAAAATATAATAAAAATTTCCACCCCCAAGATGGGGTGGCAACCATCCCCATGGTAAAAGCGCCTTTCGGCATAATATAGATTTTGAATATCTAGACTATCCTCTACTTATTCTCAAATTTTCAAGCAAATTTATCCATTCTGTAAAAATTGAGAGGTGAAAAGCTTCGGTTCCTGGACTAATAATACAGTGTTGATTGCGGATTCCGACTTGAGTCTATAACGACAATATATATTTTAAATATCTAGACTATCCTCTACTTATTCTCAAATTTTCAAGCAAATCTATCCATTCTGTAAAAATTGAGAGGTGAAAAGCTTCGGTTCCTGGACTAATAATACAGTGTTGATTGCGTATTCCGACTTAAGTCTATAGCGACTCATCGATAGGACCAACTTGGTCTGTGAGCAATTTGATATGAAAATAAATATTAAGAAAAATAATGTACTTCAACCTTGCACACGCGCACACTTTAGAAAAGGTAAATAAATTTAAGTGCCTGGGATGTTGGATAGGCAGTAGCCTAAATCCTGACCTATAAATAAGATCGAGAATGGAACAGGCCAGAAAATATTTCAAAAAAATCAAGAGACTGCTATGTGATTCTCGAATAAAACTCGAAATTCGAATACGTTTATCTAAAAGCTACATCTGGTCTACTCTTTTCTATACAGTCAGCGCCAAGATACTAGACACATAGGAACATTGAGCTATTACAGTCCTGGAACCTTCATTTGTTGAAATGTTTATTTTTATGTCTAGTGACGTTTAGAACGTCAGAAAATGTATAGAAAATAGAAAACAATAGAATAGTCCATGTGGTGAGACCGCTCCTGGACCGCCCCCGTCTGAAAAACATTTCTGATTCGGTTTCTCTTCGGATTCATATTCAAAAATGTCCCCTTTAAACAAATCTGAAGGGTGCCGGACGGAATTTTTGGGCAGAAATTGTTTAAACAATTTTTTTAAATAAATACATAAGATCACCTTTTATTGTTCCAAAAAATATATTTTTAGGTTTCTTGGGTCATTCTAAACAAGAAAGGTATCTTGTGATTTTCCTCAAAAATTGACAGTTTTCGAGTTATAGGCGATTTAAAATCTGAAAAATGCGAAAATACGCATTTTCGAGGTTTAAAAACTCATATTTAAATTAGTATTTTTAAGGGTCCCAATAACTTTGATTAAAGTTTAAACATTATTTTTCAATATTTCGAAGAGTGATCGGGTCTAACTTCAATTTAGACCGTAGTTTTTTAATTGTTAATTATGCATGTCCATCCGATATTTTGGCCGGTGCAGCGCGCTCTATTTTAAAAAATATCCTATTTTCCTCCGAATAATATTGTTTCTAAATTCTTTGGGATATCCTAAATAAAATAAGTTTCTTGACATTTTTCTCAAAAGTTAATAGTTTTAAAGTTATAAGCGATTTAAAATTCGAAAATGTGTTTTTTTGTCATTTTTCGGATTTTAAACCGCTTATAACTTTAAAACTATTAACTTTTGAGAAAAATGTCAAGAAACTTATTTTATTAAGAATGTCCCAAAGGATCTATGAAAAATATTTTTCGGAGAAAAATAGGAGATTTTTGAAAATAGTGCGCATCGCACCGGCAAAAAAACCGGATGGACACGCATAATTAAGAATTAAAAAACTACGGTCTAAATTGAAGTTAGACCCGATCACTCTTCGGGATCTTGAAAAGGAATGTTTAAACATGAATCCAAGTTATTGGCACCCTTAAAAATACTAGTTTAAAATTATTAAGCCTCGAAAATACGTATTTTCGCATTTTTTAGATTTGAAATCGCGTATAACTCGAAAACTGCCAATTTTTGAGAAAAATCACAAGATACCTTTCTTGTTTAGAATGACCCAAAAACCTAAAAATTTGTTTTTTGGAGCAATAAAAGGTAATCTTATGTATTTGTTTAAAAAAATTGTTTAAACAATTTCTGCCCAAAAATTCCGTCCGGCACCCTTCAAATTTGTTTAAGGTGGAAGTCTACTGTGACAAGGGAAAAAACAGGCCCCGATTTTCCGGATTTTTTTTTCTAACAAAATATGACTCGTACATTAAATTAATTTAAACCGCCATCTTTATTATATATTCAATAATTTTAAAAAAGAATTCAAGTCGAAATATTCAAAATTGCCGTCGTGGCACTCCTTCAAGCGCAGGTCCGTTTTATTGGTGCCCAAACGGTGTACATGAAATCTCACGTCTGGGTGATCTGAAACAAAAAACAAAATATGGTTATCATCTACATTGTATTGACTCTCGTCTGACGGAGAATTTTTTTGATATCGTTTTTTGTTTGATTGTTATATACAATAATAACATAAAATTTGGGCAAAAAAATAGAACAAAAATTTCAAGAATTTTTTTTTCGGCGTCAAAATTTTTAATTTACAAAATCCTCCGTCAGACGAGAGTCAATACTTTGTAGATGATAACCATATTTTTTTTTTTTTTTGTTTAAGATCACCCAGACGTGAGATTTCATGTACACCGTTTGGGCACCTAAAAAAACGGACCTGCGCTTGAAGGAGTGCCACGACGGCAATTTTGAATATTTCAACTTGAATTTTTTTTTACTTATACTTGAATATATAATAAAGCTGACGGTTTAATTTAGTTTAATGTACGAGTCATATTTCCTTAGAAAAAAAATCCGGAAAATCGGCCTGTTTTTTCCCTTGTCGCAGTAGACTTCCCCCTTAAAGGGGACATTTTTGAATATGAATCCGCAGAGAAACCGAATTACAAATGTTTTTCTGACGGGAGAGGTCTCATCACGTGGACTAGAAATTGAATATTAACATATAAAGTTGACAAATAATAGATCAGCTGTATTAAACACAGCTGATCTAATTTTGACGTTTATAGTTGTTGTCATTTTGTTAAAGTTGTAAAAGTTTTAAAGTATGGTAATATTCTTGATGTATGAATACAGTTATTTAAAAAAAAAGTAATAATACTATTAACTAATGTATTTTTTGTATCGAAAAACAATTATTTTGAATAGTTTCTTGACAGTGACATGACAGGGATGAAAGTCACATCTGAGAACGGACCGGATTAGCCGATAAGCATAATAGCAATTAGGTACCTACCCATGTGTCTAGTACGGTGACTCTTACTGTATAGTTGAGATGTGGGCCCTTAAAACATCAACCATAAATAAATTGAATGCCTTTGAAATGTGGATCCACCGGAGAATCCTCAAAATTTCATGGACATCGCATACCTTAAACGAAGAAGTGCTGGATATAATAGGCAATGAACGAGATCTTTTCAATACAGTGGGAGTTAGAAAAACATCATACCTGGGCCACATACTGAGAAATATTAAGTACTAATTAAGATGCTCAACTAATAGTGAAAAGAGAGATCGAGGGAAAGAGAGGACTATTGTGGGTAAGATACATCTAACAATGGACAGGGCTAAAACTTGAACAGCTAATAAGAAAAGCTGAACACAGAGAAGATGTTTAAATTGTAGTAGCTAATGTCCATTGATAAGAGGGCACTTCATTTCGTACACATCTAATCTGATTAAAATTTTTCGCTTTCTTTGCTCTATGTTCAGCTATTTTATATATATCGTCGTCAACACCAGAAAAACTCGTAACTCCATTTTCCTTAATTTTTTAGGAGAGCCTAAAAACAGTAACATTACAAGGACATGTAACTCCAACATGGGTTCATAAAATAAAATATGGAAAACCATGTAACTCCAGCGATAGTTTAAAGCAACAAAAATCCCTTTACTTTTAAATCGTACTAAAAACATTTATTATCCAAATCAAATTACTTTATCTTACTTCCTTACATATGTAAAATTAGAATTTAAAAACCTCTATTTCACTCCAAACAAACAAATCAAATCAACGGCAATTATCACTTACTGACTTTAGTACATTCTTTCACGGTTTTTGCTGTAAATGTTATAGAATCGCTTGGATTGACATGAAATTTGGCACACGCATAGCTAACATGTCAAAAAAAAGTGATATGGTGCCGATGTGTGCTTTTGCCCTGGGGGTGAGTTTCACCCCATCTCGGGGGTGAGAAAATATATGTCCAAGATAAGTCCCGAAATGGATAAACTGACTAATTTTAAGGAACTTTTGTTCTATAAATTTTTTTCACCAAATCAATACTTTTCGAGTTATTTGCAAGTGAATATGTTCATTTTTCAACAAAATAACCACGTTTTTAGACGGTTTTTCGCAAATAACTCAAAACTTAAGCATTTTGTGGAAAAAATATTCTTAGCAAAACTGTAACCTATAAAAAAGTGAAAAAAACGGTGTATATATTAGGTCTCTATACCTAGCAAAAACAGAGTTATAGCTAATAAAAAATAGGTTCATATTCGAAAAATTCCAAATATAATAATTCAATGTGAAATATCCAAATAATGAAGCATTCTTGGGGAAAACACATTACAACTTTTTTAAAGTGTTATTATTTTACTTTATTTCTGTTTTTATAAAAAAAATTTCTAGCATCAAATGTAAGCAAGTTACGCTCAAAATAAAGTTGGTCCCTTTTGTTTTGGCAAAAAAAACCCAGGAGGATCACCCCCCAATTCGCAACTTAACTGAAATTAATCGTTACCGCTTCATAAGTTACTTAACTTATGTTGTGTTTATATGATCTGTAAATTTCATCGATTAAAAGTGCTTATTTTTGAAAAAAATTGGTTTTAAAGCAAAATTATGAAAAATTTTAATTTTGAAAAAAATGCTTTTTTTCAAAATAACTTAAAAATTGCTAGAGATACCAAAAATCTTACAATAAACAATAAAAAAAGTCGGCTTTACTTTTCTGAATATTTTATATTTCTTGTTTTTCTGTAAGACAAAAATTGGTTAAGATTCGGTGTTTCCAAATTTGGATACACTCGTGATAAGTGACTGGTTCAAGCCCTTTTAACTACAGCTCTGTCAAAAATAAGGACTTTGAACCGATGAAACTTACAGATCATATGATCAATACATACGAGAGTAAAAAATTTGTGAAGTAGTAACAATTAAGTTCATTTAAAAAGCTAATTAGGGGGTGATTTTCCCGATTTCTTACCAAAAAAAAGGACCAACTTTATTTTGAGCGTAACTTGTTTACTTTTGATGCTAAAAAATTAAACAAAAAACAAAAATAAGCATTTTTTTAAACACTTTAAAAAAGTTAAAATTAGTTTTCCCCAAAAAAGTGCTCCGTTTTTTGGTTATGGCACGTTAAAATATTCGATTTGAAATTTGACGAATATGAACCTATTTTTCATTAGCTATAACTCTGCTTCTACTAGGTATAGTGACCTAATATATACACCATGTTTTTCACTTTTTTACGTGCTATATGTTTGATAAGAATTTTTTTTTGACCAAATACTTACTTTTTGAGTTATTTGCGAAAATCCGTCTGAAAACGTGGTTATTTTGTAGAAAAATTAACATATTCACTCGCAAATAACTCGAAAAGTATTAACTTCGTGAAAAAACTTGCTTGGAATTAGTCATTTTATCCATTTCCGGACTTATTTTGAACATATATTTTTCACTCCCAAAAGATGGTGAAACTCACCCATAGGGCAAAAGCACACATCGGCACAATATCACTTTTTTTCTTTGACTTGTTAGCTATATGTATGCCAAATTTCATGTCAATCCAAGCGGTTCTTTAAAATTTAGAGGTTTTGCAATATTTTACCTTTACGGAACGTACTACTTAACAGAAAATGCGCGGAAGTTGCGTATTTTACTAACATAATTTTTTGACAAGGGGAGATACCTGCTTTTCTAGAATACATTTTAAAATTAGAAATCTACATTTAAATGACGTATTATTATTTGTCGGATGGCTAAAATAGACGATTGGCTAATGGATAGCAGTAAAATCTCATTTTAAGTAAAAATTGGAGTTACGCGGTTTTCTTGTGTCGACGACGATATATGTTCCTCCTTCTCTGGTATGACGTTGATCGCATACATCTTTATACGCTTCTGCTTTAGCTTTTACTACTTCTACTTTCTCTTCCTTTTTAGGGACCGTTTAGTTTTATGTGTCTGACCTATTTTCTTGCCGCTGTTTATAAAATTTTTCTTCTGTTTTAATTTATTCTAAACTTCGTTTGATCCCCTTGTATTAGGACTTCCTTTCACGTTCCAACACATTTTTTCTACTATTCTTGCCCTGATTCGACTTTTTTCCCATCTTTTAAAACATTCCCTTTGATTTTTTGAGGCTCTTTTCAATATTTTGGTTTAGTTTCGCATCGAAACTTCGATGATGTCTACTGTTTTACTCGATTACTTTATTAGGTATATTTTCTTTTCTAATTTATCTATATTCGGTTTCATAACGTCTTTACGACGTTGTCCGACTCGCAAACGCAACTGTATTATGTCTTGAGTTAGTTCTTCATTTAGTTCTTGCTTGTTTTTTCTTCTCTGTGGGTTGCCACATCATAGTTTTTTTAGGTAATCGTTCGTCACCCATTCGACTCACATGTCCATACCATAGGAGCTGTTTTCTCTCAATATCCTCAACTACAGTGCCCTCTATACCCATTTGTTGTTTTTTACATCATTCTTGAGAGTATTAAGAACCAAAAGAATAAGAAAAGAATCTTCTTTTCTTTTCATAAAATAATCTATTATGTCCACTTGTGTACGTAACAAGTTGACTTTTTCTTTTTTGAAAGAATGAACATTAACAATCGCCATATCTAATACTGTTGCTAATTCCAGAATATCATCCGATTCTTAATTTTTATTAATTTTAAGATATAGATATATTTTATATAAAAGTAGATCAAACATGATCAACCATTCACTTAATTAAATGTATGACTAACGTAACTTTGTGCCAAAAACTTGTACATCGTTCATTTTCTTACAATCATCAAATTAGACTCGCAGTTGAAAGAATTATCTAGAAAGGTCTGTGTTTTATACGCTCCGATTTTTGGCACATTTAATTCATACACCATGTTCATCAACATGATAATTTTTGCTTGTTGACTCTTTCGGTGGTTTTTAATACAAAATACATAATAACAAAGTTGACATCGATTAGAAACACATGTTTTGGCATGTCGCCATTCACTTGTACACTAGTTGTTAGAGGTCTATCAAAAATAATAAATCATTAGTACATAATTTATGGGTACATTGTGAGTAGAAGACCCAAAAATGAATAATGTTGAAATTTGATGAATTGAGAATGAAATTTTCTATAGAAGTATTATAGTTGGATCAATTCCAAAAATCTCAAGACTAGTTTTTCTTTCTTTAAACCATTTTTTAATTCGTGTCCATTATTGGTACAGAAAAGAATAATACATACGGGAAAGATAATTTGCATTAATAGAATAGGTGACTAGACCCAGTGGCGTAACAAACTCCGTCGCCCCCCCCCCCCCCGCAGAATTGGAAATGGTGCCCCCTTTAAAAAAATTACTAAATGCGACATGTGTAACAAATACCTATATGTGTTACAGCCCAGTAAATGAACGTAAAATATGGCGATACCGTGTAATTTTCAGTGTCCCCACCGAAGTGGTCAGCTCAAGACTTTTCGAGTTATTTATGAATAAAAATGTTTATTGTTCAACAAAAAAATAAAGTTTTAGGCAATTTTTCGCAAATAGTTCAAAGAGTAAGTATTTTATCGTAAGTAACTCATGAAAAGTGTTTCTTGTTCTTCAAATTCCAAATCGAATATTTCAACGTGAAATAACCAAAAAAATGAAATACTTTTCGGGGAAAACTCATTAGAACTTTTTTAAAGTGTTTAAAAAAGCTTTATTTTTATTTTTTACAAAAGTTTCGACATCAAAACTAAGTCAGTTACGCTCAAAATATTTGATAAAAAAAATTGTGGAAATCTCCCCCTATCTAGCACCTCAAATGAAACTAATCATTATCGCTTTACAAATTACATAATTTTTTTAAAATGACCTGCTAATTTCACCGGTTTAAAGTGCTTATTTTTGAAAGGGTTCTAGTTGAAAGGGCTTGAACGAGTCACTAATCACGAGTATATGCAAATTTTAAACAAACAGCCCTATCTTAACCAATTTTTGTCTTACAGAAAAACAAAATAAAGCCAAAATATTTACAAAAGCAAAACCTACATTTCTTTACTCTGAGATTTTTCGTATCACTAATACTTTTTAACTTATTTTGAAATAAAAGGAATTTTTCCAAAATAAAAAAACTTTTTTTACTATGAAACCAAATTTTTTCAAAAATAAGATCTTTGAACCGGTCAAATTTACAGATCATATAAACAATAAATTTTTAAAGTAAATGATAGAGCACTAACGATAAATTTTATTTGGGTGCGAAATAGGGGGAGATTTTTACGATTTTTTTTACCAAAAAGGGCCAACTTTATTGTGAGCGTAATTCGTATAGTTTTGGTGATAGAAACTTTATAAAAAAAAATAAAAATAGAGCTTTTTTTAAACATTTAAAAAGGTTTTAATGAGTTTTTCCCGAAAAGTGCTACATATTTTGGTTATTTCAGTTGAAATATTCGATTTGAAATTGGACGAATAAGAATAATTTTTGATAAGCTTTAACTGTGCTTTTACTGTATTGATAGACCTCATGAATAAGTACGTACGTACACCATTTTTTTGTATCTTATAAGCTACATTTTTGCTACAAATATTTTTTCGATATCTAATATTTAATTCTTATTGTTGACTTATTGTTGAGTTATTTGCTAAAAACCCGTCTGAAAACGTGTTTTGTTGAAAAATAAACATTTTCACTCGCAAATGACTTAGAAAGTATTAACATAGATAAAGAAACTCTATAGCATAAAAGTTGCTTATAATTAGTCAATTTATACATTTCGAGACTTATTTTAAACGTATGTTTTTCATCCCAAGAAGGGGTGTCACCCCCCGAAGTAAAAGCAACCAACGGCATAAGTCCAACTTTGAAGTGGAGTGTAACTAGAATCTAAATCCAAATTGTCAAGCAAATACGTCCGTCGTGACGCTGATAATTTCACTCCAAAACTGTCATTTACTGAGCTAATGGTGTATTCATGCATTGTTTATGACGACTTACATTTTTCATCTTTATTGGTATAGATTAAAATAGAACAAAAATTACTAAATGATTACATTAGTACATAGTATTATTCTATGATGAACAACTTTCTTCGTGCACTACCATCAGCGAATATATCTACAATTTTATTAATTCGGATGGTCAACTTCATTTTCAATACTGCCCTGCTTAAAAAACGTATGTATGCGAATAATATAACAACATATTATTACATATCTGGACCTCGGAGGTAAACTACACTATGTCGACATGGTGTTTTTTTGAACAAGTTTTTTTAATCCACCTGTTTTATTAGTTGGATTTTAGAAATTGGTGATATATTATCATTAAAATATAAACATATTGTCTATCAACCCATTATGGCATATATCAGATTTTTATTAACATTCTAAGTGCTCTAAACTTTATTGAAAACACACGCTAAACACAGTTGCTCGAAATGACATAGTGTAGTTTACCTCCGAGGTCCAGATATTATATTAGACGACAAGATGGGGCCCCTG
Source organism: Diabrotica virgifera virgifera (assembly GCF_917563875.1). Taxonomy (NCBI): domain Eukaryota; kingdom Metazoa; phylum Arthropoda; class Insecta; order Coleoptera; family Chrysomelidae; genus Diabrotica; species Diabrotica virgifera. The sequence continues at coordinate 283,059,832 of NC_065443.1, read as the reverse complement.
ACATATTGGGGCCCCGCCGTAAGCTTCATGCTGAGGGGGCCTCTGTTACGCCTCTGGATAATTGTATAGAAATACTAAACGTAGGTAAAGATTAGAGAGAAAATCCATTTATAGATTTAAAAATATTCTTCTAAAATTCGGCAAATTGCAATTCTCAAATTTTTTAATAGTCACGTATAAGCTACAATAGATTTTTACATAATCAGACGACAAGATGAGGCCCTTGATCGATTGGGGCCCCCCGCAAGCTTCAAGCTGCGGGGCCCTCTGTTACGCCCCTGATTAGACCTCAGACTCTTAGTCAGTTCACGAACTAAGGTCCAAAGGTCATAAAATTCATTAACATGCAGGAGAAAAGATTTAAATGATTAGATTATCTTTACATCATGTTCATGGTAAATCCTTACAAACACTTTTATAACGAAATCTAAGAGTAAGGAAACTTAACGCTGGTCAAATTGAAGTTCAAGAAAAAACTAAAAGGAGGAGAAAATTTTTAAACGATGGCAATAAAATTGGTTTAACAACAATTTGCAAAAAAAATTTGTTAATAAGTACCTAAGCGAAATTAGTTGTAGCAAAAGCAGATATTAGATCATCTAATTTAGATGACTGTAATGATAAAAGAGAATAAAATCAGGAATGAGTACATTAGGAGAAGTCTGGGTATTAAAAATTGACGACAAAATGGGAGAGAATCGGTTAAGATGATTAGGTCGTGTTAAACATTGAAATGATTAACACCCAATACGAAGAATTGATGAGTTAGAGCAGGGCTTCCCAAACATATTCGTACTGTGACGTCCTTGGGACTTTGGTATTTTTTTGCGACGCCCCTCGACCCAATCCCCAATAATACTTACCAATTTTAGTACTAGCTTAGTAACATGTTATAGTTATAACAAAAACACTATTTGAACATTTATAATTTTTATTAGAAATTAAAAACGTAATCTAAACATAGGCACAGAAATAAAAAGGGATATTTATTTATGTAACTGGTTGGTTAATGTGAGGGATGTGCTTTATTTTTTGAGCACAGCCTAATGAAACCGGGGCTCCAGTTTGGAAATTGCCACTCCATTCTTTCATTTTGTGTTTGACCTGTACTTGTTTTTAATTACTGCAACTGCAGAAAAGCCCGTTTGTCATAAGTACGATATCCTTAGAGGTCAGCTAGGATTACGTGAATTATAATTACTTGTATAATTTATTGTAAGAATAATACCTAATAGAATTGGCCACACTACAGCCTGTACCTGGCATTCTAAAATGGCATCAACATTATTATTATGGTAATACTTAATGAACTTTTAACGTTTTAACCTACCTTATAAATATATATTCTTTTTTAAACTCCTACAATAGGTACGATCTACAACTTTCATGAATAATTCAAAATAAGTTTTTAAGGGAAACAACACCAAAATTACAAATACAAAAATATAAAATAAACTAGGAATAGGTACCGGTTGTGAATTGGAAAACGGGCCATAGGATCATAGGAAACTCAAATGTAAAATTCTAAACTGTTGAATTCCAGCTTCCCTAATTATTTTACATCAAAAGACATTAGAAACTATTTGTAGAGGATTGAAATCTGTATTGAAAACAACTGTTAAAATTGGTGTACGAATTAAACATATTCCAAAATTTTGTAAAAATGTAATACATTTCAGTTTTTCAGCCCAAAATTAGGCCACACACAGTGAAATAATCACATGCAAATGTCACAATGAAGTTATTATTTTCACATTTTTGAACTGTCAATATTGTTATTTTATCATTTATTGTTTAAAAACAATACAATTGATAAGATACCCTCAGTTGCGGAGAAAGTATTAATAATAAAGATTTTTTATTCAGTCAATGGTGTGAGCACTGTCAGTTAAATAGTAACGTGTGGCCTAACTTTTATACACATACCTACTGTGGCAAATGTATCATATTTTTCAAAATTTTGGAATGCATTTAAATCGTAGAACAATTTTAACTTTTGCTTTTAATGCAGATTTCAATTCTCTACAAGTATTCTCTCATAACTTTTTATGTAAAATAAGTAGGAAAGCAGGAATTCAACAATTTAGAATTTTACATTGAGTTTCCTATGGCCCGTTTTGCGATTCACCACCCGGTATAAGATAAAATGTGTATTATTTGTCTTATTATTTAATAATAACACAAATAATACACATATAAACACAATAACTTACATTCCATGATCGAAAATCGTTTAAAAATATGGGATTGTGTACTCTTGTGACGTAAAGTCAAAAATATAAGTCTTCCCACCACCGTCGGTCAAGACAACCGTAATAAAGTCTAATAACCGTGACTATATACAATGTCATTCTACTTGAAAATGTCATCATTAACTTAAAGAGATGGCTTTTGAATGTTCTTGGATAACTGCTATTTGTATAATTGCAAATTATTAAATCAGTTAATAAATGTGATAATTTTTTCACCAACTATATATTCAGTGATTGTAATAATTTATAAGTAAAACAAAAACTAATACTCAATCGAGAAAAGAGGAAAAGTGTTAAAGTGATTTTTTAATAATATATTGTTACTATGGAACGCTTACAATTTTGAACATCTTTAACAACAAAATACTTGGATCACAGAATATTATTATTCTGATGTATTCTCTGCTTGGATTTCCCCAAATAATACACAATAAATAACTTTTTATTAAGTTTACGTCTTAAATCAATTATTTATCAAATACACTATATATCAATATTATTTAATCAACAACTCAAAATATTCCCGATGCCATGTCAAATATTTAAAACTGTCACTGATTGTCACTGACAATATGCTGACAATATTCTATTCGACTGAGTGCGTTGTAAGACAAAGATAGATTTGTAAAATATTACCACGAATATTGTGTTCATTTTTTTTCGAATCCTGAAAAAACCAATAAATATTTTTGAAAATTTTAAACGCAGAATGAAAGATTACCGAGGGCCGAAAGTCCCTTAGAATAAATAAAAAGTTTCTTTTGAATGACATATTTGAGATTAAAAATCAGACTAAATTTTCTCTTAGTTTTTCACCCCTGTAACTTATTAAAATAAACAATATAGAAGTTCTCAGGGACTTTCGGCCCTCGCTAATAACGTAATCTTCCATTCTGCGTTTAAATTTTTCAAAAATACTTATTAGTTTTCTCAGGATTCGAAAAAAATTGATCCCCATTTGAATAGCATTGCAGCCGAAAATACGTACCCATCCTCTTAATACATTTTGAGTTATTAAAGATAAAAGATTTTATTTGTTCGTAAACAAATGTGTGTTTTAGAGCTGTTTTTCACATATAACTCAAAAACTATAAGCTTTTCCAAAAATTATAATTACCAAAATTGAAGACAATAAAAAATTGAATACACTCCTCACTTAAGAACTAAACTAATGTTAATTCAAAGTGAGTTACGGGTAATTGAATCTATATTTTTTTCGACGAGTACTCAAATCTAAGTATTCAAGCTTAAATAACGAGAAAACGATGCACTTTATAAAATATACCTTCTAAGCACTTATCAAAGTACTTCAGAATACCTATCAAATTAGCTCCAGGAGAAGTTAATAGCATCAAAATTAAGCAAGGTATGATGAAAATAAGAGAATCCTTTCGAATTTTTGAGGAAAAAGTGAAAAATGAAACATGCGCCATTTCCACAAAAATTAAAATTTATAGTAATCCTTACAATAATTTCTTTATATTAGCATAAGTAATAATTTCAACAATTTTGACCGGTTTAGAATGCATATTATTGAAAAAAAAGATATAATTTAAACAAATCAGAATTTTTAGAGTTATCGTAATTTTCATTTTATTTTGATAATAACTCCAAAAATACTCAATATGCGTAAAAAATGATAAATAACCAAATTTTAGTTTTTCTGTATTAAATATTTTACCTTTCTTACTATTTCTGTAGTGTAAAAAATAACCGAGATAGAAACGTTTAAAGCTTAAATTTTGCTGCCAGAACCATGTAACCGGGGCCAGTTAACCATTGATTTTTAAAAAAGTAAGAGGTTTAAAAGATTAAGTTCAACGTGGTTTAATAGCCCTTGGAATTATCTTTCAAATGGTTTTTAGATAAACCTGTCATAAAAATTAACGGAGTTATTAAAAAAAAAACAATAACATTTTTTGGAAAAATTTTTAAGATAAATTTTGAAAAATTTTTGGAGCATAAATTTTAATGCTATAAACTTGTTCCGGGGCTCATTTGATAGATATTATTAAGTACTTTGGCAAATGATTAATAAGCTTATGGTATGAAATGCATAACTTTCCCGTTATTTAAGCATGAATACTTAGATTTGGGTACTCGCCGAAAAGAATATACATTCAATTACCTACAACTCACTTTTAGTTAACATTAATAGGTTTTTCTAGTAAGGAGTTTATTTAGTTTTTTATTAGCTTCAATTTTGGTAATAATAACTTTTTTGTAAAAACTTAAAATTTTTGAGTTATTTATGAAAATTTGGTTAAAACATGCATTTTTCTCACGAAAAATTAAAAGCATTGATCTTTAATAACTCAAAAAGTTTTAATTTAATTTAATAACTTTATATAACAAATTTTGCTTAGAATTTGTCCCTCTATCGAACTATGGGTTATTTTTAATAAAATAATTTTCACCCCCGAGAAGGGGTGGCATCCACCCCCAGGATAAAAGCGCAAGTTGGCACCATGTCACCTATGATATCTCCTTGAGATATCCCCTAACCACTCACCAATTTTCATGCAAATCGATGGAGGTTCAACGAAATCGGAGGTAATAGCTCATATCCACCTTCAGTGACTCCACTACATCTGGGACTGGGATCTCCTTCCCTGCTTCAAATTTATTGAACAACACTCGTAAAAAGGATACGATCCTAACTATCAGTTTGTGTTAAACAATATTTTCCTCAAACCCAAAATTAGGTGTAGTTTATACCAAATATATTTGTTAATACAATACAATGACTGTGTTAAGATACGGTTCTGTAGATAACTTATCTTCAACAAGAACATGACTAGGCGCACATAGTCCAGATTACGTTCAGATGAATGAGAGTGTCTTTGTGGTGGTTGTTATTTGTTGGCCAAATATGATAAGATAACTATTGAACAACCTGTGGGAAATATAAAGCCGGGATCCCATGGAACGTGGCGTGGCACAAACACACTAATATCACTAGGCAGATTAGGCACTATTTTATTTATATGCATTTGACCATCACTTGTTGCTGCTTCCTGAGCTAGGCGGTCCACAACGTCGTTACCGTGTATTCCAATATGAGATGGAACCCAGATTAACACCACGTGTTTGTTTTCCTTTGCAGCATGTTGAAGTTCTTTATAATAATGTCTTTATGAATAGGGTTGCTGGAATATATGTTTTGGATGTCACAAAGGGCGTTCATTGAGTCCGTTATGATTGTGTGATTTCTGTGGTTCGATTTGTTAATGTATTTTAAAGTTTCAAGGATTGCATACAGCTCTGCATTGGAGATAGTCCAGTTGCTATGCAGCTTAAATTTAGCATTATGGGTATTGGAAAAAATTGCTGCCCCCACTCCGTCTCCTGTTTTTGATGCATCTTTGTAGGTAGGTTGGTAGTTGCTAAATCTATCCATAATGTCGTTGAAATGATTTAATATTATGGTTGGTGGGATTCATGTTTATTAAATATTGATAGATCAGTAATATTTCGCGGTTTATTTACAGTCGGGTTTTCGGTAGGATGGTATATGGTCGGGAATGCTATATGATATTTATGTAGTAATCGATTGATTCGTTCATAGAAAGGCGGATCGCATTGAGGGTGAGATGAGAATTACTGACTGAAACGATTTGTATGTACATTATGGTATACTAGGTTATCTAAAGAAGATAGAACTTTACAAGCAAACGGCAAACTTAAAAAATCTCGTCTAAATTCTAGGGGGGTCTGCCCTGACTCACTACATATACTTAGTATTGGACTTGTTCGACAAGCGCCCAAGGCGAGTCGCAATCCCCTATTTTGAATGACATCTAGTTCTTTCAGAACAGGCTTCTTAGAGTTATGTACCACTGATCCGTAGTCAATTTTTGATCGAACCAAGAATGAAAAAATTCATAGAAGAGTTGATGTATCGCTGCCCCAGGAGATGCTCGATAGTGTCTTCAAAATATTAATACGTTGTTGGCAAGTGCTGGCTTATTTTCGTAGAGAATATTTGAATTTATTTTTCAAGATTATAATTATTTATCAGTTTTTGGGACACTCCGTATATACGAGTAGACAAATATTTCAATGAGTTAAACTATTCATTTTTATCTTTTTTCAAGAAAAGACCTTAAAGTTTTTTGTTTTATAATTGCCTACCTATTCATATTATTTGAAAACACACATTCGCCAACCAACTCTCTTAGTAAACAGACACTTTCAACTCCGAAAAGTGTGTAGAAGAAATATAGTCCTGGCGAGTGACTTCTCTAACTCAGCAATAGCAGTACGAATACATAGCAGGCCTGCTCAAGATTGTTCACCGAGAATTGACAAGGTAAGAAATCTTTCTATTACAAGTTACTTTAAGGTCCGTTTTTTACTGTTATTTTTTTATTTTAAATTCACCCTATTGTAAAAACAGTCCACTTATAAAGCTCACTGAGGTAGTCTTCTTCTTCATGTGCCATCTCCTCTAAGAAGGTTGGCAACCATCACGGCAATTCGCACTTTCGATACTGCTGCTCTAGTATCCCGAATGAAGTACGTGCCTCCTAGTGGCGGGATACGGGCAACAGTACATTGGCTTATAGGGCAGTCCTTACAGTAGGGATCCTGGCCTATACAAAAAAATGCAGGCGGGTGTGGGGTAATACTGCACTTTGGTTGCATTGGTGGTGTACTGGCTAAACGTACAGGGCAGGGTATGGTGCTGATAGAAAAGGCATTCAGGCATTAAATATCCAAAAATCTTTTCAGGCCATAATAATGAAAAGACCTTCTCCAAACTCAATAAAAACTTATATTGAAATGATGGCATCTCCTGAGGTAAAATGTTCCGGAAGTAAAATGAGCCTCCATTCGGATCTCCGGGTGAGGACTATCTCAGGGGGAACACCATTGCAGGTTAGAAAAATCAGGATAGGGTCTTGGAATCTTGGTAGTCTTACAGGTAAGAGTCTGGAGTTAGTGGATGCGCTCAAACGAAGAAGAGTTCAAATTGCTTATATTCAAGAAACTAGGTGGAAAGGACAAAGGGCGAAAGAACTAGGTGATGGATGTAAATTGTGGTATGTAGGGAGTAGTAACACTAGAAATGGAGTTGGTATAATTGCTGATAGTGAAATAAAAGATAACGTAGTAGAAGTTGTAAGAACGAGTGATAGAATGATGTCAGTGAAATTTGTAATTGATAAAGAGGTATTGAATGTTGTGTGTGTGTATGCTCCTCAAACAGGTCTGGGTGAGAATGAAAGAAGAGCTTTCTATGACCAATTAGGAGACGTACTGAGTGATATTCCAGCAGAGGAGAAAGTTATAATAGGAGGTGATTTCAATGCACATGTGGGCCAAGCCAAGACAGGATATGAAACAATACATGGGGGATTAGGCTTTGGAACTAGAAATGAAGCTGGAGATGATATGCTAGAATTAGCAACAGCATTGGATATGGCGATTGTTAACACATTCTTTAAAAAGAGAGAAACTCAACTTATTACCTACAAAAGTGGACAACATCAATCCCAAATAGACTACTTCATGATAAGGAAAGAAGACATACGTGAATGCAAGGACTGCAAGGTAATAGTTAGTGAGACAGTAAGCCAACAACATAAGCTGCTTGTTCTGGACATCGAAGTAAAAAGCGAAACTAAACAAAAATATCGGAGAGGACCACAAAAAATCAAGTGGTGGATGCTAAAAGATGAGAAGGAAGGTCTATTCAGGGAAAGAATAGTAGAAAAAATATGTTGGAACATGAAAGGAAGCCCTAACACAATTTGGAGAAAAATGGCCAATATTATTAGAGAGATGGCTATTGAAATACTTGGTAAAACGTCAGGAAAGAAGTTTGAGGATAAAGAGACTTGGTGGTGGTCAAATGAAGTACAAGGAAAAATAAAAGAGAAGAGAAAATTATATAAAAAGTGGCAAGAAACCAGATCGGACATAGATCTTCAAAACTATATGGTCGCCAAAAAGGAAGCGAAAGTAGCAGTAGCAAAAGCTAAAGCAGAAGCGTATTCAAACCTATACGATCAACTTGATACCAGAGAAGGCGAAACGAAGATATATAAAATAGCCAAACAGAGAGCAAAGAAAGCAAAAGATTTTAATCAGATTAGATGTATCCGAGATGAAAATAATAAAATACTAGTTCACGAAAGGGATGTCAAAAAGAGATGGAGAAAGTACTTTGACAGCTTATTAAATGAAGAATTTGACAGACAGCCTGTAGAGTCAACGGAGACAGTAGCAGCAATGGTCACCAAAATAACCAACGAGGAAGTGGCTCAAGCGCTTCAAAAAATAAAGAAAGGAAAAGCGGTAGGACCAGATGATATTCCTGGGGAAGTATGGAGAGCATTGGGAGAGACATGAACAAGGTGGCTAGCAGGTCTATTTAATAGAATTATGGAAGTTGGACAAATGCCAGACGAATGGAGAAGCAGTATACTGGTACCTGTTTACAAAAACAAGGGAGATATACAACAATGTACAAACTACAGGGCTATAAATCTGCTTAGCCACACCATGAAAATATGGGAAAGAGTAATTGATAGACGGATACGTGAAGAGACCGAAATATCCGAGAATCAATTTGGCTTTATGCAGGGTAGATCAACAACAGATGCAATTTTCATTATAAGGCAGTTGATGGAAAAATACAGGAGTAAAGAAACAAATGCTCATATGGTATTCATTGATCTTGAGAAAGCATATGATAGAGTTCCTCGAGAGATTCTGTGGTGGGCACTCAATAAGAAAGGAGTCCCTGGTGAATATGTAAAGATTGTGAGGGATATGTATGAGGGAGTAACGACTAGTGTTAGGACAGGTGTGGGAGGGACTGATAAATTTCATGTGAAAGTAGGATTGTATCAAGGTTCTGTGCTTAGTCCGTATTTATTCTCATTAGTTTTGGACCAGATAACAGCGAAAATACAGGGTAATATTCCATGGTGCTTAATGTATGCTGATGATGTCGTGTTAGTAGGAAATAGTGAAAGAGACTTAGAACAAAAACTGGAACAGTGGAGACAAGCTCTGGAGGAAAAAGGTTTAAAACTTAGTAGGACAAAAACAGAGTATTTGGAATGTTCATTTAAAGATGGAGCTACTACAAATAAAATGGTATCTTTGGATGGTGAAATGATTGTAAAAAGCAATAGTTTTAAGTACCTAGGATCGGTATTACAGAGTAATGGAGAAATAGATGGAGATGCATGCAGTAGAATTAGGGCTGAATGGATGAAGTGGAAAGAAGCGAGTTGTGTGTTGTGTGACAGAAAAATCCCAATGAAGCTGAAGGGAAAATTCTATAAAACAGCCATAAGACCAGCTATGATGTACGCTACTGAATGTTGGGCAGTGAAAAAGAAAGAGGAACAGCGAATGCATGTGGCGGAAATGAGAATGCTTAGATGGATGAGTGGAGTGACAAAGAAGGATAAAATTAGAAATGAGTATATTAGGGGAAGTCTAAAGGTGGCACCAATTGATGCCAAAATGAGAGCATAGGTTAAGATGGTTTGGTCATGTTCAACGTCGAGACGTTAACCACCCAATACGAAGAATAGCTGAAGTGCAGATTCCTGGAAGGAGTAGGAGAGGAAGACCAAAGAAGACCTGGGGGGAGACGATAAGGCAGGACATGTTGGTAAAGGGGATTAACATTGATATGGCCCAAGATAGAATTGTGTGGAGAAATGCAATTAGGGAAGCCGACCCCGCATAGGGATAAGGCAAAGAGAATGATGATGATACTGCTGCTCTAAAGAGATCAGAAGAAGTGCAATTAAACCAAGCTCTCAAATTGTTTAACCAGGAGATGCGTCTTCTTCCGCGACTCCTTCTATCCTGTATTCTTCCTTGTATTATTAATTGTAACAAGTTATAACGCTCGCTCCTCATAACATGTCCCAGATATTGCAGTTTTCTGACTTTAATTGTATTTAAAACCTCTTTATTTTTTCCCATTCTTCTCAACACCTCGATATTCGTGACTCTATCCACCCATACTGAGGTAGTAGTCTCCTACAAAAAAGATTTACCGTCGGTTGACGAGTTTCTAATTCAAGCGGATTGATATATGCACAAGTAGTTTATAAGCCTAAAAATGGATGGACTCTATGCTAGTGTGGGGATGCTGAAGTGAACTCAGCATCCTCACACTAGCCTAGACCAGTGATGGGCAAAGTACGGCCCGTGGGCCAGCTCCGATCCGCGAAATTATTTAATCCGGCCCACCGAGGGTCTATTGACATGAATAGTATACATATAGGTTTAACACAAAATACATTTTTCTATAATTCTGGCCCTTCTATAGCCCTTCTTGAATTTTGCGGCACCCCATTAAAAAAGTTGGCCCACCACTCCAATATTTTCAGCTAAGATGACAGTGTCATCCGCATATCTAATGTTGTTAATGGGAACTCCATTCATCTTTATTCCAGCTGTTTCACCCTCAACAACTTTTTTCAAGATCTCTTCAGTATCTGCGGTATGTATCAGTATATAATAAAGATTAGCGGCTAAAATTATAATTCTAAAATTATGCATTAATTTTTATGCACAGTGTATTTAATGGTACTTAGAATTCTTGTAATTTATATTTCTTTCCCACCAAGAAAAGAAATTGTGTATGAAATTGGTGGGAAAGAAATAGAACTCGTAGATAGATATAAATACCTAGGATAATCAGACTCATGAAGTGAAGAGAATAATCGTTCTTGGATGGGCAGCATATGTAAAATTGAGAAAAACTTTGAAAAGTGTGATGCCCACATGCTCAAGGAGAAATATACTATTTGATCGGTGAGTCCTCCCAATCTTGACATATGGAGCAGAAACACTTACATTAACAAAAGCCTCGGCTACCAAACTGAGGGTTACACAGAGAAGAATGGAGCGGTCCATGTTAGGAACAACTTTGCGAGAAAGAATAACGAAGAGATCAGGAGAAAAATCAAGGTGACTGACGTCATCGAAAGGATAGCCAGACTAAAATGGAGAGTGGCAAGAGACATAGCCAGAATGACAGATGGGCGATGGTCAAAGAGGTTATTGGAATGGATCCCAAGGGAAGACAAAAGAAGCGTCGGTCAACCATCTACAACAAGATGGACTGACGATTTAAAAAGGCCAAATAAAAACTGGATGACAGCGGCATAATATAGACGAGGTTGGAAACACGAGGAAGAGGCCTATGTTCAGCATTGAACTTTTGAGTTTGGGTGATGATGATGATATACCTATATGAATCATATACACACACCCACACTTATATGGAATCATCTGATATCTCTTACTATTTCGTGCCAATTTAAAAAAAAAACAAACACACGAAGTCAAACAATATTTATTTTAAAGCAATTTAATAACAAATACACAACAATTAAATAAAACAATAAAGCATATAACAAATAAATTGAAAGTAGTTGTTTTAAAGTCAATAGCATACAAAATTTCAATGTAAAACGAATAGTGTTTCAATTGTTTTTATTTTGTTTTTTGTATTTTGTGGTAGTCAGTGTTATCACCTCTAGTCCTTATGCAAGCTTCAGTTTGCGTGGGCACGCTCCTAATCAAATTATCAACATTTTGTTTTGGTAGGTTGCTCCTTCCTTTAAGAGCAGCTTGCACTAGCCGTGCGATGTTTTGTGGATTATCCCGGCGAGCTCTAATTTTTCGTTTAAGCATATCCCACAAATATCCTATAGGATTAAGCTCGGGTGAGCAAGCAGGCCACTCCAAACAAGGGATACCTTCTGCTTCAATGATGTCTGTAGCAGTGGCGGCTCGTACCACTTTAAGAAGATAGTGCCAGAATTCGGACAGCCGCCAAAATTTTTAGTGACGGGTTCACGATATTGTGAAAAAAGTTATAAAACAAAAATATAAAAAAAAATATTCGCTGATACTTTTACCTTATGTATCTTATCTATATTTATCTGAGGTGCCAAGAAATTGTTAAAAAATTATCAAAACAGTTCCGTAAATTCATTAACAATAAAAAAACTCTCAACTTACAACCATTATTTACTGCTAATATTACTTACAGTCGGAAAAATGAAAGAATACCCATGAACGAACATATTAAACACGCTGTATTTTCCTGTCACCGTGTCACAAAGAAAATTGCCCAGCGCAAGTACATGTAATAATAATTATTGTTCGTCCGCTATAATTTTTCCCATGCGTGACGATTCATTTTCAAACAAAGTAAGTCAAACCATAAAGTGAAACGTACGCCGATGTATGTAGTATATAGTATACAGTAATACAGTATACCAAATGTATATACACATCGACGTGTGTTTCACTTTATGTTTTGACTTAACTTGTTTGAAAATGAATGGTGACGCATGGAAAGAGTTATAGCGGACGAACAATATTACATGTAGGGGAAGGGAGGGCAAGATGGAAGGCTTAACTTTATGATGTGTAAAAAAATAAAAAAACGTAATACAAAACTTTCATTTTAATCATTCTTGAAAGAGACCTTATACAGTTACAAAAGTCAGCCATTAAATATTATTAATAATAAGTAAAATTTTTTTTATGAGTAATTAAAAAATAATGTCAAAAATTCCATCTTGCCCTTACTCTGAGGGCAGGATGGAAAGCTTTTTCGGGCAAGATGGAATTTAGAGGAAAGCACTACATTTTACACTCATAAAACTGCCATCTTCTGTGTCGGTAGTACACAATTCATGTGTCCAACCATTACATACAGGACATTGTATCCAGTCCTCTGTGGGCGGTTCCACATAACGTTCACCACATATACAGAACACATCATTTTGTAAAGGCTGTTTTAAATGTTGTACAATATTTTTAACTTTTTCTGTTTTTGTCCCTTTTCCTTTACCTTTTGTTTTATTCTCGCAGGTTCCTATTTCCTTGATTTTATTTTTGCCTAACTATTATCTTCCAACTTGCCCTAAGATGCAATTTTCCATCTTGCCCATATGCCCCTTTCCAATAATAATATCAATATTTTAAAAATGCTTTATTATTTCTCTTATTTAAATATCAATTCAGATAACCTGTACCTAATAGATACTTTGTATAAATGCATAATAATAATATTATACACCTTGTTTAAATAATCGTATCAGAAAAATTCAATAATTGCGTAATATTTAACTGCGAAAATAAGAAGGAAGCGTGTACACTCATTAGTTGACCTGAACTGATTGAGCCGTCGTTTGTAATGGAAGAGGTTCGCCTGCATCTGTGTGAGTGTGGATCCGGGCGCTTCATTGCGCAGTTCGGGTTTTATAGGTAATTTCCATCTTGCCCTATCCTTCCATCTTACCCTCCTTTCCCCTACTTGCGCTGGCCAATTTTTTGTATGACAAGGTGACAGGAAAATACAGTGTGTTTTATATGTTCGTTCATGGGTATTCTTTCATTTTTCCTACTGTAGCTTGTATTACGATTTAGTCTCTATTTACAAAATTATAAAAATAATACTATTTCATTATTTACACACATGAACAAAGTTGTGTTAATACCACTTTTAAAGTTTACGATACATCCTTCTTATTTTTTTTGGTTGCAAAGTTTTCAATGACTTTATTATTAAAATAAAATTATCACTACCATTTACAAAATGCTTTTCTGCAGATAACATACCTAATTAAGTCGTTCTTCTTTCATTGTATTTTTAACTAATGTTTTTCGTTTTAACATCGAAAAACAGCGTTCTGCTTCAGCTATTGATATAGAAATGGTAATTAAAATGCTAAAAACATTAAAAGTTTAATAGTTTCTTCCAATGTGCTTTTTAAATCTTCCTCATTTAATAAAACTCCGAGCGGAACAGCCCCAGAGGTAGTACTTAATTCGTCTCACTAATACAGTACATACTTCTAATTCAGTTTTAAGCCGAGTTTTGTTTAAAAATTAAAATTGTCTCCATGTTTCATTAAAAAATGATTCAGGGAACCGACGCTTGTAAGCAGAAAACTTCTCCGACATAAATAAATTACAAAATTAGAAGCAACTACATGTCAGGAGACGGTAGACCTTTGAAAGATCTGGAACTTTAAATATTATTAACCTTTAAGTCGTTGTCTAATTCGGCGCTAAAATTGGCCAGTTCCTTAAATATGCCTCTATTTTGTGAATTTTTTTTCGTCGTGACCTCTTTAAGCTGACTCGAAAACTCCACAAAACCTTATAAAATTTGAAAATAAAAACCACCAAAAGAGTTTTTTCTGATCTGATTCATTGTCAATTAATAAATTAAACTTAAGAAATAATTAAAATATTATTTATACTACACCCACGATCATGATGCACTAAAAGTTTAATTATAATATTATAAATGCAAAAGCTTTAACAGAAAATAGACATAACAAACGCGACAAGCCAGCACTTAAAGAAACTCAAAATAAATAGATACCTTGTGCCCGGCACGAGATTCTCATTTTATACTAAATAGTCCAATATAGCTCTTTCTCTGTCACTTATATATGATGCTCGTAAAGTTTTTCTCTTTTCAGCAGTTTTTGGCTCAAGATTCTCCAGCCGAATAATCTCCGCTGTAAGTGGCAGCGATTGTACTACGCACACAGTTGCCAGATTTCATATAATTTATGAAGATAAAAAGAAATATGTACACACAAAAAATTAACAGGCATGACAAGATTTTAAAAATAAAAAATATGCTTCTGCACAGTTAGGAAGCCACCCATGGCTCTATGGCACTACCTCACGGGCCGCCACTGGTCTGTAGTCTCTCTAATGGTATATAGAGGTCTATTATCATGCAATAAAATTAAAATTTCCTCCTGTTGCACCTCTCCAGAGCCTGACTACAGGTTATCAACATACCTGTGAGCAGTTAAAGTTGATTAAATGAAAATTAAAGGAGTTATTTTACGTATCACAATTCCTCTCCAGAACATTACATTTCCCCTTGTATATTTGTTAACAGATCTGACAGTTTTCGTTCTTGCTTGTCTTCCTCGACTTCTAAGTACACGATTTCATGGGTCATCTGATTTTACACAAATCCTGACTTTTTTTGAAAATAGCACATTTTGTCAATTCCCAATGTTCCAGTTTTGGTGGTGAAGACACTAATTTAGGTGATCAATATTGTGCTGTCTGGATAACTCGGGAACCCATAACTGTCTCTTGCTGTATAATTATTGGTACGAACTCTTCTTCTTATCGTTTCAACTGAAACAGTTACACCCGTAGCTTCCAAAAGCTGCCTTTGGAGCTGCAGGTGGGCTGCATAACTGTCTTTTGCTGTATAATTCTTGGTACGAACTCTTCTTTTTATCGTTTCAACTGAAACAGTTACACCTGTAGCTTCCAAAAGCTGCCTTTGTAGCTGCAGGTGAGAAATGGTTGAGTGTCTTCCAGCTGATTGGACAATTAAACGATCTTGGAGAGCCGTCATTACTTTTGGCGACTTTCCCTTGCTGTATTTTTGAGCTTTCCTAATTCCTGTTACCTAGCATAGGTTTTGGACAGAACGCCCTGTATTACGCCTAGCTCTACAGCTATGTCCCTCTGAGAACATTACTTTCTCCACAAGACCAATAATCTTTCCTCGTTGTAAGTTCTATAACCCCACATCAGGCAAAGTTTCGTTTTTGAACGCAAAAGTTAGTTTATTTATTTTCGTTCAATTTGCAACTCAAGCAAATAACCTATACCGTACCGAGCTGTAGTATCCGATTGTCTTATAGATTTGTTTATTTTCAATAAAAACCTTTATTCTTCGCAACAATAACACTTTTTTTCAAAAGAAATAAATATTACTTTGAAATACATGGTGATTCCATATAAGTTTGGGTGTGTGTAAATCACACAGTAGCGATTCGCGATTACAAGTTGGATAATATAAGATCTCCTGTTTCATGCATTTAGTAAACAGTATTTGATATTAAGCAAAATTTACATTATTTTTGTTTGTTTAATTTGTGCATCAAATGATAAATATAATGCATGTAAAGGACAATTCAATCACACAATCAATCATTGTTAATCCTTGAAGCTACATTATATTTTTTCGTTTTCTGACACTTGATTAGCTTAATTGATCCTAGAAATATCAAGCAATTAAAATAGAAAATTTATCTATTAAAATAAAAATTTTGTTTACTGGAGAAATTTAAACAGTGACGCGGTTCCTTTTGATGTATTAAGGTTATACAAAAAAGTAAAACCATAGGAAGAAAGATACGCAGACGGCATAATCATGATAGACAACAATAAAAAGTTTCTAAAAAGGTATAACAAACGATTAAAACGCACTTTGGTGCTTCTTCTCCAAAATATGGTGTGTTCCAAATAATTAAGGGAAAAGGAATTTTAATAAAAAATCTAGGTCTCTACGGCTTATGCATTGTTTTATCCAGAAATTTTTCCTCTGTTTCTTCCATTCCTTTTGATAGGTATACCTAAGTTTCTTTTAATGTCGGTTTTACCTGAAATCGTTTTTAGCTGAAATCAACTGTGTATGTAAGTACCTAGATATATGGAGAATCTGTTCTGAAACAGAGATCAAATCAGGCTGATGATCAGACCACATGGAAGAATACTACAAGAGCGATTGGTTAAGAAACTCTACCAAAAAACCCCAGAATGCAGAAGACAGCATGCAACCTCCCTGGTCTGCATAGAGAACCACCAGGGAGGTTGCATGCTCGCTGGATCGACGGTGTTAAAGAGAATCTGAAGAAACTGAGTATTTGAAAATAAGAAAAAGTAGCTGAAGATATATCTGCTTCATCATCACGTAGCGCTACAACCCTGGGTGGGTCCTGGCTGACTGTACAACTTTCTTCCAATTTGTTCGGTCTTACATCAACCTAGGGTCAAATGGAATGTTCATTTTTCAGAGATCTGATTGTATGTTATCTCTCCATGGCATTCTGGGACGTCCGAGTAGTCTTTTGCCTGTAGGAATCTCCTTCCATACCAGATTTACAAGTCTCTCGTTATGAAGTCTGTGCACGTGGTCTGCCCATCTTAGTCTCTGTGATTTAATTTATTGGACAATATCGGTGTCATTGTAGAGTACTTTTAATTCGATGTTGGCTCTGATCCTATACTGGTTTGTGTTAATGTCGTGGTGAGGTCCGAAAATTTTTCTAAGTATTTTTCGTTCAAAACGTCTGAGCTTTTCTTCGTTTGATTTGGTCATGGTCCACGTTTCGCATCCATATGTGAGTACAGGTGTGACGATGGATTTATAGATTTTGATCTTGGAACTTCTTGTAAGATTTTTTGATTTTATAAGCTTATCCAGTGCGAATAGACAGCGATTTGGTGATTGTATTCTTTTATTTCTTCAGTAACATCGTTGTCACCTGTGATTACGACCTCCAGATATTTAAAACGTTGTACTCTTTCGAAATTAAAGGTGTTGACCGTCACATTTTGTCCTATCCTGTCTCTTCGTGTCGTTCTATTTAGACACATATATTTCGTCTTCTCTTCATTAATCCTCAGCCCTAATTCGCTTGTTGCTCCTTCCACCTTGTTGAAAATGGCTTTTGTGGATAGGATGGAGTCTTCAACGAGATCAATGTCATCTGCGTAAGCTAGTAATAACTTAAGACCTTGAATCGATAGCAGTTCTGTTTTTATTTCGGCCGACCTCATGGCTTTCTCTAATACAAGGTTAAAAAGTAGTGGAGATAACGCATCACCCTGTTTGAGTCCACTGTTGATTTCAAAGCTGCCAGACAGTTTATTATTTACACGCATTTTTGATATTCCACCCTCCATACAGACTTTAGTCATCTGAATTAGTTTCTTTGGTATTGAGAACTCCGCCATATCATTCCATACTTGGCTTCTTTCTACGCTATCATATGCCTGTCGAAAGTCTATGAAGGGATTGTGTATGGGTCTGTTATACTCACATCCCTTTTCTAGAAGCTGTCTCAGCGTGAATAGTTGATATATTGTGGATCCGTTTGTATATATCTGTTTGGAGGCAGATAATTATTCAGGCCCATACACATCAGTAGCGCTGTGAGTAGTACTAATGGTAATAGTACTTATAGGTATAGGATTGATGTTGTATGGAGTATCACACAGGATATTTTCTGAATATATAAGGTTACATTTAACTTATAAAATATAATCTTAGGAATAACATCGTAATATCCAAACCACTGTGTGGTTCAATCCAATACCAAATAAACAAAACGTGAGTAAACATTCAGCAAACCTCTTGCCCTACCCTATAGAATCAGCAGAAATTATGTCTCATAGATTGCGTTTTTCTTATTTAAATATTGGAAAAGAAATGAAACGCAGAATTTATAAAACAGTCATCAGACCAATAATTACATACGCGGCAGAAACACGACCTGATACAGAGAGAACAAAAAGATTGCTCAAAACAGAGAAGATGAAAACCCTTCAATATGGGACAGAGCTAGAAGTACAGATGTACGATGGAGATGCAAGGTTGAGAACATTAATAACTGGATAAGAAACAGAAGAATAGAATGGAATGACCACATAAGCCGAATGACAACAAATAGAGTGAAACGAAAAAGGCGTCGGACTACCCAAGCTAATTGAAATATTATTCGAAAATATTACCCCAATCATCCAAGATAGCCATCGCTACACCCTTACCTTAGCTCAGTTACTCAGGTGTGTGTTTGTCTTGTCCTAATCTTAGAATGAACTATGAAAGTTTGGAATGAAAGCAAACAAAATAATATTTTTAACTAATCATGTTTATTGTTCAATAAAGATATAATAAAAATGTGACTTATTAAGTGCATTAACAAATATATTCAAATTCTTGCCAAAAACTACCAATTTCTGGATTATACATATGGCGTTTGGTATTGGTTCGATGGTCACTTCTTGAGGTCGAATGGTACTGCTGTTGACTTCTTGCAGACCTGGGCAGATATTCGGCCCTAGGCCCCTGCAGCTAGAGATGGTGGTCGTTGCAGTCTGGATGACATGTTCCTCGTTCTTGTATCGCCGGCGATTTGAGGATGTTTGAAGCTCCCGGAGGGAGAAAAGTGGTTTTATTCCCAAAAACTATAAGATAAAGACACATATCAATCATCAAGAAGAAAAACCAAAAACGAGCCTTTGCCAAATAATCGTAAACAGTAGTAATTGGCAAAGGAATAAAATAAAATTAATAGTGACGGAATAGTTAAATAATTTGATTACTAAACGTGCATATATTATGTAAATTAAAGAGATATATTTAAACTAATATAATTATCACATGCTTTGACATTGGAAGTTAGGTTAGATATAAAAAATATTAGAAAAACTGTTTGAAAAGCTCACCCCAAGAGAATAATAATTGTTGATGGAAAATGTTTTAATATTCGAATTACATGCCTGTTTAAGGAATAATTCTTCCCTTCCATTTTCAGTTTGTCAGCGGGTAGGGATGAAGTGTCACTGTCATTGAAAACGACATTTGAAATGACGACCAAGTACGTATGAAGTAGCAGGCATGTTCCGTATTAAGACAGATATCTCTAGATAGTAAGAATATACGGGGTGCGTTCAGTATGATGATTTAGATTTTAGATAAAAAGAGATATATTAAATAGAAGATAATAAAAGAGGGCGCCAACGAGTTTTTAACGAAGAAAACTGGTAAAACAAATAGAAGAAAATTATTGCTAATGAAATATTACAGAAAATAAAGTAAAATAATTATTTAAAAATAAAATAACAAAGATGTGACACGTTTTTAACATTACAAGAGTAGTAAGGACGGCGAGAAAGACGATCATTGGGAAGATCACGAAAACTATGGAACGACAACTCACTGGAGGCATATTGAAAAAACAGACAGAGTCATGTCTGTACAAAAAGAAGAAAAAGAAGAAGAAGAAGATTTCGTATTTAAAAACAACTTTTGGTATTACGATATTATTATTAGTATTTTGAAACATAAGTAGAGTTTAGACACTGTCTCCTGCTAACGCCGCCGAAATGATACCGGTTAAGATGTACGGTTAAGTTATCGATAAAGAAAGAAAATGTACAATCTTTCCTTTTCCGAAGTTAAAATATGGATAATCAGTTGAGCTGGTCTAGTGAGGGCCCAGCACTACAGTTGTCTGACCACCTTTTACTTTCGGCATTCTATGGTTTCATTTGTCCTCAATTTCTTGCCATTACATTCTTTTTTCTGTTCTTTGTCTACTAAGTTTTTATCTTCTAGTCCACATATTATTGTAATTTTCTTATTTTTTATTCTCTCTCTCTCTCTCTCTCTCTCTCTCTCTCTCCCTCTCTCTTTCATGCTATTTCCATATGTTGTCTCCAATAATCTGCAAAAGCATGGCTCTTACATAATATACTAAAAATAAAATCGAATCGGTTTTAATCGAATGGAATCGAATGAAATAAAATAGAATCGAAGCAGATGGATCGAATCGAATAAAATAAAATTTAGTAAGTATGTAGTCATAACGCGCTAAAAACGTGTTTAAAAATCTAAATTGGACATATAAGGGAATAAACATCAATGGCCGCTACCTCAGTAATCTACGATTTGCGGATGACATAATACTGATAGCTACTGACCTACAAGAACTGCAAACTATGCTTTCAGAACTACACACAGAATCTTCTAAAATAGGACTGAAAATGAATTTAAGCAAAACAAAAGTCATGCACTCCGAAGAAACTGTGACAATAATAAACGACAAAGTTATAGAAAAAATTGAAGAATATATATATATATATATATATATATATTGTTATATTTCTATTTGATATGAAAATTAAAATTTGATAATTATAAACAAAATTCACTTTAATATAAAATATTTTCAATTTTCTCAACCACGGGCATATAAATTTAAAACAACCTGTATACAACAAATTGTTATATGTAATTTTAAGAAGTGATTAGAATAAGCGTACGAAACTCGGAACAATGTGCTTAGATAAACAAAGTGAATGACGCGTACCATTATCGTTCTTCTCGGAAGGTCGATCATTAGCCTATGCTAAATAAAACTCAGTGAAATAGATGATAGTTCATTATCGTTTTTCGCGGAAGGTTTCGATCATTAGCCTATGCTAAATAAGACTCATTTGAAAGAGAGAATAGGTCATTAAAATTTGTAAATAGTTAGAAAGTATTTTAGAATGGGAATTAAATATTTTCTTTTGAAATCCATTAAGCATATTTAGAAAGATTAAAAATTGGTTTTGAGGAATATTACGAATGAGAGTTGGTGGTGGAAGATTGATTTGTGAATCTGGAAGGGATATTTAGAAAGTAGGGGAATGGATGACAAAGTGAGATCAGAATGTTTTGAGCTGTCGAGGAAGTGAAGTCGAGTAGTAGACGGTAGTGTACGGAGAGTGAGAAAGCCGGTGTAGTTCCGTGAGTGTGGAGTATCTATCGTGGAACGAGAAGTAGGCCAGGTCGAGAGTAAAAGAACCTCCTTGAGTCAAGAGTGTCCCGGTAGCTGATAGCAGTTTCGAGAAAGGTAGAACACAGCATCACGACAGACGCAGGAACGAGAGCTATTCGAGCTAGTTTTTCAAAGGAGAACATTACTGGAAGCCAGGACGAGGTTTGATCGCAGCCAAGGATAGCAGGAAACGGGTCTTGTGTGAGGACATTTTCAGTTCACCAGGAAAAGGTCAGTCTCATTTGTTTGGACATGAATGTATGGGTTTTTCGTATTAAATTCCACATAAAAAATTGAATAACATAATCAATAATATCAGAAAAGTCTCATCAAACTTAAATAGAGTTGTTCCTAATAACTCCTAATAGTTAAATGTTAATAAAAACTTTCAATTGAAAACCAAAAGGAAATAAGATTCCCATTTGTAAATGTTATGTTTAAGAATAATAAGAAATAGCAAATATTAAGCATTGATTGCCTTTTAAATAAAATAAAAAAATATTTTTATTATAATTGTAACCCATATGTGTATTTTTTTTACTCTTTTCTTTTCTATCCCGATTAGGAACCATTAAGAAATATTTAGAAGCCACGAAAGTAAGTAATTAATTTATAATTCGCCCTGAGATTGAAAACATATTGATATGTGATCTGGTTAATTAATTAGATTAGTATTAATACATTGATTAAATTAAGTGACATCTAAGAATATTATCTCATATCAATAATCAAGATCACATCAACTGGCGCCCAACGTGGGGCATTGTAAAGTATTTCTAGTGGCAAATTTGAAGGATAGAAAGAGTAAAGCCGATATTTGAAAATTTATATGCCTGTGGTAAAAAGTGAGATACTTACATTTGATAACATAAAATTTTAGATCTCTTTAGGTACAAGTTTTACATAACTGATTTAATATTTTATTTTTACGATATTTACATTTGATATATTTATTGACAATTTATAATATTTGGGTGAGAAAAAGTCGTCTTGGTAACATACTAGTAAAATTTCATATTTGGCGGGGACAGTACTTCTTGAAAACAAATGTCTGTGACAAGAAGCCAAAGCAAAGACAACAAAAAACAAAAAGAACATTCAAATCAAGAGAATAATTCAGACCAAGAAGATATTTTAGACAAGACAATCATGGCATCAGAACAGCAAGAATTATCAGGAATAGATAAATTATTACAAATGATGCAACTCCAGTCACAAAGAATGGAACAGAAAATGGATGAAACACAACAAAAACTGGATGACAATCAAAGAGAAACAAAACAAACAATGGAGAAAAATCAGGAAGAAACATCAAAGAAAATGGATACAGTGGAGAAAAAAATGGATGACAATCAACAGGAAACAAAAAAAAGCAATAGAAGAGAACAATAAGAAAATAGAGGAACGCATAGAAAAGTATGAAAAGGAAATAAAAGGATGTTTGACAACAATGAAAAACGAGATAGAACAGCAAGAAATGAAAATTAAAGATCACATGCAAGAACAAGAAATTAGAATGAAGGACCACATAAAAAAACAAGAAATGAAAATTCAAAACAAAATGGAGGAGTTAACGAATGGCCAGAAAAAGGAACTAGAAAATTTGGAAAATAAGTTGGAAAATGCTATTCAAGTAGACAGAGAAGAAGTGGAAAAAAGAATCACAGAAATAGAAAAACAAGTCACCGAAAACAGGACGCAACAGAATGTCGGAGAAAGAAGAGAAATGGTTATACACAGCACAGATGACGTGAAGATAAGGTTTGGCGGGGATGTAAGAAGATTACACCCAGTGCCGTTCATAAATAGCCTGAAAAAGAAAATACAGCACATCGGAAATTTCGAAACAGCAAAAGAAACTATCAGAAACCATCTCAAATATGAAGCAAGCCTATGGTTCGATAGTAAAGAAGAAGAATTCGGCAATTGGCAACAATTTGAACAAAAATTTTTGAATTATTTCTGGGGAAAAGTCCAACAATTGGAAATTAACAAGGAATTGCAAAATGGGAAATACAATGATAGGATGGGTGTATCAGAAAGGACATATGCTTTGCAAATTTACAATAATGCAAAACATTTACAATATAATTACTCATCGGAACAATTAGTCGAACTGATTGCAAGACATTTCGAGGAAACGCTGGAAGACCATATCACATTGCAAAATTACAAAGACATAGATAGTTTATGCCAATTCCTACAAATAAGAGAATCACGTCTAAGAGAAAGAAAATCAAGAAGGTCGCGAGAAGATTACAGGCCCCGAGAAACACAAGATTACAGAGATAGAAATCAAAATAGGAGGGACTATACAAGACGAGATTTTAATCCCAGAAGGGAAAACGAAAATAGAGACAACGGAAGAGGAAATTATGAACAAAGAAATAGGCAATGGAATGAGGACAGAAATCGAGAATACCAGAATAGAAACACCACACGCTCAAATCAAGAAAACAGAAATAATGGTAGACAAAATGAACAGGTATATCGAGAAAACCGAAACAGATCCGACAGACCAAGAGAAAATAGAAGAGAAGTAAATAATACCCAGACAGATGAATATGACGGAGAGAGACATTATGACGAAAATATAAACAACGATGAGCAACCGGCGTCTTTTCACGACGGCGCTCACTAAAAACCAAAAAGCAAACAGGAATCTTTTGTCACCCCAAGGAGTTTATTAAATTGGCAGGAAACAACGAAAAGAAAAATGGAATTAATTTAAAATTTGTGGATGGATTTATCAACGAGAAACCAATTAAAATTATGATAGACACTGGATCTGAAATAACATTGGTCAACAGAAAACTAATAGAAGAAGTTAACTTAACAAATTTAATTTATAAAATACCTAGGGTAAATTTAGTGGGCGCAAACAAACGGACATTGGCAACTATAAATGAAGGCATACGAGTAATGGTACGACTGGGCAAGAATATGTATGCACTACAATGTGTAATAATGCCAAACATGTCACATGACATGATAGTAGGAGTGGACGAATTGGCAGAAAAACATGTAGTGATAGATTTTAAAAATAATACGATGAAACTAACAGAAGAAAAAGAAAAAGAACAGGACAAGGAACATGAGAAACAAAATACGGACGAATCAGGTAAAGAACAAACAGTGGAAATGAATTTGGCAGCGAAGCAAGGACAAAGAAGAAAAAGGAGAAAAGGTCAGAAAAAGATAAAAGAAAATGAAACCTGTGGCTCCTCAAAAGAAGAGTTGAGCCCAGAAGAAGAAAATTTGAGAGTATCAGAAACAAAGGAAACCTGGGATTCCTCAAAAGAAGAGACGGGCTCAGGAGAAGAAGAAATAAAGCTAAAAAATGAAAGTGAAAAGAATATGATTGAAACAGTGGTATTTGAAGAGGAGGTATATGCAAACGAGGATGCAGAATGCACGGTAAACTTGTGTGAAGAATCTGAGAAAAAAGACAGAAAATTGATATGTGGAGAAGGGAAAGAAAAAGAATTGCGGTTGATGTTAAGAAACTACGAAAATTTGATCAATGAGGAAAACAGAGTGGCTAAAAAGTACGAACATTCATTTGAGGTGAAAAACTTGGGAAATTTTCGATCAAAGACTTACCCGATTCCATACAAGTATCGACAAGAGGTGAAAGAAGAAATAAATAAAATGTTGGAAGATCAAATCATCGAAAGATGTGATTCACCGTATGTTAACCCGATTGTGATAGTAAAGAAAAGCAGTGGAGAATTGAGATTATGTTTAGATGCCAGGAATATCAACCAGCACACTGTATCACAATATGAATCACCTCTAAACATCGAGGCCATTTTTGGAAGAATCACCGGGTCACACATATTTTCGAAAATTGACTTAAAACACAGTTTTTGGTTGATACCGTTAGCTGAAAAGTGTAGAAACTACACCGCTTTTTCTATTGATGGTATTGTCTACCGGTTTAAGGTAGTGCCGTTTGGATTGCAGAGTGCTTGTGCTGCACTCGTCCGAGCTCTACATACCATTTTGAATCGCCACGAAGATTTCATAGTTCATTATATCGATGATTTATTAATTTTTTCACAAGATACTCAGAGTCATCTGAAACACATAGAAATAATTCTGGAAGAATTGGACACAGCGGGATTGAAATTAAACATTGAAAAATGTCAATTTTTTCAAAAAGAAGTCATTTATTTGGGTTTTCAATTGGACACCAAAACAGTAAGATTATCCGAAGACAGAGTCAAGCTCATAGATGAATACCCAAGACCAACAAATTGAAAACATTGAGAGGTTTTCTTGGCACGATTAATTATTTTAAAAAACTGATTCCCGATTTGAGCCAAAAGGAAATCCCTCTGATAAAGTTGCTTAAAAAAGGAATAAAATGGAATTGGAAAGAAGAACAGGAGGAAGCTTTCGAAACATTAAAACGAGAATTCGCAAAAGGAACGAAAATATACCACCCCATTTACAATTTACCTTTTATACTCCGAACTGATGCGTCCATACAAAAATTTGCAGGAGTTCTGTCTCAAATACAAAACGACCAAGAAGTGCCGATATGTTTTATATCTCGAGTGACTAAAACACATGAGAGAAAATATAGTGTTACAGAATTGGAGTTTGCCAGTGTACTATATTGCGTAAACAAATTGAGGTTTTACTTATTGGGAGCAAAATTCACAATCGAAACAGACCATGCAGCTTTAGTACATATCATGAAGAATAGATTAGTAAATAATAGAATACATAGAGGCATTCTATTATTACAGGAGTATGATTTTGAGTTCCGATATATAAAAGGAAAAGACAACATAATAGCCGACGCTCTAACACGGGATGAGGACACCGGAAAAAAGGAAACAATTACTCTACAGGTGGGACTAAATAGATTAATACAAGAAGAAGGGATATATTCGTTAAATGAGATAAGGACAAACCAGGAAGACCTAGAGGAAAGAGAGAAAAGAAGAGCGGAAGTAGAAAATTACATATATTTTAAGAGAATAGACGGAAAGGAACTATATTTAGTGACACAGACATTGGCCGAAAAGATAATAAAGAAATTACATGAGGACAATGGGCATATCGGTAGCAGAAAAGTTTGGCTCGTTTTTAGGGAAAATTACATCAGCCGACAGGATTACCGCATTGCAAAGGAAATTACCCAGAAGTGCGATGTATGTCAAAAATATAAGAGTCGAAATTTCAAAAACGAAAATGTTGCAAAAAATATTGAAGCCCGAAACAAACTAGACATTGTAGCAATAGATATGTTAAGCGATCTAATTATGACCACTAAAAGGAACAAACATATTCTGGTAATGGTGGATGTGTTTTCAAAATACGTAAAATTATACAGTTGCCGCACCACAAAGGGGGAAGAAATATTAAGAAAAATCGACAATTTTATAGCCATAGTAGGAACACCAAAAAAGATTCTACTGGACAATGCAACGTATTTCCGAAATGATCGTTTCAAGGGACAACTTCGAGAACGAGGAATAGAGACAAATTTTGTCAGCATCAGGCATCCACAGAGTAATCCTTCGGAACGATTCATACAGGAAGTGACGAAATTTCTTCGCATTGCAACAGATGGTCAACATCGCCACTGGGACAGGAAAATGGCGGAAATAGAAAGGTATCTAAATACAATTCCGAGCACAGTAACAAAAGAGACCCCAGAATACATCATGAAGGGTGTATTGCCGATAAGGCCATGGGAAGACCAAGAGCCAAAAGAATATCAACAGGTGATTGAAACCGTACAGAGAAGATTACGGCGAAGCAACGAAAAATATATCCAAAGACAGGAACAAAATAGAAAAAGAAGACCAGTGACTTTCCAAAAGGGTGAAAAGGTACTCGTGAGGGCATTACGAGTATCAAATCTTCCTGGGGGCATTTGCGCAAAGTTGATGCCTGTTTTCGAAGGCCCGTACATCGTGAATAATGAAAATGGGATAAATAGTTATGAGTTGAGGCACAGGAACTCGGAAAAGATCCGAGGAATTTATAATATTCACGATGTATACAAATATCACGAATAAAAGACAGAATTACATGAAGTAGATAGTAAGTTAGGATATAAGACGTAGATTAAAGTAAGGAAATATACAGGGAGTTGGTTTTGCCTCGAGAAAATTTATTTAAAAATGCAGATAAATTTTATCGAATACAAGGCGGGGATTTGTTATATTTATATTTGATATGAAAATTAAGATTTGATAATTATAAACAAAATTCACTTTAATATAAAATATTTTCAATTTTCTCAACCACGGGCATATAAATTTAAAACAACCTGTATACAACAAATTGTTATATGTAATTTTAAGAAGTGATTAGAATAAGCGTACGAAACTCGGAACAATGTGCTTAGATAAACAAAGTGAATGACGCGTACCATTATCGTTCTTCTCGGAAGGTATCTTCTCGTTCTTCTCAGCCTATGCTAAATAAAACTCAGTGAAATAGATGATAGTTCATTATCGTTTTTCGCGGAAGGTTTCGATCATTAGCCTATGCTAAATAAGACTCATTTGAAAGAGAGAATAGGTCATTAAAATTTGTAAATAGTTAGAAAGTATTTTAGAATGGGAATTAAATATTTTCTTTTGAAATCCATTAAGCATATTTAGAAAGATTAAAAATTGGTTTTGAGGAATATTACGAATGAGAGTTGGTGGTGGAAGATTGATTTGTGAATCTGGAAGGGATATTTAGAAAGTAGGGGAATGGATGACAAAGTGAGATCAGAATGTTTTGAGCTGTCGAGGAAGTGAAGTCGAGTAGTAGACGGTAGTGTACGGAGAGTGAGAAAGCCGGTGTAGTTCCGTGAGTGTGGAGTATCTATCGTGGAACGAGAAGTAGGCCAGGTCGAGAGTAAAAGAACCTCCTTGAGCCAAGAGTGTCCCGGTAGCTGATAGCAGTTTCGAGAAAGGTAGAACACAGCATCACGACAGACGCAGGAACGAGAGCTATTCGAGCTAGTTTTTCAAAGGAGAACATTACTGGAAGCCAGGACGAGGTTTGATCGCAGCCAAGGATAGCAGGAAACGGATCTTGTGTGAGGACATTTTCAGTTCACCAGGAAAAGGTCAGTCTCATTTGTTTGGACATGAATGTATGGGTTTTTCGTATTAAATTCCACATAAAAAATTGAATAACATAATCAATAATATCAGAAAAGTTTCATCAAACTTAAATAGAGTTGTTCCTAATAACTCCTAATAGTTAAATGTTAATAAAAACTTTCAATTGAAAACCAAAAGGAAATAAGATTCCCATTTGTAAAAGTTATGTTTAAGAATAATAAGAAATAGCAAATATTAAGCATTGATTGCCTTTTAAATAAAATAAAAAAATATTTTTATTATAATTGTAACCCATATGTGTATTTTTTTTACTCTTTTCTTTTCTATCCCGATTAGGAACCATTAAGAAATATTTAGAAGCCACGAAAGTAAGTAATTAATTTATAATTCGCCCTGAGATTGAAAACATATTGATATGTGATCTGGTTAATTAATTAGATTAGTATTAATACATTGATTAAATTAAGTGACATCTAAGAATATTATCTCATATCAATAATCAAGATCACATCAATATATATATATATATATATATATATATATATATATATATGTACTTAGCACAAAAAATAATACTAAATAGGGAAATTCAAACGGAAGAAATAAAAAGAAGAAAATTAGCATGGGAAGCATTCGGCAATCTGAACAATATACTTAGAAAACAGCAAATTCAACTACATCTTAGATCTAAAGTTTTTGATGCATGCATTATTCCGATATTAACATATGAGGCACAAACATATACAATCACAAAAAAGAATATGAACATAGAGTCACTCAACACGCGATGGAAAGAGCAATGCTTGGCATATCATTTAATGACAGGAAAACAAACACATGAATAAGACAGAAAACCAAAGTCACCGATGTGGTCGGTACGTAAAAATATTTAAAATTGAAATGGGAATACGCTGGACATGTAGCTAGGAGCGATCTAAACAAATGGCACAGGACAATTCTAACCTGGAGACCATACCAACACAAAAGACCCAGAGGCAGACCTCCTATGAGATGGACAGATGATCTGAAACGAACTGCCGGGAAAAATTGGCTACAAGTAGCGTACAACAAAAAACAATGGAAAGGAAGACAAAGAAAAAGAAGAAGAAGAAGAACGCTCTATAAAAAGTATTCACTTCTGTCGGCACTCTCCAAATAACATGTTGTTGTTTTTTAAACAATTTCTGGAGCGGAACTCGAAAAGTCGAACAGTAAAACCTAGTAAAAAATGTAATTTTCAGTAGTAATTGCACAAGAGCTCTAAAATTATCGAATTTTTCCCGAGTGACACTTTGACAGTTTTAATTTCACGACCCGAAGAGGAGTGAAATTATGTCAAAGTGTCACGAGGGCAAAAATTCGATAATAATTTTAGAGATCGAGTGCAATTTGTTGCGATTATTTCATGAATAAAACTGTTCAAATCCAAAATTTTATTGTAATTTATTTATGTATGTACAAATTAGTACAATTAAACACACAGTTGTTTTAAATATTTGACGGTTGAAAGTCATCACTTTTATAATTTTTAAAACAATAATTGTCATTAATCTCACTGAATGTATTTTTTCGTAGCAACGAAGGGCATCTGACGTAATATACTTGACGACGGGATATTATCAAAAATTATCGGGTATAATATCACAAGAGAGTGAGAATAAATTGAAAATAATGCGACAGTTTTTCGAAAATTTGTTGTCTGGCAATAGACACGAGAGCCCGCAGGGCTCGAGTGGCTATTGCCCAATGACAACAAATTTGAGTAAAAATGAAGCATTGTTTTCTTATTTATTCTTACTGTCGTGTGATATTCGTAAGATTATTTTTTAATGCGTATATTATGGATATTTTCTTAAATATGACAGTTGTCAAAACTAGGAAACTGGTTGCCATTAAACAGAAACAATCTACTTAAAAAATTCTATCGGTAATTTTCTACACTAGATAAATCTCAGTATAATTTTAATCTGATTGGACAGAATTAAACACGTGATCAAATATCTGACTATACCATTGGAAGTTAAAATCATTAAAAAATAATCAGTTTAATTTTTAGTTCTGTATTTTTCTATTGGTCAGAATCTCCTATGAATAAAATAATCATTATAATCAGTTTTTGTTCTCACACAAACAAAAAAATTTGAATGATATTTAGATGTCAAAAGATATTTTTTTTATTAATACATATGTATAGAGATAATATAGATTCTTAACAGGGAAACTTTGTTTAATATGGATGCATATAATTGTTACTAATGCTGATTGACAGGAATTGGCATGAAGGTAATTGATATAAAATTATTTTATTATTATCTAATTATTTTATTTGCTACCAAATAAAATAATATGTTGATATGTGTATGTGTATTAGTCACATTTATTTTTGCAAAATTCTATGATTAAATAAATGCCTATTTTGACCTTTCTGTCATGTTTATAATACGGCCTTTAGTGGAAATAAAAGCACTGACTGATTTGCATGATTATGAAAGTAAAAACTGTTACAGAACATGACCGGAAATAACAATCTTTCACAATCTATTGGCGTTTGATCGATTTCTGCCGATATTATTATACTACCTATATATTATAGGGTAACCGGTCAATTTCTCGAATGCAATTGCTCGAATGCAATTGCTCGAATGCAATTGCTCGAATGCAATTGCTCGAATGCAATTGCTCGAAAATCAATTGCTCGACATGAAAATTGCTCGAAATACAAATTGCTCGAATAAAAAAGAAAATTATATATCTAAAATATTTATTCAAAATAATACAAAATATAGACATAAGAAAGATTCTTGAATTAGGACAAATTATGTGATATGTCACATATATAATAGTATATTAATTTATGCTGAAAAAGTATTTATTACAAATCTAAACTTTCTTTGAACTTTTAAAATAATAAGAAAAATAACGGTTTTGATTTTCTCTCATTATGATAATTAGGTATTATAATAGTTTTCAGGTATTAGGGAAAGATTAAAATCATTAAATACCCATTAACATGCTTACCCATTACCAATGTTTCTTTATTGGGTATGTATTGGATTTTTGTGGATATTTTGTGGATTATTGTGAATAAATATTTTAGATATATACTTCTCTTTTTTATTTTATTTTATTTTATTTTATTTTATTTTATTTTATTCGAGCAATTTGTATTTCGAGCAATTTTCATGTCGAGCAATTGATTTTCGAGCAATTGCATTCGAGCAATTGCATTCGAGCAACTGCATTTGAGCAATTGACGTAGAACCATATTATATAGCATCTCAACAGTCGTATTTTTAACTCAAGATTTAATCACGATAGCAGAGGAGCCTCTTCATTCTTGTAAATGTGCTTCTAACCTGTTCGATTCTGATTCGTATTTCTTGATAGCTGTCACTGTTTTCATTAATGGTTGTACCTACGTATCTCAATTATCTTACTCTTTCAATATGCTGATTCTGTACATATCGCTCACTGAGTTCTATAGTGGCACATTTTCAGAAAATGGTGTTTTGTAATAACCACTACATACTTAAAAATCACGAAATTTCACTTTGTAATTGAACGAAACCGGCATAACGGTAGCTTGTAACGGCACTATACCGTCACATATTTAATACGCCGTTAACATTAGGTGTGCTGGTGTTGCTTCTACGTGGAATACCGGCACATTTTAATAAAACTAATGTTATGCCACTTTATAATTTTTATAACCTTCAATAAAAATATCGTATTTTTTAGTCTATACCGGCACATTAAAAGTTGTGCCAGTACGAAATGATTTTTTTTGCAAAAACATGCTTTTTGTGTCACAAAAATATGAGGTTGTGACGGTATAGAATTTATTTTAATTCAAATACTTCACTTTATGCCATGAAAGAACAAAGTCAGTATAAATGTACTTTTTCTTATATTTCACTTAGAATGTAAGAAGAAGAAGAAGAATGTAAGAAGTGGATACCAAACCGAGTTAAACGCCTTCGAATCTCTGGACAATCTTATCAAATGTACAACAGGAAGATAGACGTTCCAGGCAGATCAGTTAAAGATCCGTGTAATGTCACAAAATCCAGGCAAACATGTACCGGAAATGCACAGAAGAAGAGAGACGAGAGTTTTTAAGTTATACTGGGATTTGGGAGACATTTCCAAGCACCCAAACTACATTATAATGGCATTGATGGAATAGGTTAATGTAGCAAAGATTGCTGGAAGAACCAAGGGCGGATCCAGGACCGATTTTCGGTTTTGGGGAGGGGTACCGTGGGGTCTGGAGGTAATTTTTAAAAAATAGGCTTACAATGGTGAGTTTTAAGGCATTTTTCACACACTTTTGAGTACCATAAAGTCATTCAAAACTTATCGTTATTTAAGTATTATTAAAGTCATTACCGATTCCTACACATTTGTTCGGATTCAAGTGCAGTTCTTTTAACAAGTTTAATACTGTTTTTTCCCATGCTTCTCTTGTCAAGCCTTGTTCTTCCTCTTTTTCTTGATTTTCACTAATTATTTTTATGTTCTCATAAGCGTCAATGAACTTGACAAATCTTCACGAATGCTGTTATTGTCTACGTATCTCAAATTTAAAGAAAGCTGTTTTAAGTAAGATAAGTCGGTCTTTTCGTCAGATATTACAGAGTAGTAATTTGCACTTTGAACCTGATTCATTATTTGTTCAATTATTTCTTCGCCACAACATATTATCAGTTGATTTTGACTGGTGCTACTAATGTATGTTGAAGATGCTGAGGATCGGTGTTGTTTAAGAGTCTTATCTTTTGATGCGATTTTAAACCTTAATAATTCCCCTCATTGCTAGATCCAGCATCTTCATCCAGAAGCAGAAGACCATCATCACGATGACCTCTTAGAGGAATATTTTGTCGACCTAAGAACACTATAGACCAGGGGTGGGCAAACTTTTTTTAATAAGGGCCAAAAACCCAAATCATTGCCCTCGTTATGTTGAAAATTTGCGGAAAAATCACCCGCTGTGAAAGTGATAATATTAATAGCAATATTTAATTAATAATATTAATAGCTATATTAATATCTATATTTAATTATCAATATTAGCAATAATTAGAAAAATCTTGAAATGAAAATAATTCACTTTTTCTCCTCGGGCCGCAAAAAAATGTCTGAAGGGGCGCATGCGGCCCGCGGGCCGCACTTTGCCCACCCCTGCTATAGACTCTACAATTGGTCGTAGTCTTTCTATATTTTCTTGTATCTGTTTAGACCTCAGAGAGTCTATCTGGTTAATGACTGACTTTTACGGGTTGCGATAACTTTGTAGAAAATCTAGCCCAACCTGAACGCACTCCTTGGTGTATGATGTATTTTCATGGAATTGTATGCCTCCGTCTTTGCCCATTAGTTTGGCGAAAGATGTTAAAGGTTTCGTGACAGAGTTTGTCATGGTTTGATTTTTCATTAGAAAAATAAAACGCCACACTTGCAAAACAATCATTTTTGAACGTGCGAAAGTACCAACCAACTCCTTTGTTCTAAATGCTCGTGATCCAAGTAACGCTTCCTTTCCTTTTTTTTTTCTTTGTGTGTACAGAATATGGAAATTGATACGATGGCAGCCAAGTACGTGCCAACAATTGGCACTTTGTAAAATTATCAACATTTTGATTTGCACAACATCTTATGTCATTCTTGAACCTTCCGTTACTGCTTTTGTTCAATTCTCGTCCAAAAGACTTATTTATCCCCTGTTTTGTACATGCGTATATTTGTTTGAAACTAAAAACATCTGAACTGCAAATATTTAAATTTATATATTTTTCAAATTCTCGGAGGGGGCCATGGCCCCTCCGAGGGTTCTTCCTTGGGAAGAACCTATAACCATGCTTTTTATTTTGTTAAACAATGTATAAGTAAGGGTGTGCATAGTTTTTTTCACTTAGACTTTATGTATTACTTTAGTTCTTTAGGGAGAAGTTTTTATTAATATTCTTTTTCTCATGATCATCTTTCAGTGCGTCACAGTTTTTCGATTTCTCTCTAACGCATTAAATTGTATGTGACAGAAAAAAAGGCACGTCTGGGAATACTTCGGTAATTATTCTAGTTCGGTGATTATTCTAGTTGTCGATAGATGGCGCCATAATCAAAAAAGAATTATTTATTAAATAAAATAATAATATTATCAATATAATCTGTACAATTTATAAGACTATACAAATGAAAGAAAATACCATTTTATAAATGCAATAGACACAATTGATTTGGTTTTATTCCAAATTGAAAATAAAATTTGACAACTGTCAGATTTAACTAAAATGTCACGTTAGCATAAATGTCATAAATGTATATTATCACGGACTTACCTTTTTTTCTATAATTTGTGACGCACTGAAAAATGTTCATGAAAAGGAGAATACTAGAAAATACAAGTCCTTCAGAAACTATTGAATATTTCAGTGTCTCTAATTTTCCGACCGTCAAAACACCATATGCGTCGAATATTTCTCCTAGATGATTTAAGCGAGCTAAAGATACCCCAAATAAGGGCTGGAACTTTAAACAAGATGAATAATTTGAAGTTGTTAATCATCGTGATTGTTTATCTTTCGCTGTGATTCTGGTTTACCAAACACTATGCCAGATGAACTCTGAGTGAACGCGAAGACGGAATGATTTGTTTCTTTTCGGTTCAAGGTGGAACTTAAGTAAATATTCGATTTGTTATTGGGCCAATTAATTAAGGGAATGGGTACGTAGTTTCGGCTCCAATGCTATTTAAATGGGATTTATTTTTTCGAATCCTGAGTAAACTAATAAGTGTTTTTGAAAAATTTAAACGCAGAATGAAAGATTACGTTCTTACCGAGGGCGGAGGAAAGTCCCTGAAAACTTCTGTAATGCTTATTTTAATAAGTTACAGGGGTGAAAAACTAAGAGAAAATGTAGTGTGAT
This sequence comes from Diabrotica virgifera virgifera, assembly GCF_917563875.1. Taxonomy (NCBI): domain Eukaryota; kingdom Metazoa; phylum Arthropoda; class Insecta; order Coleoptera; family Chrysomelidae; genus Diabrotica; species Diabrotica virgifera. Next base: position 283,024,183 of record NC_065443.1, on the reverse strand, counting down.
TTTTAATTCCAAATATCTCATTCAAAAGAAACTTTTTATTTATTCTAAGAGACATTCGGCCCTCGGTAATAATGTGATCTTCCATTGTGCGTCTAATTTATTTTAAATAATTATTAGTTTTTTGAGGATTCGAAAAAAATGGACACCATCCGTGGTGATATTTTCCAAATCGAACAGTCGCTATCTTTGTCATACAACACGCTGGGTCGAATCGAATATGATGACAAGACAGTGACAATTTTAAATATTTGACATGGCATCGGGAATATTTTGAGTTGATGATTAAATAATATTGATAGTGTATTTGATAAATAATTGATTTAAGACGTGAACTTAAGAGGAAACAGTAGCGATCAACAGGTAGCAAAAACGCGTTCCAAGATTGCGGCTGTAATTTTGAATATTTTTTCGAGATATTTGGCACACGTATTCGTAATATAATAAAGAATGGCGGTACAGAGCCCAATTTGAAAAATATGTTTATATGTGGAAATTACTCTGTAATTAAATACAATATTAAAAAAACGAGCCTGTACCGGCATTAAGAAGAACAAAAAAATACACTTTCTTCAAATAAACTTTTTTATCCGATGCCTATATTTTGTGTCATTTTGGAACTACTAATTTTTTTTATTTCATTAGTAGTTCCAAAATGACACAAAATCTAGGCATCGGATAAAAAAGTTTATTTGAAGAAAGTGTATTTTTTTGTTCTTCTTAATGGCAGTACAGGCTCGTTTTTTTAATATTGTATTTAACTACAGAGTAATTTCCACATATTAATATATTTTTCAAATTGGGCTCTGGAGCGCCATTGTTTATTATATTACGAATACGTGTGCCAAATATCTCGAAAAAATATTCAAAATTACAGCCACAATCTTGGAACGCGTTTTCGCTACCTGTTGATCGCTACTGTTTCCTCTTAATAAAAAGTTATTTATTGTTTATTATTTATGGAAGATCCAAGCAGAGAATACAGCAGGATATATTCTGTGATCCAAGTATTTTTCTGTTAAAAATGTTCAAAATTGTAAGCGTTCCATAGTAACAGTATATTATTAAAAAATCACTTTATCACTTTTCCTCTTTTCTAGATTTATAAATGGATTTATAACGTCAATATTAAAAGTTGCACCATTCTTTTTCTATAAAATGTTTTAATCTAATAAAACTTTCCAGAAAACTTTTTTGTACTCTATGTTTTATCATAAACGTGATTAAAAAGCTTCGTCAATCAACTTTTGCGATTTAACTTTGCAATTCAGGAATCTTTTACTTTAAAAAATTCATAACTTTTAATAGAATAAGACTGAAAGCTTAAAAAGTGAGAGATATATACTACAACAATTTTAGAAAAAAATATTGAAATGGAACAGAGTTGTCGCTTTTTCTATAAAATGTTTTAATCTAATAAAACTTTCCAGAAAACTTTTTTGTACTCTATGTTTTATCATAAACGTGATTAAAAAGCTTCGTCAATCAACTTTTGCGATTTAACTTTGCAATTCAGGAATCTTTTACTTTAAAAAATTCATAACTTTTAATAAAATAAGACTGAAAGCTTAAAAAGCGAGAGATTACAAAAATTTTAGAAAAAAATATTGAAATGGAACAGAGTTGTCGCGAGTTAAACTCAAAAAGACGTGATTTTTTTTAGTTTTAGGGTAAAATTGCGATTTTGACAATGTTCCCGTACATAAAATTCATAATGACCTCATTTGCATTTTCAGCGCCATCAAAAATATAGACTATGACCAAAATTAGCCATTTACCACACGATGGTAAGTGGTAAGTATCTCGAGAAATAAGAGATTTTTTCGGGTGTGCCACTCGTCTATTATAACAACCCATTTACCAAAAAAGCTGGATTGAAAATTTAAATGTTGTTACTTTTTAACATTACTGTTTATTTAACATAAAATTTCTTTATGCTTTTCTATCTAAAATTTATTACTTATTAAAAAACTTGAGTGTTTAAACTGTCAGACACTTTGATATCTCAATCTAGCAAACAAAAGAAGAAAGTGTTTAGTATTATGTATATGGTATTATTTTTCCTTCGTCGTAAATCATCTATCTTAAGTGCACAATGGCCTTATAATAACCGAAACAGCTACTACGTGCCGCCTGCTACTTGATTCCTAGAACCTGAAGATGTCTATCTACTGCATTATCTACGGATTTTTTGAAAGCAATCAAAACGGCCGAATGGCTATTACATGTTTAGGGCCATTCACGATAGTGATAAATAGAAAAACAGACACTTATGAGTGATACAGGAAGTAAAAAACATGTAGGACATTGATATTCGGGGTGGTTTTTAGAAGGTAAACGTGGAGGGTGATAAAATGGAATTTCTGATAGATAATTTGTCGAAGCATCTGTAATTACCTACATGACAAAAATAACGTATACAACACATCATCTATTTTGTGGGTTTTTGGTATTTATAGAACTCTGTAAAACCTATGAATTCTTTTTCGAGTGTTCTGAAAAAGAAAAAGATTTAGAAAAGAAATATAAAAAAAAACACAGGAACAAGTAAGAAAATGTAAAATAATTTACAAAAATATTATTCTTATTGCTTACTTCTTTTTTCAGTATCGGTCTTTTTATTCTTCTTCTTCTTTATAAGCAATTCTGCTTGTTCATTGGCGGATTGATACATTTATGGAAAGTTGTCACTCCATCTTTTGCGCGGTCGGCCGATACTTCTTCTGCCGATTGGTGATTTATCTCGTGCTATTTTGACCACACGTGGCTCCCCCATTCTGGATATGTAGTTGTTCAATTCTCTTATTTTTCTATTTAGTGTCCATCAGGCCCGCGCCGTCCACGTGTGCAATGTGTGCGGCACCGGATCAAAATAACACTTACCTATTTTTTTCAGCTTCTATCAAACGTTAGAATATCATAAAACAACACTTTACAAGCATTTATCTAATACACGCTGGTCCAGCAGAATTGATGCTTTAGTTAGAGCCATTATATAAAAATTTGTCGGAAATTTATTATGCGTTATGTGATATAACGCATTAGGATAAATATCGTGATTGAAATTATCAAGCTAGATGTTTAGGATATAAAATATCAACATTTACATTCATATGCTCAGTTGTGCAGTCTACATGCCTATGCCTATGATATAAAGTTCTGATGAAAGTTAACTTCGTTAGCAAAATTTTTCAATCAAAAACAATGAATATGCAGCTGGCCTTAAATGCTTTACAAGAGATAAAACAATTGTTGCTAGAGTTTCGGACAAATATCAAATTTAATGATGTAATTACTACAGCAAATGAAACTGCAGAGAAACTGGATGTGGAGTCCAGTTATCAACCAGTCACACAGTTAAGGCTGCGGGAAAAAGGGGACAGTTCGATTACTAACATAAAGACGAACCGATTTTGGATCGTAAAATGTCATACAAAGTTAATTTCTTTCATTGTGTTCTTGAGCAAGAAGCATTAATGTCAGTAAACGAAAGATTTTCATACATATTGGAAAATCATGTTAATTCTTTAAAAATTTTATAAAGGTCATTTTAACGACAATACAGAAAACTCACAATTAAAACTTTTGTGTAGAAATTTGGAAAAAAACTGAGAATTAATGATCATCTATATAAATATTATGGAGGGAGACGATTTGTTTAAAGAATTACATTAATTATACAGCTTCAGCCTTTGTTAAAAGAATTAAATAATGATGTTTGTAGAATTTTAAAATATATATATTTTTAAAGGAAATAACTGTTTCTTCTTCTTGATGTGCTTATCCGTGACGAATGTTGGCGATCTTTATCTTAGCTATATCCGCGATATGCAAAGCGCAAAAGCTGCACAGATGTTGTGTTGAATCAGGTTCTGAGGTATTATAACTAGGATCTTTTTATCCTTGCTGGACCTCGCTTTCCAAATATTTTTCCTTGCACGATGGCTTGTAGTGGGGCATATCTGGATTCATTTCACATAATGTGTACAAAGTATTCTAACTTCGAGATTTGATGGTGTTCAGTACCTTTCGGTTCTTCTTCATTTTTCTGAGGGCCTTCTCATTTGTGACCCAGTCAGTCCACGGGATTTTAAGAATTCTACGGTATAGCCACATCTCAAAGCTTCCAATTTTCTGCACATATCTTCGTTCAAGGTCCACGATTCAACACCATAAAAAGGGACGGAGAAGACGTAGCATCGCAGCATTCTTATTTTATAAGTACCAAGAGAGAGGTTGTGACTAGAGACCGACCGAATGTGATTTTTTTGGCCGAAGCCGAAGCCGATGCCGAAGTTCGGCCTGAAGAATACCTTCGGCCGAAGCCGAAGCCGAAGCCGAAGCCGAAGGTGACTAAATATTTGCATTTATAGTAGGGATAGTCGATGGTCGATGTTTTGCCATTAATATTTAGGTAGTCAAAACACCAGTAATCTTGAGTTTTAACAAATACAATAAAATTATTATAGTTCCTCAGAACTTTACTACGTGAGAAATATTCAAATGAAGATCTTTGAGACATCTTGACCTATTGTTAAAATTTATATCCTACCTACTACCTGAAAGTTTGTAAAACGTTTTGGTTTATTAGGGTATAAAATAGGGTGTAAATATTATTCAAAGTATCAAAGGCTCGCCGAAGCATATTGTTTAGAGTTTATTTATATAGTATAGTATACTCGGAGCATTTTATTATTCCACCTTCGGCGAAACCTTCGGCTTCGTTTTGGCCGAAGCCGAATTTTGGCCGAAGGTTTAAATATTGGCCGAAGGTGGCCGAAGCCGATGCCGAAGCCGATTAATCGGTCGGTCTCTAGTTGTGACCATTGAAGAAAGGCCCCATACGGTTGAAGGTGGATTTAGCTTTTCCAATGCGCGCTCTTATTGTTTGGTTGTTATTGTTTGTTTTTTAAACAAGAGGTTTCTAATTGGTCCAACCGCAGGCAAGTTTACTCCACTGTTATTAAATTTTGACACTAATGACATTTATGAAATTTTGGCACTTTTGTCATTTTATAGGTTAATTAAGTATATCGGCGATTTTTTGGGTTTCTGCATTATTTCTTTAAATTTTAGATTTTTAGTCTACTTTTTTATAAAAACAGTTGTTTTTAAAACTCTTTAGCGATGTGTTAGTATAATATAATATGTATGGATTATCATCGAAAGCTGATATGATCAACGAAAAAAGAAGATGAATTTGGTAACCTTTCTAGTAACTTTCTTGGGTGTGAATCTGTCTTTTTAGTTTACTCCTCTTAGTTAAAAAATTAACTATAGTCCATTCTTCATTTACATATTATGGTGTTGAGGTAGTTGTGTGCGTCACTTTTTCTTCGGGGTTTTGGTTGATTTAGAGTTGCCCTTCTGTTATCTTTTCCTTGCTAATGATCATAACCTTTGTCTTCATTACGTTTATATTGAGTCCATATTATCGACTGTAATATGTGATTTTGTTCATAAGGACGTCTTCTAGGTTGTCCGCAAATATTATTTTGCCATCTGCATACCTGATGTTATTTAGCAGGTACCCGTTTAGTAGAATTCCTTTTTCAGTTTCGTTCGAAGCTTCGATAAATGTTCTTTCAGAGGAGAGGTTGAAAATTACAGTGTACAAAATACAGCCTTGCCTCAGTCAACGCATGATGTTCACGTATTCGGTGTGTTCACGAAATGCGTATTTTTGGGCGCCATTAAATGTTTTGCACACAGGCACTAACACGTGCTGGCGCGGCACTGGTGTCCATTCGTTTATACACTGTATGTTACATTATCTTCTGATATCTTCACTCCTCTTTCGATCTCTCAGTGTATTTCCTGTAATTCTTCTCAGTACTCTCATCTCTGCCGTTTCCAGTAGTCTTTGTGTTGTGGCTATATCGGGTCTTGTTTCTGATGCATATGTCATTATTGGTCTTACACTGGCTTTATAAATTCTTGACTTCATCTCAGTGTTAATATGTCGGTTTCGCCATATAGTGATATTAAGGCATCCTGCCAGTCTATTTGCTCTTTGTACTTGATTTCTCACTTCTTTGTCCAGGTCTCCGTAACTTGACAATGTAATTCCAAGGTATTTTATTTCCATTACTTGTTCAATACTGATACCATCAATTTCTATTTTACATCTGATTGGTTCTTTAGTGATTACTATTGTTTTGGTTTTCTGAGATGAAATTGTCATATCGAATTCTTTTGCTCTTACGTTAAATCTGTGGACTAATATTTGCAGACTATCTTCATCTTGAGCTATCAATATTGCGTCATATGCGTAGCAGAGTATTTTATCCTCGTCCTTTGTTGACGTTTTTGATGATTTCATCCATGATTAAATTGAAGAGCAAAGGACTTAATGAGTCTCCCTATCTTATTCCGCTGCCTATATCTATAGGTTCTGTAAGTTGTCCATCTATTCTGACTTCCATTTTGTTGTTTTGGTAGATGTTTTCAATAGTTTTTATGATATCTAGAGGGACTTCTCTATTATACAGAAGGTGGATTACATCTTTAAGCCTTACTCTGTCAAATGCTTTCTTCAAGTCAATCAGACATAGAAATGCTGGTCGATTATACTCTAGTAATTTCTCAGTAACTTGCTTTATGACGAATATTGCATCTGTACACGATCTTCCAGTACGAAAACCCTGTTGTTGATCTGCTAAACTTATCCTGTGATTTATTTGGTCTTGTAAAATTTTAGTTGTAAATTTTAGGGTAGTATTTAACAAGTTGATACCTCTGTAGTTTTCTGGCTGCTTTTTATCTCCTTTTTTGATTAGTAGAATTATTTCGCTCGTTCTTCATTCTTTCGATATTTTATTGTGTTTTATGATTTTGTTAATTAATGTTGTTAATTATTCTGTCATTGCTGCCCCACAATATTTCAGTAATTCGTTTGGTATTCCATCCTTACCTGCAGCTTTTCTGTTCTTCAGCTTTTCGAGTGTTTTTTGTAATATTCCTGTGTACTTATATTAACATCTTCATTTGTGGTAATTTCTGGTGTTTCCGGTTCTACCATCATTTGTTCTTCCTCTGCATAGAGCTTTTTTAGATAGTCAATCCATGTATCCTTTTCTATGTGTTTTGGTTCTATTAGTTCCTTTAGCTCCGTTCTTTGACCTCTTATAAAGCGCCATATTTCCTTTTGGAGACCATAAAAATCATGTTCCATTTCTTTCGAAAAACGTTCCCAGTGATCATTTTTTATTCTTCTTACGACTGCTTTCTTTCTTTCTTTCTTTCTTTATTCTTATAGTCTTATAATATCGTATGCTTCTTGTGTTTTAGTTGACATAAGGACGTATGCTCCATCAATAGGGTTTTTCATAAATATATATGATTATTGCAACATCCCTGCGGAAACTACCCCTATCCTTGAAAATAAACCGCAAAAACTACCCCTGTCCCTTGGAGAGCATGTTTTGACGATTTTCTCATTACCTTTAAATTTTTTTAAAACAAAATTTATACATAATTTTAAAGACCACTATTTTCTCTACAAATAAGGTCCTACGCATCTTTTTCGTATAAGCAACCGTTACGGCACAGTGGCGCCGTAAACCTCAGAAATGCTTTGGCGGGCTCCAGTTTTTGTTTTTTTTTTTCGTCACCTACTCATTTTATGGATAACGTACTTATGGAAAATAAAAAGAACACACTGTCTGCTACACATTATGACCTATGCATATTTTATTTTCTTTGCACCCTAAAGCCACAGTGGTGGCCCAAAATCAATTTTTGATTATTTTCAATATTAATTCTCCTTTTTTTTGGGTGGTTCCGGGGAAAATATGGGGGTGCATTATACAAATTTGTAAATAACACTAGTGCATGGATAATCGCGGAAAGTTTTTTTACTCTAGCATAGGTGGTTCAGATGGTGAAAAAGGGGTTTTTCAAAATGTAACACCCTGTAATTAAAAAAATTTGCAATTGCCCTTAAATAAAATCTATACCAAAAAATCAGCCACTTACTTGTGATTAATCTCCCCAGGGTTTTCTCTTAGATTTCATTACAGTTAGGGAAAAATATTTTTTTTAAAACATCTTTTTTAAAAACTAGTCAACTTTGGGGCGCCACCCCCGCTAAACGGTGGGTGATAGACATATGCTGCTGAGAAATAAATAGTAGGAAATATATTCCTCTTCATTTCACTATTAAGTGAATTTTTTGCAAAACGTACAGGAAGTCCTACATTTCGCAAAAACCACAAATTACCCCCTTTAAAGGGATGAGAAAGGGGGTTCCAGGGCGAAATGTTTTAAGAAAAAGTTAGTTTCATAATAAGCACCCCTTGATATACCAGAAAAAAAAATAAAACCGGACTTGTGTCCATTTTGCGAGGTTCAATCCCTGTTTCCTACACTACTACATGTGACGTAAAAAATCTTTTTCCTAGTGTTCCTCCTAAAGAAACTTTTGTTTTAGTTAAAAATCTTTTAGACCATAATAGTACAAATCCGATCATTGCATCTGAAATTTTACACCTTCTTGAAATTTGCATAAATCAAGACTATTTTGAATTCAATAATCAAATATACACAAACAACAGTGCAGGACTTATTATGACTGATTATATAGGTAATCCTCTAAGCCCATTGCTATCAGATATATTTATGAACCAACTTGAAACTGTATTTAAACAGTTCTTATATTGGTGGAGATACGTGGATGATATACTAGTATGCTTTAAAGGAACTAACAGACAACTTGACCAATTTTTATCATACATTAATTCACTTCATAGTAATATTAATATTGAGTTTACAATAGAAACAGAACAGAATAACTCCATAAACTTTCTAGATGTAACGATTACCAGACTACACAACAAACATGAGTTCTCCGTATATCATAAACCTACCCATACTGACACAACTATACACAATTCATCATCCCATCCTACACAACTGACACAACTATACACACATCCCATACTGACACAACTATACACAATTCATCATCCCATCCTACACAACACAAATTAGCAGCCTACCATAGCATGATACCTAGACTGATAGAAATTCTCATGACAAAAAATAACTTCGAGATAGAACTAAACATCATTAAACAAATAGCAGTAAACAACGGCTATAACGAACAAACAGTTAACAAAAGTTTAAACCAAAAACTCCATAAGAAAGCCCTGAAATTAGTGTATCCACCACCACAGAAAGAACCCAGTACCTTCTGCTTTCTCACATATACTGGCAAGATAACAACAAAAATAGCCAGATACATAAAAAAGACAGGAATAATACCAGCTTTCAGACTTTTAGAACTAACAACAACTTAAGCAAATATATTAAGAACAATAAAAGCCGAAAGAGAAAGCAACTACAGAGTGGTGTGTACAAACTAACTTGTGGTGACTGTCCGAAAACGTACATCGGTCAAACTGGCAGAACTTTTGACAAACGGATAGCAGAACACAAAAGGGCTTTCAACAATAGAAAAACGGACACTTCTACATACGCACTTCACCTTCTAGATCATAAACATTCTTTCAATGAAGAATTTCAAATTCTGCATATCCAAAATAAAGGCCATAAGCTATCTTTTTTAGAATCTATGGAAATTAATGAACTGAAAAATACAGATATAATTCTGAATGACCAACTCGAGACAAACAGCTCCCCACTCCTCAACCTCTTCAGTTAAAGACTTAAAAAGGCAAACACATTGTAAACTATACACATTGTAAACTAAATTTTGTGGAAGTATAGAAAACAAACGTTTTCAGTGCTTTATTGTTAGACTACTACATTTACTTTATTCGCAAAACCTAGATACTTAACTATTGCTTTTCAAAATTATTTTACCATATCGTATGTATTAGTAATTCCATCTTTAATATATAACGCAACCAACAAACAATAATACAGACATCATAATTCCAATTAATTAGAATTGACTAATTGAAACACCTTCGACTATTTCTTTCCAATCAAATGCCACGCATACATTAATTAGTGCTGAATAATTTTCTAAAATCCTTATTCTGCATGGAAAAATAGGTAAACATGATAAATATTTCGCAATGTTATTTCTAATTGCGTATTAGTGTTTTCAAACTGCTGGTACTCACGACATCTTCCAAGGTTTGTCCTTAAATCTTGATTTATCACATAGAATAGAGTACATACATATTTCAAAAGATAACGGGAGGCACAGCTGAAGTCCAATAACTGGGAGAATACAAAGAATGGGTGTCTGTTTTCTTGTTAAGAGTGGTCTATTTTATTTTTAACTCTTATGATTAGAGATAGGAATATATGCATATCTGGCATATTTTGCATAAATTTCATATTTTTACAAGAAATTGCATATATTTGCATAGTTCTATTAAAAAAATGTATAATGCCAATTATTTTCTGAATCAATGAATGTGTCGACCTTTTCTCGAAATTGTTCATTCCAATTCTCCGAGTAATAAAACCTGTTTCTTTGAATCATTTAGGGCGTACCTGCTATTAGTTGTAATAAAAGGTTTTAGGTAAACTGGAGAGCAATTAACAACCCTAATATACAAAACAAAATGAGACATACATAAAAAATTTTACTGGAACAGGTTTTTACGAAATCCAAAAGAGGCGGAAGTGTCGGTGAAGCTTTTAGGAAGAAGTAGCTGTATGAATCTCCAAAATTTACATTAGAAATATTATAAGTCCAAATTAAATTCTTGGATTCAGCCATATTCCGTATTAAAGCTGGATGGAGGAAAAGTATTTTGTCGAGCTTTCTCTAAAGTTGTAAGTAACGTAGTGCTTACGGACTCAAAAAGAAGAAATTTAAATGATTTAAATTTAAATTTAGAAGATTTTTGCAGAAATATTGTAAATTTAAATGCAATTTAAAAATTCCCAATAAAAGTACCTTGAGAAAAAATATGGAGATTTGCTACGATGAGACCCATAAGAAAAATTCGAAAAATTGTTGCTAATAACTTGACTTATTTTATAGATCTAACAATAAATTCAATAAATGATACATAATAGACCTGGATCCCGCGTACCAAAAAAAAAGTTTATTAATAGCAAGTTGAAAATTTGTTAATAGCTTAACGGTGTCTAGTCGGAAAAACTTTGATGTATGGGAACACTGGAACAGGGGAAGTTTTAATTGTGGAACAGGTTAAAAATTTGAAACGTCAGACTACGAAAACTTTCCATGTATTTTGTCGGACAGAACTTCCAATTGATTTGTTACCATTTCATTAAACTCTCATGCAAAAATCAGACTGGTGTTTGGCTTGGAAACCGAATTTTTTTTGTATTGTTTGTGAAAAACAAGTTACATTTTCCTGTAGGCGAGGATGTAAAGCATTACGTTATGAAACCTTTTGCGTTCGATTCGAGAGAGCATTAGGAAAATTCTTGAATGCTCGGCATGAGGTACAAATAAAAATTGCATTGTTGTAAACAGAATAGTTATTTATGAAACAGTTCGTGAAGTATGCTTTTTGCGAATGCACGTGATGTTTAGAGTAACATCGCGTAAGTTCGCAAAAAGTATTTAACGCACAGTTTCATACAATATTTAATCTACGATAAACAAATAAAACAACTGTAACTCTTCGTCACTGGAATTCATTTCTATTCTAAAATTTTTAGAACTTTGACATTTAAAAATTCTAACTTCTGTCAAACCACAAAACTTTTATTATAATTTATTGCTCATTATGTCATCACCATTATGACAACGCGAAAGTTAAGGGTATTTTGTTATATAAAAGTGTGTCAAAAACCAGTGCGAAAAAGTAAATCCCATTTAAAATACATTGTTACTTCACGCACTGCTATCTATAATGACAGTTTTCACAAACTAAAAACTTATACATAATATGACATAGAGTAGATAAATACATTGTATAGTGAAAACTGTTATTATAGATAGCAGTGCGTGAAGTACTTTTTGCGAACTTACGCGATGTATAGCACTCGCTCCGTTGTCGCTCGTGCTGTAAACATCGCGTGCGTTCGCAAAAAGCATACTTCACGAACTGTTTCACAAATAACTATTTCCAAAGTGCTTCTTAAAGTGTCAAAAAACAAAAATTTACAACTCAGAAAATAATCAGTAGTAATTGCACAAGAGCTCTAAAATTATCGAATTTTTTTCGAGTGACACTTTGACAGTTTTAATTTCACGACCCGAAGGGGAGTGAAATTATGTCAAAGTGGCACGAGGGAAACAATTCGATAATAATTTTAGAGATCGAGTGCAATTTGCTGCGATTATTTCATGAATAAAACTGTTCAAAACCAAAATTTTATTGTAATTTATTTATGTAAGTACAAATTACTACAGTTAAACACACAGTTGTTATAAATATTTGACGGTTGAAAGTCATCACTTTTATAACTTTTAAAACAGTAATTGTCATTAATGTCACTGAATGTATTTTTTCATAGCAACGAAGGGCATCTGACCTAATATACTTGACGACGGGATATTATCAAAAATTATCACTTTAATTTTTATTTCTGTAGCTTTCTATTGGTCAGAATCTCCTATGAATGAAATAATCATTGAAATGAGTTATATTTTTATACTCGGGGGTTTTGAGGTTGCTAAACAGGAATATGGGTTCGGCGAACCTGTAAGAGGTACCTGGTGCCCGGTATCCCAATAAGCACGTCGTCTCCTGGAGTCTTATGGAAATACATTATGAACATCATTGAAACTTATTCCGAGGTATTTGAGGTCGCTGAACCCGAATATTGCTTAGACGATGCTGTACGAGGTACCTGGTGCCCGGTATCTATATTATCTCCTGGAGTTTTGCAATAAATATTGCATAGAAGATGCTGTATGAGTATGAGTTACCTGGTGCCCGGACTCTACTTCGTCTTCTGGAGTTTTATAGAAATTCGTTATAAAATTCAACGGTGAATAACAATAACAGTATGTTATTTTAGTTCAGAGCGAAAATTATGCAAAAAAAATAATTCGAATTTTTTTTTCACTATTAATAATAATTTTTTTAGATATAAAGATGCCAGAACCTCGAGTATATGATTAAAACTCTTAGTTACCTTAAAAACCCCGGAATAACAAGTTGCAACAAATTTTATTACGAATTTTCATACAATTCCCAGAGACCACGTAGATACAGGGCACCAGGTATCTCGTACAACATCTTCATTGCAATATTCTTGTTCAGCGATCTTAAAACTCCTAGATAATAAATTATTTTTAATAACGAATTTCTATAAAACTCCTAGAGATGGCGTAGATTCCTGGCACCAGGTACCTCTTACAGCTTCGCCGACCCTATATTCTTGTTTAGCGACCTCAATATCCTCCGAATATGAAAATTAAACTCATTCTCATGATTATTTTCCAAGTTGTGAATTTTTATTGTGTAAACACTTTGAGATGCACTTTGGAAAATGTATTTTCCGCCTACAAGAATGCAATTCTCATTTCTAGTTATTCATGCCAAGTATTCAAGAATTTCCCTAAAGCTCTCCCGAATCGAATGCAAAAGGTTTCATAATCCGTCTTACTTTAAAAAAGTTAGAGGTTTAGGCGGTTTTAGTGGTTTATTACTATTCTTTATAGCCACTTTACACCATGCAACTAATTGCGCAATTTCTTGCAGCAATAGAAATTGCATCGTGTCATACGCGAATTGCACATAAAAGCTGCAACTTCTTGCAGCAATTTCTTGCTTCAAGAAGTTGCAGCTAGATAGAACATGTCCTATTTTTCATGCAATTTTTTCTGCAATTTGGGTATATTTTTAGTAACTTTTAAGGCTACACTGTTTGTTTTGACATTCTGTCATCCTAAATTTCAAACTAAACAATTTTTGACAAAACTAGAGGAACTTTTTACCAATTTCACGCTTCACAGATAACATTATTCTGGGGAATAACTTTAATTATGCAACATAGGGATTAAAGAATCTATATTCTATTTTTATTTCTTTTGTATTTAACAACTTGTTTCCTTTTGTAAATGAATAATGTATTATAGGTATACTTGCATTAGGTATTAATTGATTTTGTTATACATAATACATATTATACTTTTCTCAAATTATAATCTAACATTTTCAATCTAATATATCTGATAACTCTACTAAAAAAATTACATTTTTAATTTATAAAAACAACATAACCCAAAACTTATGGTATGTCAAAGTTTCTGTCCATTTCATGTCAGTTTATGCAATTACTTGCACTGTGTAATCACTTTATTGCAGAAAGCTAGTTGCAACTTATTGCAGAAGTTCTTGCTGCAAGAACTTGTGCAATAAATTTCGCAATTACTTGCATCGTGTAAAGTGGCTATTTTATATCTTTGTTATATGCCCTGGGAGGGGTTTTAACCCCCAAACCCCCCCCCTGGGTGCGCCACTGGATAAATAGCAGTCTGATTTTTGCATGAGAGTTTAATGAAACGGTAACAAATCAATTGGAAGTTCTGTCCGACAAAATACATGGGGCGTTTTCGTAATCTGACGTTCCAAATTTTTAAACTTTTCCACAATTAAAACCTCCCCTTCAGTTCAGACACCGTTCAGCTACTAACAAATTTTCAGCTTGCTATTAATCAACTTTTTTTGGTACGCGAGATCCAGGCCTATAAGTCAAAAAGGTCAGAGACTAAAATTCGGATTATTATCCTCTGTGCTTTTTAAGATGTAAAATATAAAGCAGAACAGAGTGATGAATTAATCGACAAGAGAATATATATTTGCATTCACGATTCATTCAACGTGATAATAATCTTTAGCGAACTACAGTCCCTGTAGTCCAGAAAGCCACTGCGCATCCGCTAGAAAAAATATTCTAATTCGGATTTTTTGCACAATCTTACTCAAAAAGGACCCCTTTTAACAAATTTGCATGTTGCCAGGACCAAAAGTTGGTCAAAAATTTTTTAAACGTTTTTTTTTTGTTTTTTTCCTAAAATTATTTTTTTGCATGGAATATTTTTTTTTAGGTTTTTTGGATCATTCCAAACAGAAAAGGTCTTTAGTGACTTTTCTCTTAAGTTGATAGTTTTTGACATATAAGCGATTAAAAATTGAAAAATTGCGAAATCGGCCATTTTTAACCCTCAAAAACTATGTGAAAAACTGAAAATTTGAATGTTGCCAAGTTAAGTAGATATTCTTTAAACATCGATTGATGAAATCCCGAAGAGCTTTTTGCAATACAATATCAAAAACCCCTTTGTTTTTTAATTGCCAATCAAGAGTGCGCGACACTATTTTCCACCGTTGCATGTGTATACAGTATGGTGCAAATGAAAGGAATAAATTCGTTATTTCGTAAATCGGTGACTTTAAGGAAAAATCCCAAAACAGGTCGGTTTTTATTTTTAAGTTATGATATTATGACATATATAGTATACTAGTGACGTCATCCATCTGGGCGTGATTACGTAATCGATGATTTTTTTAAATGAGAATACGGGTCGTGTGCTGGCTCATTTGAAAGATTCTTCAATTCTCCATTCAATAATATAAACATGTACATAATTATTTATACACGGTGTCCAAAAAATTTTTATTAAATTAAATCATATGGCAAATTGAAAAAAAAAATTAAATTATTGGACACCCTGTATAAATAATTATGCAAATGTTTATATTACTGAATAGAGAATTGAAAGGCCTTTCAAATGAACTAGCACACGACCCCTATTCTCATTTAAAAAAATCATCGATTACGTATCACGCCCAGATGGATGACGTCACTAGTATACCATATAATATAATAACTTACAAATGAAAATCGACTTGTTTCGGGATTTTTCCTTAAAGTCGCCGGTTTACGAAATAACGAATTTATTCCTTTCATTTGCACCATACTGCATACATGCAACGGTGGAAAATAGTGTCGCGCACGCTTGATTAACAATTAAAAAACAAAAGAGTTTTGAATATTGTATTGCAAAAAACTCTTCGGGATTTCATCAATCGATGTTTAAAGAATATCTACCTACCTTGGCAACATTCAAATTTTCAGTTTTTCACATAGTTTTTGAAGGTTAAAAATGGCCGATTTCGCAATTTTTCAATTTTTAATCGCTTATATGTCAAAAACTATCAACTTTGGAGAAAAGTCACTAAAGACCTTTTCTGTTTGGAATGATCCAAAAAACCGAAAAAAATTTTGTTCCATGCAAAACAAATAATTTTAGGAAGAAAACAAAAAAAACGTTTAAAAAATTTTTGACCAACTTTTGGTCCTGGCAACATGCAAATTTGTTAAAAGGGGTCCTTTTTGAGTAAGATTGTGCAAAAAATCCGAATTAGAATATTTTTCCTAGCGGATGCGCAGTGGCTTTCTGGACTACTGCTCAATTTATTAGACTCGCCCGAGGAATATCAGTTTTTTTTTAATTCACGCACCTTGAAGGATCTTCAAAGTGATACAGAACTGCTAAATGGGTTAAATAACAATTACCTACTTAATAATCATGCTACATAATTAAACTAAAAATGGTAATTTTTTTTATTGAATTGTGAAAACTTGATAGATGGCAATAGGATGGGCTAAAAGTGTACAATGAGTCAACTTTTTTCAAATTTAGTTTTTTAGTTAAATTAGTGATTGGTGATCAATTTTCGTAAAATTTGCAGTGGTGAGTGTTAATATTGTTCTAATGTTGTTCTATATCCTATGTGAACGTTAGTTTTTAATTTTCTTAATTTATTTTAAGATGTTAATAGAAATTTCTAAAAGATGAATATCTTCGATTGAAATTTTTTCATATGGGTGATTGTAACAATCTTTTTGTTGAGCAAATCTCTTCTGTTACTGCTCTTTTAGAAAATATCGCATGTTGTTAAAAAGAAATAGCAAAAAAATGCCGTGTATCTTAATATTCAGTTCGAAGGTTGAGTCAGAAACCTAAAAGGAAACATCATATTACATCGATTTGGAGGGGTTGATATGGCAGAAAAATTTCAGTCACTCCCAAAGGGGAACGATTTTTAATGAATTTGGCTGTGAAACACAGAGGAGTCATCCATAGCGATATAAGGAATAAATTGGAAGAAGCAGAGTGTTCAGTATCGGAGTCCACTGTACGTCGAAATTTGTACAATGTGGGACTCAAATGTCATAGGCCAGTTAAGGAACCCAAACCATCACTACAAATGCTCAAGAAACGCTTAGTTTCGGCCAATTTGCATAAATAGTACCTATATGACTATAGAATATTAATGCAAATTGGCCCAAACTAAGCCTTTTTGAGCATTTATGGTGATAGTTGGTTGTTTAGTTATTTCCTTAACTGGCCTATGACATTTGAATCCCATACTGTACAAATTTCGGCGTAGGATACAAGATACAGGATGCAGCCAGAGAGCAGTTTATTATATTTTTAATTTCAATTATTCTAATTGTTTAAAAAGTAGTAAACTTTGTATCTGGGGCGTTTCGTTGTTTTCCTCGTATTGCGAGAGATGTCGCTAGATTGCGTCTCAAAAGGTGGAATCATTGCATCGCGATGGTTCGCCTTAAACAGGCAGGGTTGTTGATGTTTGTTTCAGGGTTGTGACTGCATAGCTCCACCAAGGACGCATGGGATGCAGAAATAGCTATCTGGAGATGGTGGTCCAACTCTGAATCAAATTAAAACAAAACTGCCATTATCTCTCGTTATCTCTAAAAAACTAAAGTTGAAAAAAGTCGATTCATTGCGCGATTGCGCCCTTTTAGCCCATTCTATTGCCATCTGTCAAGTTTTCACAATTCAATCAAAAACTTTCTCCATTTTTAACTTAATTATGTAGAACAATTATTAAGTAATTGTGACTTAACCCATTCAGCAGTTTCGTATGACTTTGAACACACTTTTAAGGTGTTTCAAATGAAAAAAAACTGATATTTCTAGGGTGAGTCTAATAAATTGAGCAGGGACTGTAGTTCCTTTATACCCACAAAATTAAATAAAAATAAACTAAAAGTCAAACATGAGTGAGATTTGATTTCAGAATAGGACTTCAAATATGTGCTTATACGTATTTCAATTTCACAAATCTCATCGGAGCACCGCTGTAGAAGCACTGAACTAAAATCAAATCTTTCTCATCCTTCGGTGTAATTATTAAAACAATTACTGAAGATGCTACTAGCACCATCTGTGAACCATAAGTCAAAACCAACAATTTGACCATAACACGTTTTGTTCAAAATGAGTTGTCCAGTTTTTTTCTATTGGAAAGTGTACCATCTTCGTTTTTTTTTCTACCGAAAAGTGTACCATCTTCTTCTTTAAGTGCTGTTTCCCAATCAAAGGTATAGGACCTTAATGCACATAAGTTATTATTTATGTCTTTTATGTAGTTTGGGTTTATCTTTTTTACGGTTTTTGGTTGGTGTTTCAATGGAAGTGCCCCTCTAAGGCAAATTTCCCCTCCCAAGGCAAGTGTTTAGATCCGTCACTGCAAGAGACTCGTAGCATATACAGGGTGTAACAACAATACGGGTCATAAATTTAATCGCATATTTTGGGACAAAAGATAGTTCGATTGAACCTAACTTACCTTAGTACAAATATGCACAGAAAAAAAGTTACAGCCCTTTAAATTTACAAAATAAAATCGATTTTTTCTAATATATCGAAAACTATTAGAGATTTTTTATTGAAAATGGGCACGTGGCATTTTTATGGCAGTATCATCTTTAAAAAAAATTATAGTACAATTTGAACTCCCCATAAAAATTTTATGGGGGTTTTGTCCCTTTAAACCCCCCAAACTTTTGTGTACGTTCCAGTTAAATTATTATTGTGGTACCATTAGTTAAGCACCATGTTTTGAAAACTTTTCCGCATCTTAGAACTTTTTCGAAAAGTCAGTTTTCATCGAGATATTTTGAATATTTGTCAAATCCACCTCAATAAGCCACATCTCGATAAAAGGTGCCTTATCGAAAAACTAAAAAGAGGCAAGAAAGTTTTAAAAATACTGTGTTTATCTAATGGTACCGCAGAAATAGTTTAATTGAAACGTACACAAACATTAGTTGCGGCTTCTTTTTTAATATGTTTGCTAAATATGTTTACTTTTTAATAAAATTTTGATGTAAACATATTAAAAAAGAAGCCGCAACTCGATAAAAACCGCCTTATCGAAAAAATACTAAGATGCAAAAAAGTTTTAAAAATATTGAATTTAACTAATGGTACCACAATAATAATTTAATTGGAACGTACACAAAAGTTTGGGGGGGGGGGGTTAAAGGGAACAAAACCCCCATAAAATTTTTATAGGTTTCACAAATTTCACTATAATTTTTCCTGTCATAAGAGGAACAAGATGTTCCTGTCATAAGAATGCCACATGTCCGTTTTCAATAAAAAATCTCTAATAGTTTTCGATATATTCGAAAAGATCGATTTTCATTTTGCAACGCGGTGACACAAGGAGTATTAACCCATTATCTTTGTACGCCAAAAGATATTGAATCAAATTTATTCAAAGAGATTAAGAAAGAATGGAAAGAAAGGTATATTGATGAAAACGTAAATACAGGAAACCACTACAGATCAATCAGAAACTATATAACGGATAAACCTTGGTTTTCTAAAATGGAGTCGACAAAAGATATGATAAGAACCATATGCAGAATGAGATTTGACCACTGTCTTACTCCATCATATTTATTTAAAATTAATATAGCTGATAGTCCACAATGTATTTGTGGACAGTTGGGCAATCTACAACACAAAATTTTGACCTGTTCTCTTATCTCTAATAAAGTTAATATGTTTTTAAATTCACTGTATTCTTTGACTGATGTCCACCATCCCATTAATTTAAATTATTTATTAACATTAGAAAATAATGAGTTGGTATACCGACTATTGTATAAACATATTTTAGATATTAAGCTTAAATTGTAATTGTAAAATATAGAGTAAGTATTTTTTGTAAATTGTTATATGTTAAAAGAAAAAGAAAAGAAAAGAAAAGAAAAAAAAAGAAAAGAAATATAAAAAAAAAAAATAATAAAATAAAAATTAAAAAAAAAAAAAAAAATAAAAAAAAAAATAAAAAAATAATAAAAAAAAAGAAAGAAAAAATATAAAAAAAGATATATAAAAAAAAAATAGAAAAAAAAATATAATAATTAAAAAAATATAAAAAAAATATGTAGATAAAAATGAATGACGAACTTGGACAGTCCATAGTAAAATAGCTTTCGAATGAAGTAGAGGGCTAAAGAAGAATGTTGCAGTTTTTGCTGTGGAACTCTGAGAACATCATTTGGAAAAAAATTAATAAAAATATATATATATAAAAAATTATTAAAAAAAAAAATACAAAAATAATTATTTATTAGTAGAATTGTTTATTATATTAGTATTAGTTTTAGGATAAGATACGAAAAAATGACTAATAAAATAAAAAATAGTAAAATTGGCGAATGGATTTAGTGTCCGCAGTCATATAAACCCAAACAAACAACAACAATTTTGCAACTTCAAAGGGCTGTAACTTTTTTATGTGCATATTTGTACTAAGGTAAGTTAGGTTCATTCGAACTATTTTTGGTCCCAGAATATGTGATTTAATTTATGACCTGTATTTTTGTTACACCCTGTATATTATAATAATAAAAACGATCGGTATTTCGGGTGAAAAATACCAAAAATGCCAAAGTCCCATTCAAAAACTAGGTTAGAAAATAGAATTTCAAAGTTCAAGATCGGTATACGTTAGAAAAATATATTTTCTCGGCTTCCCATAGAGCAATTTTCTTCATTTTTCAATCCGAAGTAACTCGAGTAGTGCCACCTAACGAATCCCAAAGATGCTTCAAAACTACATATCGCACCTTCACTGAAAGAGTGTCATAACTCAAAAAAATTTAAAGTCAGTTTTATTGCACTAACAGTTTAATAAAATTATAAACTCCTATCTCACAAACTGTCACGTCTATGGGCCAAGTATTTATCGTTACTAGTGTCATTATACGATTTTTCAAAATTAACGACGCACCGAACACAAACAGTGTCACATATCGATTTGTGCAAAGCATTTGTCCATCTAAGATGTGTATAAAGCGTCGTTTGTCGAGTTAAGACAGTATATTATGTGATTACTTTATTCAAAACAATCTGCGTATGTGCTCAAGAAAAGTGACACATTTATCACCTAATTATCTTTCTTTATTGCAGTTAATTTGTGTTTAATGTTGTTACTTATATTTAAAGTTACATCATTAAAAAGTATAAGTCTGTTAACCAGATAATAATAATGATCTTATATTCTGTACTGCAAGTGTCACTTTTAATAAATAATATTTCGTAAATTTTTCGTTATTTCATCTGTATAGTGTCACAACTCAAAAAAATTTTTTTAAATATTTTTAATATACATACTTTATAGAGGTTCAAAAACCATTGTAACTGACTAAAATAGTTATTATTCCAATTTTAATAGTTTTTGAATTGAACCCGAAAATGTTGTAAAATAAACTTTAAACGTCGTTTTCTCGAAACTTTGTTTTTTTGACTTATGACACTCTTTGAGCGGAGGTGCGATATTTGTTTCTATGTTATAGAATTTTTTTAGAAAAACTTACAATGCGTGTATCTTTTAACATTCAAAATACAAATATTCTCATTTGAAAGCTGTGTATTTATTTAAATAGGTAATCTTTGTTTAAAAAAATTAAAAATTTTTGGTCAATTTTTTTACCGGACGGCGGACTGAACGGTTTCAGCAGCTCTGATTTTGCTCCAGAACAATATCTCGCTTTGATTTTTTATTTGCATTGTAACTGTTTGTCAAATATCAAAACTACTGCACCTCATCGCCTACAATAGCTCAATAAATTACCGTTTTGGAGTGTAATTTTCAGGGGCAACTCAGAATTGCATGAAAATTTGGATTTAGGTTCTACTTACCTTCCACTTCAAAGTTGAATTTGTGCCGTTGGTTGCTTTTACTTCGGGGGGGACAGTCACCCCTTCTCGGGGGGTGAAAAACGCGTGTTTAAAATAAGCCCGGAAATGGGGCAACTTTTGTTCTATAAAGTTTTTTACGTAAAGGTCAAAACTTTTCGAGTTATTCGCTATTGAAAATGTTGATTTTCGACAAAGAAACTACGTTTTCAGACCGTTTTTCGCAAATAACTCAAAAAGTAAATATTATATCAAAAAAAATGTTCTCAGTAAAAGTGTAGCTTATAAAAAAAAAACGAAAAAAATGATGTATCAGCGAAGTCTACAAATTGAGTAGAAGCAAAGTTGTAGCTCATGAAAAATACGTTCTTATTCGTCTAATTCCAAATCGAATAATTCAACGCGAAATCACCGAAAAATTAAGAACTTTTCGGAAGAAGCTTATTAACATTTTTAAAGTATCTAAAAAAAGTTTTATACTTGTTTTTTTACAAAAGTTTCTAGCCTCAAAATTAAACGAGTCACACTGAAAAAAAAGATGGTCCCTTTTTTGGTAAAAAAGAAATCGTGAAAACCTCCCTCTATTTAGCATCCTAAATAAAATTAATCGTTACCACTTTTTATTGTGCCTATTATTACCACGTGCTTATTTTGAAAAAATTTGGTTTTATAGTAAAAAAAAAATTCTAAAAATTTTTGAAAAATCTCCTTTTTTCAAAATAACTTAAAAAGTGTTAATGATAAGAAAAATCCTAAAGAGTAAAAAAATGTAGGTTTTGCTATTATAAATGCTAGTTTCATTTTGTTTTTCCGTAAGACAAACATTGGTTAAGATATGGCTGGTCAAAATTTGCATACACTCGTGATTAGTGACCCAAGGTTCAAGGTTTTAAACCGGTGAGACTGACAGATCATATAAAAAATAGATAAGTAAGTAAATTGTTTGTAAAGCGGTAATGATTAATTTCAGTTGGAGAGCTAAACACGGGGAGATTTTCATGATTTTTTTCAAAAAAAAGAGGGCAACTTTATTTTGAGCGTAACTTGCTTAATTTTAATGCTAGAAACTTTTATAAACACTTAAAATAAAGCTTTTTATAAACACTTTAAAAAAGTTTGAATAGGTTTTTCACGAAAAGTGCTTAATTTTTCGGTGATTTCAGAAATATTCGATTTGGAATTAGAAGAATAAGAACGTATTTTTCATGAGCTACAACTTTGTCTTTACTCGATCGATAGACTTTAATTATACACCATTTTTTTCGGCTTTTTATAAGCTACAGTTTTGCTAAGAATATTTTTTCGATCAAATATTTACTTTTACAGTTATTTGCGAAAAACCGTCTGAAAACGTAGTTTTTTTTTGTCGAAAAATAAACATATTTAATCGCAGATAATTCGAAAACTATTGACTTACATAAAAGACTCTCTAGAACAAAAGTTGCTTTCAATCAGTAAATTTATCCATTTCCGGTCCTATCTTGAACGTATGTTTTTTCACCCCCGAGAAGGGGTGACTGTCACCCTCCAAGTAAAAGCTACCAACGGCACAATTTAAACTTTAAGTAGAACCTAAATCCAAATTTTCATGCAATTCGGAGTTGCCCCTGAAAATTACACGGTATCGCCGTACTTCCCGTTCATTTACTGGCCTACAAGTATTTGGCTTCATATATTATGAACTCCCGAATATGTTTCTTCTCCCTGATTCGTAAACTTTCATTTGCTGCATGGCAGGACGCCCATGGAGAAATGATAGGTACGCAACGTTGTGTTAGTAGGTGTAAGTGTCTTTACAAGGGATTGTTATTGTTACCGTCATAATTCTTGTTTTATAGCCCAAATGGCAGCTATGAAAACACAGATTTGAACAATGGAAGAGTTACTTAGTAGCAAATGCTCACACTGCTCAATAGATTAGTTCAGTTGCTGTAGAGATGTGACGTACGAATCGATATTTAGGAATGGATCGTTGAGTACTACAATAATGTCTAGTCCTAGTGTCCTAGTCTATAAGAACATATATTTACAGAACATTTATGTTATAGAACATTTATTTACATAATGGAAGGTTGTGCTAATGTTTAACCTGCGGTATGATAATGATAAGTAACGTATTTATGAACTGAAAAAGTTTTTTCAGAAAATGATTTGAGAGTATCCTATATATTCTCCTTTTATCTATAATAGACGAGCGGGAGATACCCCTAAAACGACCAGGTACTGACCACGGAGAGGTGAATGGCTAATTTTATTCATACTTTATATTTTTGAAGGTGCTGAAAACAAAAATGAGGTTTATATTAAGTTTTATATGGGGGAACATTGTCAAAATCGCAATTTTAACCTAAAAATAATAATAAAAAAAAAAAAAGAAATCACGTTTTTTGCGTTTACCTCGCTACAACTCTGTTCAATTTTAATATTTTTTTCTGAAATTTTTACATTGTATAGCTCTAACATTTCTAAAGACAACGGTATCTGATTTAAGGTTTAATTCTTATTCTGATAAAGGTTATGAATTTTTCAAAGGAAAAGATGCGGATTTGTGCATTTCAAAGTTTAATCGCAAAAGTTGAGTGACGAAATTCAAAATTTAGCCTTTTAATCACGTTTATGTTAAAATAGAGAGTACAAAGAAGTTTTCTGGAAAATTTTAGATCAAAATGTTTTATAGAAAAAAAATAGTGCAACTTTTATTATCGACATTAGAAATTCCCAATATAACGGTTATTTTTCGAGATACTGACCATGGGTGGTGAATGGCTAATTTTGGTCTTAGATTATGTTTTTGACGGTGCTGAAATCTAAAATGAAATTTATTTTAAATTTTAGGTGGGGGAATATTGTCAAAATCGCAATTTTATCATAAAATAAAAAAAGTGAAATCACGTTTTTTTGCGTTTAACTCGCTACAACTCTGGTCGATTTTAATATTTTTGTCTAAGGTTTGTACACTATTTGCTTACTTTTTTGAAGATAACGATATCTGATTTAAGATTTTAGTCTTATTCTAGTAAAAGTTATGAATTTTTAAAGTAGAAGGTGCAGATTCGTGAATTGAATAATTTTTATCGTAAAAGTTAAGAGGCAAAATTTAAAATTTATCTTATTAATCACGTTTATGTTAAAACATAGAGTACAAAGAAGTTTCCTGAAAAGTTTTAGTTACAAATGTTTAATAGAAAAAAAATGGCGCAACTTTTAATATAGACGTTATACATCCCCAAAATAAGGCTTATTTTTCGAGATACTGACCATGGGAGGTGAATGGCTAATTTTGGTCTTATTTTATGTTTTCAATGGTACTGACAATGAAAAAGAGGTTTATTTTGAATTTTATATGACGGAACATTCTCAAAATCGCAATTTTAACCTAAAAATGAAAAAAAAAAGTGAAGTCACGAATTTTTACGTTTAACTCGCTACAACTCTGTTCCATTTTAATATTTTTTTCTAAAACTTTTACGGCATATATTTTTTACCTTTGTGAAGACTATGAAAGTAACTGTAAGTCTTGCAGTCTTCTTTTTATAAAAGTTATGAATTTTTAAAAATAAAATGTGCAGATTCGTGAATTGCAGAGTTAAATCACAAAAATTAAGTGGCAAAATTTAAAATTTATATATTTTATTACGTTTATGTTAAACTATAGAGTTCAAAGAAGTTTTATGGTGGGTTTTAGGTCTAGAGGTGTTATAGAAAAAATATGGTGCAATTTTGAATTTTAAGAAAAACGTGGTTTAACTTTTTTTTTATTTTTAGGGCAAAATTGCGATTTTGACAATTTTCTCCCACCTAAAGTTCAATATAAACTTGATTTTCGTTTTCAGCACCATCAAAAACATAAAGTAAGACAAAATTTGCCATTCACCACCAATGATGAGTATCTCGAAAAATTAGCGTTATTTTGGGGATTTATAATGTAGATGTTAAACGTTGCACCATTTGTTTTCTATAAAACATTTTGATCCAAACTTTCCAGAAAACTTCTTTGTACTCATGTTTTATTTTTGAATTTGATTTAAAATCTATATTTCAAATTTTGTCAGTCAAATTTTGCATTTTGCGATTAAACTTTGCAATTCACGAATCTGCACCTTGTACTTTAAAAGATTCATAACTTTTACTAGAATAAGACTAAAAGCTTAAATCACAAACCGCTGTCTTCAAAAAGGTGAGCGATATATAGTGTGCAAACTTTAGAAAAAAATATTAAAACAGACCGGAGTTGTAGCAAGTTAAAGGCAAAAAACGTGATTTATTTTTTTTTTATTTTTAGGGTACAATTGCAATTTTGACAATATTCCCCCACCTAAAATTTAAAATAAATTTCATTTTCGTTTTCATCACAGTCAAAAACATAATCTAAGACCAAAATTAGCCATTCTCCACCCATGGTCAGTATCTCGAAAAATAAGCGTTATGTTGGGGATTTCTAATGTCGAGATTAAGGGCCGGTTGTTCGAACGCTAATCAACAATGATCACTATCAAATATTTAATTACTGTCACAACTGTCAATGTCAACTTTGGTTGGGTTGCTGAAAACATAATTGATTATAATTATGGGATTAGATAATCAATTAACATAACAATTATTAACATAATTGATTAATTAATTTCATAATTGTAATCAATAATTATGTTTTAAGCAACCCAATCAAAGTTGACATTGACAGTTGTGACAGTAATTAAATATTTGATAATTATCATTTTTGACTAGCGTTCGAACAACCGGCCCTTAAAGTTGCACTATTTTTTTTTTCTATAAAACATTTTGATCTAAAACTTAACAGAAAACTTGTTTGTACTCTCTACTTTAACATAAACGTGATTAAGAAGCTACATTTTAAACTTCGTCACGCAACTTTTGCGATTAAACTTTGCAATGCACAAATCCGCACCTTTTTATTTGAAAAATTTATAACCTTTATCAGGATAAGAATAAAAGCTTGAAACAGGTACCATTGTCTTCAGAAATATTAGAGCTATATGTATAGTGTAAAAATTTCAGAAAAAAATATTAAAACCGAACTGAGTTGTAGCGAGGTAAACGCAAAAAACGTTATTTCATTTTTTTTTTATTTTTAGGTTAAAATTGCGATTGTGACAATGTTCCCCCACATAAAATTTAAAATAAACTTCATTTTCGTTTTCAGCTGCCTCGAAAATATAAAGTATGAATAAAATTAGCCATTCAGCACTCCGTGGTCAGTATCTCGAAAACTAAGCGCTTTTTTGAGGGTGTCCCGCTAGTGTATAAAGGTTTCATTGATTTTCCAACTTCTTTATGCCGACCTAATACTACGATTACGTTTCGTAATTATCTCTTCATCAGAACTGAATTTTTTTATTTACGAGCCATCTCTTTAGATTTTGGAACACATAATAATCGGCCAAATCAGGAGAATAAGCTGGATAAGAAAGCAATTCGATGCCCAACTCGTGAATTTTTGCCATTGTCATAATGTTCTTGTGCATTGTCTTGGAGAAACGACACTTTTTTCTTCTGTATATGGGGCCAGTTCTCACTGAGTTCTTGCTCAGGATTCTGCGTGGATCAAGGTTTCATCAACTGTTACTAATCGACGCCAAAAATCCAACGCATTGCTTTTCGTTAAGTCCAAACAGGGGTACCTACCGGTTCAATCAAACTGAGAGAGTCATTAATATTCAGCTGTGCGGTTGCTATTCTTCGAGGTGTGAAATTCTATCAACAAGGGATCTACCTGTTGTTTGTAATGATCCCTTGTTTATTTAAGTATACATTTCCAACAATAGTACCCATCTGAGCTGAATATTAATGACTCTCTTAGTTTGATTGCGGAACTATAGGTATTTTTTTCATATCCAAAACTTCGTTCAAAATATGACTAGTGCGCACTATACTAATTCTTGCGGCCTCGGCCTCTCAATTCACGTACACACCTTCACTTTACTATCAAATAAAACCATTTTATGGACTTTCTTCGTATTTTCCGGTGTAACTGCATCGGAAAGCCGTCCAGTACGTGGTTCATCCAATGTAAGTATATGGCCAAAAGTCATCGAGCTTCCAAAAAAAAAATATTGAATGCAAGAAAGAATGCAAGGCAGGATACCTCCTACTGGAAGACCGAAAAAGTGATGGAAGCACAGGGACGTCATTTGACAGGGTCAGGGGGGCATTTGCCCCCCTCCCCTGACCATGAAAATGACTGAAATTTACAAAAACTCCATCAATTTTATTACTATAGTATTGTATATATAATGCTTGCCCCCCCAATTAAAATTTCAAATGACGCCCCTGTGGAAGCATGATGTGGATAAGGACACCATAAATCTCCTTGGCAGTCGATCGGAGAGTAGAGGAGAATGAATATTCACGGAACCAATATTTGATAGTAGTCTGAAGGAGCATTATTTCTATAATATTTATCCAGCTTTTCTTTGAACTAGAACGGCTACAGAAAGTGGGTCGCTCACAAATCGCTGGAATGATGGAAGAATCCAACAGGACAAAGACAGGCGAAACAGTTCATTACATTACATTTGTCACAATTTACGACAGACCGAATACCTAAGTCAAGACAGGAAAACAGTCAAAACCATAAAAAAAACCACCTGCAAAGCGTTACATGGAAGGTTCAGTCTCGAAGGTATTAGACCTATTAAGAAGAGTGAGGTTAGAGAATGTAATCTAGGTCTAGAAGACTACAATAGATTTGAATAGATCGCAGTGGAATAGGCTAAAAGCCACCTCATTTATTAATATCTATCTATCCCCTAAAGCGGATGACAATTTGCTTTGTACTTTGTACTTCTTAGAAATATTCAACATCTTCGTTCCAGTTTGTTATAGCAAGTCATTAGTGTAAACATTCAGATATATAAGCACACTACCTTTATGTTCTGTTAGGTTTTTTGTGAGTTTTCCCATGTCTTTTGTTTAACTGCGAAGTAACGTAACACTGGCCGTCCCGAACAACAAATTTTTACAAGTACAAAGTTAGAACTAAAATAATAAGTTTTTTTAACATCATCAACTAACCGTTTCAGATTTGGTTGGAAACGGCTAAGTATATGAATACGATTTAACAAGATTTAACACTGTGATTTAACTCCCTGATACGAATCAATAGTTTAATGAATCTGGATCACTTCTTGGATTCAACTGAAGACATCTCTATTCTCCAATCTATTTTTACGATAAATATGAGTTTATTTAGTCTAAAAGTTCAGAGTTCATTTAGAACAGGGTAATAACTTACCTACGCGTTTAATTTTATAGTGGGTATAAGGATTATATTGAAGTACTGAAATACGAACTTATTGCATGCATATTAAACATCTCAATATGAATAGTATCATAAGGATGTTATAATATAGAAAGATCTAATATTACGGTTGTGTGTATTCCAATATCTTGATTCTACAAGGGGCATGCTGAATATAGGCTGCTAGATCATCATCATGGTCATTAACATCTTAGCAGATGTGTTGTGATTCATCATTGAGCTTCAGCAGCTCTGATAGTTAGTTCTATTAATGATATTTCCCCACCGATCTCGGTAATCTGTTATATGTACTGCATCAAAGTACTGCCCATGTTATTAATTAGAGCTACAAGATATGTTATAGAGTATAGAGGAGACTTCTCGCACCCCGCAATAGTTTTGGTTTCAGGAAAGTGTTGTTGACGATCAATAACTATGGTTTTGGTTTTATTCTAGTTAACCATGAGTCCGCTTGGGGCGAATAACACTTGATTGGGTATGGTTCACTAAGAGAAATCTTTAAGAGTAACATCTCGATAGCTATGAAATGGAACACATTTGACCAATGCGTTCTTTCTATTATGGCATAGGAGCAGGAATTCTCACGCTCACAAAAACAACAGCACTAAAAATGCGAGTGGCACAAAGGCGCATGGAAAGATCGATTCTCGGCGTGACAAAAAAGACACAATAAGGAACCAAGATCTAAAGATAAGAACAGGTATCACTGATGTCGTCTAACGTATAACCAAACTGAAATGGAATTGGGCAGGTCACGTAGCGAGACTAAAGGACTCAAGATGGACCAGAAAACTAATTGACTGGCGCCCAAGAGAAGACAAACGCAGCAGAAGACGACCACCAACACGCTGGATGAACGACATTAAACGAATGTCCAAGAGATGGCAACAAGACGCACGTAACCGTGGAGAGTGGCGAAAAATGGAAGAGACCTATGTCCAGCAGTGAACGGAAGAGGTTGCATGATGATGAATCATGAGGTTGCTTAATAAGATAGTGATTTCTTAAGGAGTAGAGGCTAGAACTGTAGTGTCCTCTGCGAAACTCAAGTTATATATCTTAACACCGCCTAGGTTTACTCCTCCCTCTCAATGATCCAAAATCTGCTCATTACGAACTCTGTATGTATTATGTTGAGAAGAAGAAGAAGAATGTATTATGTTAAATAATAAGGAAGATAACACGCATCCTTAACGTACTCCCTTCTCCAAATTGCATTCATCAGAAAAGCATCCGTCCATTTGAATATACGCCAGCTTATATTGATACAGTTTACATGCTAATAAGGTGAGTCAAGTGTTTAGGTACACCCATTGTCGTATGTTCCATAGTTTCTCTCATCTAACATTATCAAAGGCCTTTGTACAATCAGCAAAACATATAATAAATATCGGAATCTGATATTCTCTGGCTTTCTCTATAATGATCAGTCTTAACATAGATGAAAACAAAATAAAATATGTAGTTGTTTATAAACAAGAACGACGGCGAATAAGGTAAAATATGACTATAAACGATCATAACTTCGAAGTGGTTAAAGATTTTAAACATCTAGGAGCAGCAATCACGCGGATAATAGTGGTAAACATATCTTTCTTCGCAATGTAACATCTAACGAAGTCAAATCTTCTTTCACGATGTGCAAAAATCCAGATGCGTAAGTCCATAATACGACTAGCATTTTAGTATGGAAACGAAACATGGACGCTAGTAGAAAGAGGAGAAAATAAATTGCTGACGTGGGAACGTAAAATCCTTCGAGTAAATGGCAATTGCAGAGACAGCGTGACAAACTAATGGAGGCGCAGACACAATAACGAGTTATAGTCTCTCTTTGGAAAGGAGAATCTAGTCAGATACCTGTATTTATAAAGGCCGATAGACTAAGATGAACAGGGCGCAGTAACGATAATCGCCTTATAAACAATGCATTTTGGGAAAGGCCAGATGGGAGAAGGCCTGTAGAACGGCCTAAAAAAATGTGGAAACATGTAGTCACAGAAGATGCGGAGAAGAGAGGAGTTAGACAATAGGAAATAGTGGCACAGGGCAGACAAACAAGTAATAGTAAACGAGGCAAAGACACACGAAGAGTTATAACTCCATTGATGATGATAATGACCTATGCCTTTCACAAATCCATCCTAACCAGAGAAGCGAAAAAGAAGAAAAAGCATATCTAATTTACTTCTACAGAATGTATAAACCTCTACATTCCTTACCGTTTTTGTAAGACCATAATTTGTAAAATATTTTTATATTTTAATATATTTTTATATGTAACCATATTTGTAAAATTTGTCTATACAGCCACATGCACAAACTGTTCAAACATTTTCATCGTTGCCTCTGTTGTGCTAAATAATAGAAAAGATAATAAAAACAACTTACCTCTACCGTTTTCCACCATATTTACTTAATTTGCTATTTACATATGAAATTTTTGTATATGAAATTCGGTACGTATATACGTTCAACTATGATGATGATTCATATATCGAGTTAGTATTTTTCCTCAAAATTCTCGCTCGATTACTAATACATACAATATATTAAATATATTTATCCCAACTATGTTACCGTGCCAAGTGATTCGGTTAACTCGTTAACTATTTGTTTGGCAACTTTGAGAAGTAATAAACCAGTTGTTTTACACGGCAAGTTCAAGATCTTGGAACCTATTCATTGATCATCACTGTAATGTTTAATATAACGTTGGACACGGATGAGGAATAGAAATTTATTAATGTAATAAATATATTTATAGAAGGACCATATGTTTTAGATCGAATTGCCCACAAACGTTAATAGAATACTTACATTGTATGTATACTACATTAATTTATTTTATCATATACCTACGGAAAAAATTTTTAAATTCTTTTTAAAAACTATCATAATAATTATCTCCTTTAGCCTATTTAGCCAATCATATTTAAATTTTATTTATTTATACTATAATATAGGAAATATGTCCTTTTGGTCAACTGCTTCTGTTCTTTTGTATTTTTTCTATATTTTCTTTCGAATTTTGGTGCATATTATTAAACCATCTCGAAAATCTGCTATTTATTTAGTATTTATCTCTCATTGGAACAATATTTAGTCTCATCTAAAAGTATATTTAACATATATATTATGAGAATATGTACCTACCTATTAATTTGGGAAAAATATCAAAAGTTTTTAAAATATTCATATTTCTAAAAATAGGAATCCATATGCATCATTATACATCATTCTTACAAACGAGTTTGTAAAAATTTTTATTTAAAATGTAACCTAATCTAAAAACCTTAATATAAAAGTCTTTAATATTTATTTGTTCACGTCCACATGAAAGCCGACCCTGCATTGTATTTTTAAATTCCGAAGATCGACTCCGTTCGATTTAGACTACCATCGAATGAACATTTGATTCTGTCTGAAATCGAACTAAGAACGTTCAGTTGTGATTTGTGATCAGTGTCAATCTGATTGTAAGTGATCAGAATGAAGGTCTAAAAACTTAAAAATATATTTTGGTATTTTGTAATTTCCAATTGCGAGAGAAAGAAATTACATTAATGTATGAATTTTATTTTTATAACACGCAAATAATCAATAAAAATTATTTAAATTCATTACTAATTTGATAGTATAAAGAACAAACTAAACTCGATTCGATAGCTCCAAGTGAATTGTAAGTCGAACGCAGCTGTCATTGTCATATGATAAACGTCAAAATCATATCATCAAAAATCAAAACATTTTGCAGTTATATCTAAGAATTTTTATTAATTTTTCTATAAAATGAGTGAACCACAAGAAAACATTAAAAAAGTGAGTGAAGCACAAGATGACTTGGATAAAGTGACTGAACCGCAAGAGGACTTGGACAAAGTGAGTGAATCAGAAGATGACTTGGAAAAAGTGAGTGACCCAGACGATGACTTGGACGAAGTAAATGAACCACAAGATTGGGACAAAGTGTGCCAGACTTTAGATAAACTCACTTTGGACTCCCTGCTTTTAGTTCAAGAACAAATTGAGCTGAAACTGAACATAGAAAACGCCATGTCTGGGGGCGAGTCACATTTAGCAAAATCCAGGTATATTTTAGGCCACAACAATGTTTCAGCTTTACAATTACCCACAGAAAACAGTCCAGAGTTTTCTTCGTGTCTAAAAGTAGAAGGAAGTGACACAACATTGGGCAGAAAGAGCTATGAATTGAGAGAGATTAAAAAGACGGAAGATGAGACAGTTCAAGAACCTCTGAGGTGGTTTGGTGTGTTAGTTCCCCAAAACCTTACCTTTGCACAGAAGATGTTCAGACAGGCTTTACAATGGAGTATTAAATCGGTAAACATTCAGAACCAGTTGTTGGATACTATGCAGAGTATTAGTGACCTGAAGGAGCTTAAAAATAACCTTACTAGAGCAACGTAGGCAGGATACATTTGTTAGATAGTATTAATATTTGTTATGAATGAGTATGAAAGTTTAAAATAAATAAATTTACTAGGTATAACGCTATTAATTCAAGAACCAGTTATGTTTGATAGCTTTTAACTTAAATTTACTAGATTTATTCTTGTTAGAAGATCCTCTGAAATTATTAGTTAAAGGTGTCAAATAAATTAGAAGGTAACCCAAGAATCAGTGGGTGAAAGATTTTGAAGATTTTTTATGTACCAAGAACCAAAACGGATATTCAGAGTGAACATAAATGCAGAAAAAATTAATATCAAAATTTTTTGTTACCAAAAGAAGTGTACTGGAAATGTATGTATAATAATAATCCAAAAAAGTTTTATATAATAAAAATATCTCAATTGTTGGGTTTCGTATTTCTCTAGGAATCATATCACACCTCCGCTCAAACAGTGTCATAAGTCAAAAAAGTAAAATATCGAGAAAACAGCGTTTAAAATTTGTGCCAGAACTTTTTCGGGTTTAACTCAGAAACTGTTAAAATTAGTATATTTCAGTCAGTTACAAACGTTTTTGAAGCTCTACAGAATAGTGTAATAATTCTGCTAAAAATATTTTTTTGAGTTGTAATACTATACAGATAAAATAACGAAAAATTTACAAAATAGTATTTATCAAAAGTGGATCTTGCAGTAAAGAATATAATATCATTATTATCTGGTTAACAGACTTATACTTTTGAATTATGTAACTTTAAATAAAAGTAACAACATTAAACAAAAAATATAGAATATAAAAGAAAGATAAATAAGTGATAATAATGTGTCACTTTTCTTGAGCACATACGCAGATTTTTTTGAATAAAGTAATCACATATGTATACTCTTATATAATAGGTCAAACCGGCAAACAGGTGTATGTTCTCAAAGAAATTGAAAGTGTGTAAAAAAATTTTTAATAATCAGCTAAGTACTTTCAACACATAACGTGCCATCATCAGAGATTCATCCTCTTATAAATCCTTCATAGAAGAGCAATTGTTAAAATGCACATGATAAATCATGGATACTGGGCAAAAGCCACAGATATCGGGTATAAAACCCTTAAAATTAAAAGTTTATCACATCTAAATTCTATTTTAGTTTAAAATTACAACATGGCTGCGTCAAACCGTTGTGAGTTAACCATTGTGTGTTAAGTACTACTTTCAATTTCTTTGAGAACATACACCTGTTTGCCGGTTTGACCTATTTAGAAGTGTGTACAAGTCATACAGTCTGTTTCAATTCTTATATAATAGATAAATGGCTTGCACAAGTCGATATGTGACACTGTTTATGTTCACGTGCACCATTGATTCTGGTTAATCATAATATACAGAGTGAGTTTTATGTATGGAAACATTCAATTATCTCGTAAACGGCTTCCACGTTTTTTATAGATTTTGGTAGGTAGGGGTTTTCTAATGCAGCCGATATTATAGTGCTAATTACATTGCTGTCATATTTTCCGTTTTTCGGGAAATCTATTGAACATTCTTATTTCAAATGGAACACCCTGTATATTTTTTGCGTTTTGAAGTCCTTAAGAAATACTGATTATTTTTCATGTTATATTCCCTATACATAAATGCCATAATTTCGGACTTATTGCTATATTTATTTTTAAATTTTTTTTAACAAATTATAAAAATCAATTTTTTGGCCAGGATAAACACTATTTTAGGTTGTTTGGTTCATTGGGAACAAAGAAGATCTTTTATAATTTTTCTTTAAAATTAATCGTTTCCGAGTTATAAACAATTTAAAACTGAAAAAAATCGAATAATGACGATTTTCAAGGTTCAAGAACACAGGTAAAAAATATAATTTTTAAAATCACGAAGTACCTAAATTCAAGTCCAACTCTTCTTCTAATAGTTTGCCATAAGATTTTTTGTCTCCTTTTATTCTATAACATTGTTTTTTAATTTTAAATGAAGTGCATATGAGAGGACTGGCGATCAGGCTGCATTAATAACTAAAAAACAATGTTTTAAAATGAAACAATCTCAAATTACTTATCAGTAGCTGATAAAATAAGGCTTGAGCTTGAATTTTGGTACTTCGCAGTTTCAAAAATAACATTGTCAATTTGTGTTCTTGAACCTTAAAAATCGTTATTATTCGATTTTTTTAGCTTTAAATTGTTTATAACTGGGAAACGATTAATTTTAGAGAAAAATTATAAAAGATCTTTTTTGTTCATAATGATCCAAACAACCTAAAATAGTGTTTACCCGGGCCAAAAAAATTGATTTTTATTATTTGTTTAATTTGTTTTAATAAATGTAGCAATAACTCCGAAATTGTAGCATTTAGGTATAGGGAATATAACATAAAAAATAATCAGTATATCTTAAGGACTTACACAAAAAATATACAGGGTGTTCCATTTGAAATACGAAAGTTTATTAGATTTCCAGAAAAACGGAAAATATGACAACAATGTAATTAGCACTATAATATCGGCCGCATTAGAAAACTTCTACTTACCAAAATCTATAAAAATCGTGCAAGCCGTTTTCGAGATAATTGAGTGTTTCCATACATAAAACTCACTCTGTATGTTAAAACAATTAGCAACCTTTTAAATGGTCTACTTTTTGTTCAGAAAGTTTTTAAAAAATTTAAACTTAAAAAAAATAGACTGCAAAATTATTATGCAAAATCTATAATGTCAATTTTAATGAAATTTGATGGACGGTTTAAGTATGCTATAAGAATTTTTTAAGCAAATTACGAAGGTTCTAAGTGCATCCAAAGTGGTTGAAAAACATTAAACAAAAACAGGCTTATTTTGCCCCCTTATTTTGTATTTATTGCTATTTTGCAGAAATGGTAATAATTTAAGACAATTTTAACCAGTCTTATATCATACAAAATTTAATTATATCTTTATTTTATGTCTGTACGACTTTGTTCCAAAATAAATCGTTTTAAAGTTATAAGCAAAGAAAGTAGAAAAAATGTTTTTTTTATGTTTTTCGAAATTTTTAAATATTTTAATTTTTTTATTAATGTTAAAGTCATATTTGAGAAGGAGCATATGTCAATTATAATTATTGTAGTTGTCACCTAACTTTATCTGCAAAAATCCGAATGCCACCTCTTACATCCACCTCAAAACAGATCCGCCCTGGTCTATATATTCCAAATTTTGTTACTGGGGTAATTTTGGGGTCAAATCATCAGAAATAACGTCAATACGTCATCTTTTATAAAGTGTAGCCTCTACGCAATTGCTTTTCCATTAATACGTCATTTCTTATGAACTGTAAGCCTATCTTAGGTGTGTCTATTCATATCTGTTTGCTGTTTTTTGCATCCATTCGTGGCCCGCCATTCGCATGATGTAATCAGTCCATCTTGTTTGAGGTCTGCCTCTACTTGTTTTGCTTGCCCTTGGTAGCCACTCGAGAATTCGCTTTGGCCAACGGTTGTCTTCCATTCTTCCTATGTGTTCAGCCCAGTTTCATGGCAATCTTCTTGATTACATCTGTTACTTTTGATCGTCTTCTTATGTGTCTTTGATCTCTTCATTGGACTTACAATCACTGAGCTTAATTTTGAGCATTTTAGGTGTGGAAGTACTCGGAAGGGATACGCGAAACGATCGTGCGCGAATAGTGGAGAAATATTGAAACTTTCTTAAATAATTCATATTGTCAATTGAAATTGTCAAATTGACGTACATTTCATATCTACTGTCATTGAAGCAGAAAAATTATATATTGCTCCACAATATTGATACGATATGCAATTATTATATAAAGGTAAATTTAATTAATTGTATTTTGCTTGCAGTACTGCATTTTAATAACTAATTTTATTTACTACATACAATTGTTTACGTTTTCATAACATAACCTGAATCTTATTTTTTCTTATTATTTTTTTGGACTATGGCCTTGACAATTATCCAGTAACCAGGACTAATATAATTGGCCAATATAATTAAAAGTGCGACAGAGCGTAGAAATAGGGGTCGCTTTGCCGAACTTGCACGGTCCCAATAGGTGAGCTTAGTATTAGAAATGGTTTTATGTTTGTGTTTATGTTTATCACACTTTAGGTATTGAGGGAGAATGTTAAAAAGGCAATATCCTAAGTGTCTACTATATAATAGTTCATGTTGTTAATTAGTATGCTTTGCAAAAATAAATAACTTCAATAATTGTCATTAGATTGTCTAGTTTATAAATTCTTAAAATACATTTTAAATTCAAGATCCTGAACTTTATTTAACTTCTGCTGCGCACAATAGTATTATAAGCAGTGCCGGTTTATGCACTGGGCGCTTGGGGCGGGCGCCCAGGGGCCCAGGCCCCGGAGGGGCCCGTAAGCACCCGTTCCTTTTATTAATAAAAAGTAAAGTCCGCTAAATAATCTACATATTTTCCAAAATAGAAAAAACGACGACGAAATACCTGCGATTTCGGAATGGTCTGATTTTAAGACTGATGAGTTTATAAAAACTATGAACTTTTAAACCAAAGAGTGATTCCTTAGAAAATTGTAAAAAAATGTATCAAGATGGAGACAAAGCTTAATGTAGAAGATTAAATGGAAGCAACTTTTATAGAGGAAAACTCAATGGAGGCAAAGAAAAGAGAGATTGGCTAATATACGACGCAAGTGCTAAAGCTGTT
Organism: Diabrotica virgifera virgifera; assembly: GCF_917563875.1. Lineage (NCBI taxonomy): Eukaryota > Metazoa > Arthropoda > Insecta > Coleoptera > Chrysomelidae > Diabrotica > Diabrotica virgifera. The sequence continues at coordinate 282,985,915 of NC_065443.1, read as the reverse complement.
TATTGTTACCCGTGCAAATTATTTTTAATTGAAAAAATAGTTTAACTGATTTTGGATGGACCCACTGGAAACATTTAAATAGTTTTCTCAAATCTCACGAAGAAAGTAAATTTCATCTGAACTCTATGGTTACATTAATAACAAGATCATCAATAATTGGAGTTATAGACGCTGCCTTGAAAGAGCAATTAGAACGCGAAGCTGACTATTGGATAAACGTCCTAAGAAGAGTTGTTGTCACTGCTAAATTACTTGCTTCTCAAGGACTAGCTTTCCGTTGATCCAATGACGATTTAACGAGTCGTCATAAGGGAAATTGTATATTAGGCTAAATTTGACTACTTCTTAGATGAACATTTACAACGGAATGCGAATAAATGAAAGGGTTCAGTTAGCTATGTGTCTCACCAAATTTGCAATGAGTTCTTGGAAGGAATAAAATCAAAACTTGTAGAAACTTTTGACGCTGTAAATGCTTTAGTTAAAAACTAGTGATCCATCAAACCTATGTTTTCGAGTTAAGCAATAACAGAGACGAAAAATTAGCAATTAAAAATGAAGCCAAACATATTCTATACAACTGACCTTCAAAGAACAAAGAAGGGAAAAACATTATTTGATGAAGCAGGTGAAAGTAAAACAATTAAAGGCCAGTTATAGGCCACAATATTACTCAAGATTCAAGATCTTTTAAGGAGAATTCTTCTTCTTCTTCTTTTTGTATAGACATGACTGCGTGTTTTTTCAATGTGCCTCTAGTAAGTTGTCGTTCCATCGTTTTCGTGGTCTTCCCACTGATCGTCTTCCTATTGGGGAACCGTCTCTCGCTGTCCTTACTACTATATTTCTTGTCATTCGGCTTAGGTGGTCATTCCATTCTATTCTTCTGTTCCTTACCCAGTCATTAATGTTGTCCACCTTACATCTGCGTCGTATATTTGTACTTCTAGCTCTGTCCTATAGTCTTACCATCGATTTTTCGGAGGGTTTTCATCTCGGCTGTTTCGAGCAATCTTTTTGCCCTCTCTGTGTCGGGTCGTGTTTCTGCCGCGTATGTCATTATTAGTCTGATGACTGTTTTGTAATTTCTGCGTTTCATTTCTTTTCTGATATGTTTATTTCTCCATATTGTGTCATTCAGGCAACCTGCGGCTCTGTTTGCTCTATTCGCTTGATCTTCCACTTCTGTTTCGAGCCTTCCGTAGCTAGATAGTGTGATGCCTAGATACTTAAACTCCATCACTTGTTCTATTATCTGAGCCTCTAGCTCCTATTTACATCTTATCGGATTTGCTGTTATAACCATGCATTTTGTCTTTTTGGAGGGAAATTAACATTTAAAGAGAATTAAATGCTACAAAGATGTTACATCAGCTGTTAGATGTTTTTCTACGCTAGATAAAGAAGCAGTCAAGACGTCAATGAATACTTTATGTGTGAAATATAAAAAAGATGTTGATGAAACCAAAGAGAACTTGCATAATGAAATTACTCATTCTATCACATTATGCCAAAAGTTAAATAAACATTTATAAAATTTGGTGTCATCCAGGATGTAAAGATTGTAAAGGCAACAATTCCCAATATTTTACCTTTACTGCAAGTTTATTTCACGATACCAGCTTCTAATGCGTCAGGCAAGCGGTCTTTTTCGGCTTAAAAAAGAATAAAAATATATTTAACGACAAAAAGAAAATCTAGATGCCAATTACTATTGTATTATAGAAAATGAAGACCTGGAGCAACTGAATTGTGATAGTATTATATGACAGATTGCTAATGCCTAGTCAAGAAAAAAAGTGATCTAATTTTTGTCATAAGTATGTATTTTTTAGAATATATTTTTTTGTTCGTCATGTGTTGTTTTGTGTAAATTTCTGTTTTTTTTTTATATTTCTAAATGTATTTTTTGGAATATTTTTTACGTTTGCTATTCTTCTTGTTTGGTTAAAAAGGACGGATTTTACAATAAACACATGTGTTCTCTTGTTAAAAAACTACAACGAATAGCAATTAAGGGGGCCCCTAAATAGTCAGCGCCCAGGGCCCGAAGTTAGGTTAAACCGGCACTGATTATAGATACTAATAATACTAATAGACATACTCATACCCATAACTATGGAGACCTACACAGAGGAGAGGAATCGAGATAGGACGACCTTGAAATTTTTGTACACGATTTTGCCTGTTTGCTTGGTTTCTCGCTAGGGCGGCGGTGGCGTAGGCATAGATGCTAGTTTTGCATTGGAGTGAATGTGAAAACTTCGAAAATAATTAATTATTCGTAGTTAATATAAGATTACTGGTTTTGGTGGTTAATATTATTTAAATATGAGTGCCAAGAAAGCTTACAATAAAAGAACTTGCTTCGTACCGGGATTTATATCGAGTTATCGTTCCGATAAAAAATTCAAAAGGGAACTTAAGGAAGTTAATAAAGACTTTTTATAAAGATTTGTCTTTATGTTATTTATAACGTTCATGGATTATACCTATTCGTTTGTATGTTATTTCCTTCGGTGTAAATAAAATTTGTGTATTACTTATTATTGGTTTTTATTTTAATCTGAAAATTATAGTGATAATAGTAGGAGGATCTTGAAAGATTTTCTGTCGAAATGCATTTTTGAGACAAAATATTTCACAAAAATTAACATTAATTTTATAAAAGTCAGACTGTCGTCTGTAGTTAATTTACATATATTTTTATTAACTAAATTTAAACATCTGATAGATAAGCTTTCAGAATATAGATATGAAGTGTTCAAAAGAAAAAGCATTTTAAATTTTGATAAAAAGAATATTTAAAAAAAATTGACCAATAAACTTCAAATTAGTTAAATAACTTTTTAAACTTTTTAAAAACAATTACCTACAGTTAAGTTAAATTTTTTCAACTAACAAACTTTTTGATATCAGTTACAAAGATATTAACAAATTAATTTGCGGTTGAAATACCATTGGTATATAAATGTGGCAGTTAGATAATGTCAGTGGCGGCTCGTACCACTTTAAGAAGGTAGTGCCACAACTCGGGCAGCCGCCAAAATTTTTAGTGACGGATTCACGATATTGTCAAAAAAAGGTATACTGACAACAAAAACTAAAAAAAATATGCGCGGATACTTTTATCTTATGTACATATCTTAAGTTTATTGATCTGAGGTGCCAAGCAATTGTCCAACATTGATCAAAACAGTTCCGTAAATTAATTAATAATAAAAACCTCTTAACCTACCACCAGCATTTACTGCGATAGTGCTTGAAAATTGTTATTACGATTTAGTCTCTATTTACCAATTTATAAAAATAATACTATTTCATTATTCACACACATGCACAAATTTTTGTAATGTCACTTTTAAAGTTTACGATATATGAAGTTCATTCTTCTATTTTTTGGTTGCAAAGTTTTCAATGACTTTATAATTAAAATTATCAATACAATTTACAAAATGCTTTTCTGCAGATAGCATACCTAAAGCACTAGGTTTCGATGTAAACATCGAAAAACAGCGTTCTGCTTCAGATGTTGATATAGGAATGGTAACTAAAATACTTAAAAGTTTAATAGTTTCTTCAAATGTGCTTTTTGAACCTTCCCTCTACAATAAAACCGATAGCGAAACAGCCCCAGAGGTAGTACTTAATTCGTCTCGCTAATACAGTACCTACTTCTAATTCAGTTTTAAACCGAGTTTTGCTTAAAAATTAAAATTGTCTCCATGGTTCATTAAGAAATGATTCGGAGAACTGATGCTTATAAGCAGAAAACTTCTCCGACATAAATAAATTAGAAGCAACTAAATGTCCGGAGAAGGTAGACATTTGAAAGATCTGGTACTTTGAATAATATGAACCTTTAAGTCGTTGTCTAATTCGGCGCTAAAATTGACCAGCTCCTTATAATATGCCTCTATTTTCTGAATTTTCTTTTTCGTCGTGACCTCTTAAAGCTAACTCGAAAGCTCCACAACACCTTATAACATTTGTAGTTTTTTTTCTAGCGAAAAACCACCAAAAAATTTTTTAAAATACTAATCTTTATTGTCAATTAATAAATTAAACTTAAGAAATAATCAAAATATTATCAAAATACCCACGATCATGATGCACCAAAAGTTTAATTATAAATACAAAAACTTTTTAACAGAAAATATACATAATAAAAGCGACAAACCAGCACGTAAAGAAACTCAAAATAAATAGACCTGGCTTCATACCCTCGTGCCTGGCACAGAGATTCTAATGTTAAGGTATACTAATAGTCCAATATAGCTCTTTCTCTGTCACTTACATATAATGCTCGTAAAATCTTTCTCTCTTTACTCGTGCCAGTACTGACTTCGGCGCGAAGGAGATTCTCCTGTCGAATACTCTCCGCTGTCGGCAGGGATTGTATTGCGCCCATAGTTGCCATATTTTATATAATTTATGAAGATCAAAAGAAATACACACAAAAAAATTAATAGGAATTAAAAAGTTTTGAAGATAAAAAATATGTTTATGGATAGTTAGCAAGGTAGTGCCATGGCTCTATGGCACTACTTCACGGGCCGCCACTGGATAATGTGACAAAATATTTCCGCTTCAAAATAAGCTGTCCTACATATTAAAAAGTAATGACAAATTTAATTTTGATGTCACATCTCCATCTACAATGGTTACCACACGTCGATATGTTATAAGGTTAAAATAATTTATTTTTGGCATAAAACATATTCAGCTACAATCCACCAATAAATTAATGTCTAATTACGCTAAAAACAAAAATAAAATGAGTTAAATATTAAATAAGTCCATAAGAGCTAATGTATTTGTAGCACCTATTCGAACACTTGCGCCTCTAGCGGCGATTGCTGAAAGTTGAATTAGAGGTTGAACAAGGTTGCCAGGTCTGGTGAAAATTCACCAGATTTGGTGATTTTCTAACCCATTTGGTGATATGGTGAAAACTTTTTTAAAAAGCTTAATATCTGGTGATTTTTTGACCTTATCTATATTATATTTTTTTATTTAAAAAGTACGATTATATGTTTTTTATTCGTTATTAAGAATTGCCTAATATTCATATAATACAAAAAGTCTAATTTTGTAATATAAAATGATCCGCCTCTGTGGTGCTCAACTGGGGATCCACCGAAATTTACGCTACTCTTACAAGTGTTCATGCACTTCGAATAATTTATGTCTTGGTTTTATAAACAAACCAGTTCAGTTAATATCAATTTTCAATTTATCAGTTTTATCTTTCTTGTGTCAGCTGTAGAGTTTTAAGTGATTACTGTTCTTCATATTTTGTAGTTTTGTCACGTTTTGTGTTGGTTTGGTCATCTAAACTAAAATCTCAAAGGTTCTTAGGAACTATTTTTTCAATTTTAATTTGTATTAAAAATTTATTAGCATGAGCAAAATTACTAGGTTTCCAACAAAACAATTTTGTATAACACACCGCTCGACGAGGGTCGTCTGTCAGGCCAAGTTTAAGACATAAAACGTTAAGTTTTAAATAATCTACATTGTCGGGATTATCAGTACCTTTTATAAAAATGAACACCTACATTTTACATTATATTTTACAAAAAAAAAATCGTTTCATTTGTATTTTAATTATTGTTTTATTAGGTTTGTTCCAACCCTTCACATTACCGTTCTCGAATGGTTACGGGTATGCGCATGCGCAAAATTCTGCGCAGCAACACATTTTTCGTTACTGCGCATACTCATAACAATCTGGTGATATTGAGCAAAATCTGGCAACTTTTTAAGCAATTGTCTGGTGATTTTTAGTTTTTTGACCTGGCAACTATGGGTTGAAAAGTTAGCCCACAAACGATGCATTAGAGATACGAAACAATCGATAGTGGACACCATCGATAATTATCGATGTTTTGTTTTCGACCATCGATAACTATCGATTGTTTTCGATAGTGGTTTCGTATTCACACACCGATGTCACCGATGAGTGATAACAGATGATTTATTTTGACAAACGACATTAAATTTTTTTGTAAATATAAAAATAATCTATAAAATTGTATGTGTTGTCTTTGTTGATACAAATTAATATTATGAATTATATTAAGATCATTGAAAAGAGTAAAACGTTGAATTGAATTATGTTTTCATTTAAAGAACAACATAACCCATAATATAATACTCATCGTACAATATGGAAGTGCAATTAGAAATCCTATTTTATAAGTTGTTTTTGTTTGCAATTTGCTTGAATATAAAATTGATTTATACAAATCAGCAACCCTAAAATAACAAAATGGGACACACACAGAACTCTAGACTAGAACACACTATCTAAATTTCAATAAGCGATCAGCTCATCAGCTGAGGACAGGACATGTAAATTGTAATTTGTAATCTCAGTAAACAAACAACTAACCATAACCAAACCATAGATAAGGTATATATAAGTAGAACCAAACTGTAAACAAAACAAAACTGGGGTGCGGCTTGGCTTGGCCGCTTGGCTCAAGATGAGCGTGAGCGGAAATTCACCATAAGTTCACTATCGAAAACTATCGATGGTTTGACAGAACTATCGATAGTTTTCGATTATTCGAACTATCGATAACAATCGATAGTCCCATCGATTATTTCGTATCTCTACGATGCATTGCGTTTCCACTCCTTACAGGTCTCCATCAGCGATGCCAACCCTACCGATTTTTCGGTAGATTTACCGATTTAGACAGCAATCTACCGATTTACCGATTTTCAACCTCATTTACCGATTTTTATTTTTTATTATACTACTTTAATTTTTGTTTGTGTTCCTATAAAAAATATGTATGTTACATGCCGTACATGCTACAACAAATTCAGCAATCTTACCTCGGAAAATCCCCTACCCACATCACGAATACACGTCCGTAAAATTAGCTGTGAGGGAAAGTACATAATACTATAATACCTACATACTTATTGCTATATGGGAATACCCTATTTATGTAGAGCAAAACCATTTAATTGGTCTTGGTCTTGAAAAAAATATAGTTATCTTTCGGTTTTATTCAAGCGGAGTGAAAATTAAATAAAATAAATCGAATCGGATCGAATCGAATGAAATCAAATCGAAACGAATTGAATCTAATCGAATATAATCGCATCGATAAGAAGTAAATATTTGCTTCTGTCGACACTCCGCAAGTGCCGTGTCCTTTTTTTCATAATTATTTTACTTTTTCTAACATAATTTTAACTGTTCTGTATCTTTTTTGTTAAACAAATTACATTTTTTTAAATATGCCGCCTTTTTTTTGAATCTTCCGATTTTTACCGATTTTTTTTGTATCAACCTACCGATTTCAGAAATTTTAGGTTGGCAACGCTGGTCTCCATACCCATAACATAGTTATTTATCAATCAACCCTCGTACTTCCCAAGCGACAAAATTTTGTTCAATTAGTCAATGAGTGTAACAGAGAAAGCGAATTATTTAACAAACGAACAACAAACTTAAATCGACAACCAAACGAACAAACTCATTCGCACTTTTAGAGGTTATGTTTTGGGGTTGATATTTTAAAAATGTTCCTACCAAAAATAAATCGTATTATAGATCCTTTCAAGTCCTTAGCAATCCAAAAGAACATTGCAGCAACTGTAAATGGAGCCCAAACGATGTCAACAACTGTTGCCCCAAGCGAGCAGAAGACCGAAAAGAAACCTATCAGCAAAGCAATGAAGGCTTACTTAGAACGAGCCAAGGAGCATGACGAGTTTATGAAAAGGCAAAAAGAGGAGTTTTTAATAGGTATATATTATACTAATGATTTCCACAATTTTCACTGTACTCATTCACTCAACCGTTCTCTTTGGCCAGTACTTACCCTCCCTGTAGATCTCTACTTTCCATTGCTTCATCCACTTCATCTCTGAAAGATCTTTGGGGTCTTCCTTCTTCATATCAGGCTCCACTCTGTTATTCTGTTTATCCAATTCTTTACTGTTCTAAAATGTCTATCAGGTTAATCTGTCCATATCAATGTAGTCTGTTATACCTGAATTCATTGCCATTCTTTTCTTAAGATCCATGATATTTATTGTATCTCTTCTTGTTACTCTGCAGCTTCTCCTTAGGAATTCCATCTCTGTTGCTTTTATTTTGTTTTTGGTTTTCTTATTTATTGCCTAATTTTCACATCCATAAGTGGGGATACTACTTGCCATTGTGTTACCTATATGCAGTCTCTTGTTTGTTCTAGTCTATTTTTTTATACCTTTTTGAGTTGTTAGTTTGTGTGATGTTATGAAATCTAATAGTCTGGGCTGATTATCGGAGAATAGGCCATTTTTGGGAAAAGTTATTTACCAGCAATTTTATAGCTGGAATCGAATCTTAACCGTTGTCCTAGGTGAGCGATGGAAAACGACGCGACACGATGCAATGCGTTGCGATACGATGCAACCAGTAATTCACTCGACGTGTGGCTTATGTAGCATCGCATCGCATCGCTTTCCATCGCTCAACCTAGGACAAACATAACGATGTCAATTCATTCCTATTCTTAAATATGGGGAAGTATACGGCAGTGTTACTAGAAAATTCATATTTTAAAAACTTATATTATATTTAGAGCGAAATAAATTTCGAGAGTTTCATCATTATTTATATTCGAAATTAAGAATATTCCACGCTGGTCTAAAGAGTATTGTGGCTTATTACCAAGTACTTTCGATGATATTATTGCACCTGTTAAACCCAGTATTCAACTGTCAATAAGTAATTTTCAAAAACCAATTTCTATTGAGGAGAGGCATTTACTGACTTTAAGGTATGTTAATGAGAAAATACTGGTACTATATATTAGTTTACTACAGCGGTTCCCAACCTTTTTTCACTGCCGTACCCCTTGAGATAAATTTATTTCAAATTGTACCCCCAAGAAAAAAAAGTTGCAAGAACATTAATCATGGAAAGTAAATATTTACGCAAGAGTTTTTTTTTATCTTTTATTTGACAATAAAGTTATTGTTCCAAAATTAGGCCTATATATGTTTCTAGTAAACTTAGTAAATTATAAATACCAACTGTAAAAAATAATAACAAAGTAAATACAATATTTCTTATCACAAAAATCTACTAGAATTAGCAAATAAGTTTATTGAAAAAAAAAGAAATCAAAATTATTCTTAAAACAAGTCAAAACTGTTTTAGTGTGACCCTTGGGCCTGTTTTGTTGCACATAATATTTTGAAATCAATATCAAAGGTTGATAAATACACTCTTAAATCAGGACTTGCATTTAGCTTATTCCTATACTTATTCTTAATGAAATCATAGGAAGAGAACAATCTCCCAACTAGTTCTGTGTTTGTAAAAGGAAGTAAAACCAGAAGGGCTTTTGTGGCTAAGGGTCCATATTCATCCCTAATGCTCACCCAGAATTGTCCAAGGGGTTTCTTCTTGAACTCGGATTTCAAGGAGGAGTCACTTAAAAGTTCTAGGAGCTTTTCCATCTCATGAACGGTCAATGTAGCAGTCTTGACGTTTTCTTCATTGAAAGGATCTGCAATCCAGTTCTCTCCGTCACCTCGTTTAGGAAAATACTTTCTAAAAGAGTCCTTCAGGTTTGTCAAATGTGTCACTATTTGATGTTTCACTTTGTCAGATATGGGCAGATTATTGTCACTCAAGAAATCATGAAGCGTGCCAAAAACTTCAGCTTGATTGTTTTGAATACAGGTTTTCCAAAAATCAATTTTCTTCAGCATGGATTCAATTTTATCAGCAACTTTGAATACTGTAATTGAGTTGTTCTGTAACTCTAAGTTGAGTTTATTGATCTGAGAAAAAATGTCAGCTAAATAAGCAAGCTTTTGAAGCCAGTCACTATCATGAAACTTGGAGGCTAAATAAAAAGGATGCTCTTCAAAAAATACTTGCAGTTCATGTCTGAGCTCAAAAAGTCTTGTAAGAACCTTCCCGCGAGATAGCCACCTTACTTCCTTGTGCAAAAGCAACGTGGAGTGAATGCCACCCATACCTTCACAAAGCACTTTGAACAGTCTGGAGTTTGTTGCATTGGCTTTAACAAAGTTGACTACTTTATCTGCTTCATTGAGAACATCATTCAAAGAAGACGGCAACTTTTTGGCTGCAAGACTCTGTCTGTGGATGCAACAATGGCTCCATGCTACGTGGGGGGCCACTTCTTTTACGCGCCGTTGAAGACCGATATATATGCCAGACATTGATTTTCCTCCGTCAGTGCATATACCACACAATTTACCCCAGTCTATTTCTTTTTCACAGAAGTAGCTACAAATCACATTGAACACATCTTCCCCTGTAGTACGCTCAGTTAATGCATGGCACAGCAACAGATTTTCTTCAAACTCCTTGTTGGGATTTACATACCTTGCATTAACAAGTAAGATTGTTAGGGCAGCAATGTCCGTACTTTCATCAACTTGGATGGAAAAAAATTATGGGAAAATTTCCCATAATTTTTTGAAAGTCGTTCAAAATAGGTAATTTCTTTATTTTTGTGCTGGGCGTGTTTGGATTCAAGGTGGCGCAAAAGTAAGGAAGGTTTCATGCTACCATTACCTAAAACTTCTCCACAAACAACACATAGTGGGTTTTTACTTTCCTCCTCTCCAGTAAACGAAAAGCCATATTTCAAGTACTCATTTGAATATTTTCGTTTCTTTGAGGAAGTTCCAGTACTAGTACTAGATTTCTGAGGTTTACTATCACTGGTACTCACACAAGAAGAATGTTCTGCTGCTGAGTCCCGGGACGTACTAGGCTTGCTAAGCACCTGACTTGCCGTATCAGTCTGATTTGTTTTAAACGATCCAGTTTTTAACCACTTTTCCATCTTCTTGATTACAGTTAAATCGTTTACAAATCAGTCAAAAACTAACACGCACAATAAGCAAGTAAAAAGTAAACTGAACATAAAATCACGTAATGATTTATTACGTAACGTACGACAAACACAGAAAGTCCGCCATTACCAAATATTTTCGGCGTACCCCCAACCAGGTCGTTGCGTACCCCAAGGGGTACGCGTACCCCAGGTTGGGAACCGCTGGTTTACTATATACTACTTTATACTATTAGTTTTTATTTATTTAATAAAATATTGCGTAACATAATTTGAATTGACAAAAGCAATGGGGTGTCACACAGCGTTATGCGTCGTGTCTCGTCGCGAACAAAACAAGTTCGCACTTCGTCGCGTCTTATCGTAGACTGATTAACCCGAAAACGTAGGCCACACACAAATACAACCATTACTTAATATTGTCGCGTCGCGTCGTGTCGCGTTGTCGTTCATCTAGGACAACGGGTTATGATTGTATATATTAATTGAAATTCTTTATTGAAATAGAAATCCTACTAACAATATTTAAATATGAATTTGCTTAATTAAATGTAACATACAATATACAATACATGCAATATTATACAACACATACAGACTTATTAAAAATTATTTTTTTTTATCTAGGTAAAATATATGTCTTCAGTAATTTTTTAAAAATTTGAACTGTCAGTGCATTCTTAACACTGGGGGGAAGATGGTTAAATTCATTCATACATTTGTAAAACAGGGGTCATTGTGCTATGTTTATTAGTTTTTTGAATATCAAAATCTTCAATATTTCTCATGGTATATGAATGAACTTGACCCCTCAATGTAACATATTCATTAAAATATGCAGGCAGCATTCCTTTTTTTAATTTAAAAATGAAAACCATAGTAAGGTAGTAAAGCCTTTGTTGAACTGAAAACCAACCTAAAGTAGAGTACATCATCTCAATTGGCGTGTAGCGATTGCATCGAAGAATTGTTCTCATACCTCTGTTATACAAAATTTGCAATGATTGAATTGATCCTTTATCACCTAAATATAAAGCACTTGAACAGTAGTCAAAATGGGGCTGAATTATACTTCTAAATACAGTGATCCTTGAAAATAATGATAGATCTTTGCTAATTCTATTAAAGAAAAATAATTTTTTAGATATTTTCTTGCAAATATATTGAAAATGAGGTTTCAGAGAGAGTGTGTTATCCAGTATAAATCCAAGATATTTAATTTCATTGACCCATTTGATGCATTCATTATTAACTTTTAGTTTCAAATTTTCCATACTTATATTATTTAATTTATATCGGCTAGAGACTATCATTGACTTTGTTTTACTCGCATTAAGTTTTAACTTGTTAGCATCCAAAAATATCTCAATTCTTTTTAACAAACACTGCATCCTTCTAACAACCTCCACAATATCATCACCACTGCATACAATTAATGTGTCATCTGCAAAATGATTAATAAATTCCAGACCCTCAACATAATTTACATCATTGATGAAAATAATAAATAATAATGCTCCAAGTACACTGCCTTGTGGTACACCAAAACAATTAGGTAGTTCTGTTGATTTACTTTGGCCTAACTGCACATAATGAGTTCTTTTTGTGAGATATTCGCTAAACCATTTTATAACACTTTGTTTAAAACCGTAGTACCTCAATTTTTTAATTAACAAATCTATGTCTATAGTTTCAAAAGCTCTTCTAAAGTCTGAGAATACAGCTACTACAAATTTATTGTTATCAATAAGTAGTTTCCACTTCGAGATGGTAAGTTGTATTGCTGTTTCACATGAGTGACCCTTTCGAAACCCAGACTGATTGCCGAGAAAAAGATTATTTTTATTAAAGTATTCAATTATTTGGTTGTAAACGGCTTTTTCAAGTACCTTCTCTATACAAGGCAGTGTATTGATTGGTCGATATGCAGATACTTCTGATTTCATTTGGGTTTTTGGGACCGGTGTAATAGAGCTAATTTTTAAGTTTTTAGGAAAGCTTCCACTCTTTAATGAAGAATTAACAAAATTAAGAACAGTATAGCCAGTTGTCTCAAAAGTTTTCTTTAAAAATTGTGAATTGAGTACATTATCTAAATTTTTGCAGGTTTTTAAAGAAAATATTATTTGTTTTAGTTCACATATTGTTAAGGGCTGAAATTCACTCATGTAGCATTCAACTTCAGGTAAACTATTATCAGACCATTCATGAGAGTTGGTAAAGCTAGATACTATCTCCTCAATACTCTTTGTAAAATAAGTATTAAACAAACATGCAGCCTCCCTTTCATTCTTTGCATTCACTCTACTTTCATCCATTCCAAAGTTAATTTGTTTATAATTTATATATTGGTCTTTATTTTTTATTAATTTCTTTAAGCATTTCCACATTTCCTTTGAATCATTTTTATTGTTATCAATCATACTTTCATAATATTTAACTTTTTTTTGCTTTAGCAAATTTACAACTACATTTCTCTTCATCTTATATTCGTTCCATAAATTTATACTATTACCACCATTACTATAGTTTACATAATTTTTATATACCCTATCACGCTCAAATGCCTTTGCCCTAACATCATTATCATACCAAGGAACATTTTCATTCTTACAGGTTATTTGTCTTATAGGATACTTATTTTCTATCACAGCTTTACATTTATCATATAAATCACTATATATCACATTAATATCAGTAGAGTCGTAATTCCAATCACAGTTTATAATCTCCTGGTAGCGGGTAGGAACTCCTTTGGACAGTCCTACCAGGGAAAGTGAATCAATCCCTGCCTTCCGCAGATTCCAGGAGTTTCCTGACCCGGGAAACTAGTACCTGCTTAGGGTCCCTTGTCCAGGGTGACGGATGAAGACCACAACGGTATCCACGGCGGAGAAGAAAATCTTCGGTACAGTGTGTATGGCGGAAGTGGCGACCCCCGATTTTAGGGATGGTATAAAATCAAATACAAATGGGCAGATGGAGCTCTAGAGTCGTAGAGAAGACAGTCCATCTAGAAGAAAGCAAACTTCAAAATTAAACTCTGGCCCTCCATGTTGGGGGTTGGATCGTAGGGCTAGCGACTCTACATTCGTAAAAAAGGAACTGCTAAAAATCCGAAAACCCAGCCTCGGAACCCGGACCTGAAAAAACCACGACGACATCCGCAACGAAAATGGACAATGAATTATGGTACATGGAACGTCCAAGGCTTAAAAGGAAAAATTGAAGACGTAATCAAAGGAATGAGACAACACAAGATATCAGTATCCGTTCTTACTGAAACAAAAAGAAAAGGTAAAGGTATAGAAGAAATTGATAATTTTATCCACATCTTCAGTGGCGTACAAAAACATCAAAGAGCTGCCAAAGGAGTATCAATCCTTATCGATAAGAGATATAAAAATAAAATAACAAATTGGGAAGCAATAAACGAGAGAATTCTGACTGTCAACTTAAACATCCATGGACACAGAACCACAGTAATAGGTATATATGCCCCTACCGAAGATACATTAATAAACGAAAAAGACGCATTCCAACAAGAGCTTGAAGACACGATTTCTAAAATCGGAGATCAACGGGAGATATTAATGATGGGCGACCTGAATGCAAGAACAGGAAGACAGAAGGACCACCTAATTGTAGGAAACTACGGGGAAGAAGTAACCAATGATAATGGAGAAAGGCTCATTAGTCTATGTCAACAATTTAACCTAAAAATTTTAAACGGCTTCTATCCCCACAAGGACATACATAAGTTCACTTGGCATCAAGAGACAAGACAACTACGATCGATTATAGACTACATTATAATAAAACAAAAATCAGAATGGAAAATCCAAGACACAAGAGTATATAGAGGTGTAGAATGCGGATCTGACCATTACCTACTAATATCTCGAATCAAAATCCTCTTCAAATATGCAATAAATGAAACATCGAAAGAAGAAAGAGTAGAAATAATCAAAGAATCCAAATACAAACTAACTGGGCTATATGACGACAGCACCAGGTTCCTATACCAGAACAGACTGGATCAAAAACTTGATCAAATTGACCTGACATGTAGCACCAATATAATTTACGACAAAATAACACTTGCGATTAAGGAAGCAGCCAGTGAAGCATTAGGCATGGAGGAGATAACAAATACCAGGAAAAATAACAGCATAGTCTGGAGCAATGAACTTGAACAACAGAAACAAATAAAACAACAGAAATATCATAAATGGTTAAAATCACAAAACGCATATGATAAAACCCAATACCGCCAAGAATTAATCAAATATAAAAAAATGTTAACAAAAAATGAGAACAATACCTGGGAACAGAGATGTAGGGAAGTGGAATGCCATCTAGGTGGAAGCAGATCCTCAGAAGCTTGGAGGTTCATTCGAAATCTAAGAAATGAAAACAGAAATAATACAAACCTTCAAATGATTGATTTAAAAAAATGGAAAACCCACTACAACGAAGAACTTCAAGAAAATAGACAGGAATACATAAATACATCACCAAAGCACTACAATTTAAATGGTCAAGTCGTAGAATTAAATGACGAATTCGTTGAGAGAATGATTAAATCACTAAAAAATAAAAAAGCATGTGGTCCAGAAGGAATACCAGCGGAACTTATAAAAAATGGAACTGCAAAATTGATCAAACTAATAACCTTAATTTTCAACAACTACACAAATGGAGAAAACATACCAGAAAATTGGAAAACAGGATGGATAACCCCAATACACAAAAAGGGTAACAAGGAAGACTGCAAGAACTATCGCTGTATTACTGTAACCAGCACCTTTAGCAGATTATATGGGAAAACTTTAAAAGCTCAAATAGAAAATGAATATGCACCTATAGAGATCGAACAACAAGCAGGATTCCGAGCAGGAAGATCCTGTATCGACCACATCTTCACGCTCAACCAACTCAATGAAAAAAAAGTAGCCAGAGACAGAGAAATACATCTACTATTCGTTGATCTAACTAAGGCATATGATACCGTACCACTTTGTAAATTATGGCAAGTCCTGGAAAAATCCCCTATTAATATAACTTTAATAAAAGCAGTGCAACAATTCTATAACAATATCCAAGCAAACATAAAAATCAACAGCAGATTATCCGATAGCTTCATGGTGAATAAGGGACTACGACAGGGATGCAGCTTATCGCCAACACTGTTTAAAATCTATATAAATGAGGTCTTGCATAAGTGGCGCAAATCGTGTTCTGGAATGGGGATACAGCTAAACGACGACTCAACATTATACACACTGCATTTTGCTGACGATCAGGTGGTGATTACCCAGGATAAAGATGATCTAATATTTATGACAAACCGGCTGTTTCGAGAATACAAAAAATGGGGCCTATACGTTAATATGAAGAAAACCAAATATATGTGTATAGGAGGACAGAAAAGTGAGTTACATCTAGAGGATGATATGGTTATCGAGCCAAGCTCTGATTATGTATACCTTGGAACGAGAATCCAACAAAGTGGAAGGACAGAATTCGAAATAGAGGAAAGAATTATGAAAGGAAAGAAGGTAATAGGAGCTTTGAACTCGCTACTTTGGTCAAAAACCATATCAAAAGAAAAGAAAACACAGCTTTATAATAGCATCTTTAAAAGCGTGGTACTGTATGGATGTGAAACCTGGCAACTGAATAAGCGAACAGAACAGAAGTTGCTTGCACTGGAAATGGACTTCTGGCGAAGATCGGCCTGCATCTCCAGAGTCTCACATATAACGAATGAACGGGTACGAGATGTTATGAATAGAAAAACAAACATAATTGAAGAAGTCCAACAAAAACAACTTTGTTGGTATGGCCATGTACAAAGAATGGAGGAACATCGACTCCCAAAGCTAATAATGGAATGGCAACCCCCGGAAAGAAGGAAAAGGGGCAGACCGAAAACAACCTGGATAAGTGGAATCCAGAAAGCCATGTCTGAGAGAGATCTCCGACCAGGAGATTGGACAGATCGACGCGGCTGGAGAATAGGAACCGGAAGGCGCAGGACGCTATAAACCGGTGTTATATATAGTTTATAATCTCAATATTTAATTCATAAAATGCCTGATCACTTAAACACCTAGTTAAAATTTTTTTCTTATTACTATTTACACTATCAATATTCTCTAGCCTAATACCTATAATTAAGTGATCAGTGATCTTTGGTGTATAAAATACTTTATATTCTAACTTATTAGTGTTTGTAAGGACAAGATCAATAAGAGTACTCGACTTTTCACAAATTCTTGTACTTTCCTTGATCACCTGCTCTACCCCCAGTGATTGTATAAGAGTTATTAGTTTTTTACAGTAAAATTCATCTTTATTAAAATAAATTATGTTAAAATCTCCTACCAATATACAGTTATTATTTATGGTCATATTTTCTTCAATAATATCCTCCAACTTACTTAAGAAAGCTGCTAAACTACCATTAGGTGACCTATATAGACAACCGATCGACAAACTTATGCTATTAATTTTCACATGTATAAAAGCACACCAACAATTACTATCTTCAGAATAAATACATCCATTTTCATAAATTGTATCATTTCTTATAAACATTATCACTCCTCCTGGTTAGGGGCATCACATCGAACACAGGAATAGCCAGGTATATTGATCTCATCATCATCCATATCCACAGTAGTTCTTGTTTCTGATAGAGCTAGGATATATGGTTGTTTACTAAGTATTTGAGCAGTTATTTCACCTTTGTGGGCAATCAAGCTTTGAGCATTGAGGTAGATAATATGACATTGATCTATTGTCTCCAGTTTCTCCCTCGATTCCTCATGAAAAAATTTCTACGATTTCCAAAACTACCATTGTTGTTATAATGATTGCCTGAGTTTTGCAAATTTGGTCTACGGAAAACAAAATTCTTACAATTTATAAACGGAGGCCAGAAGTCTTCAGTCTCTAATTCTGTACTATATTTGCTTTCAATACCAACTTTGAAAGACTTGGTGTTTCCTTTTGTTGAGAGTTGAATCACAATAATGGTTTCATTGTCAGCTATCTTGGCTTTTTCTTTAATATATTTTATGACTGCTTGGTTTGTAACATTACTTGAAACCTGCCCTAAATAATACCACTTCTTATTAGGGACCCCGCTGAGCTGAATGTATGCGTTTTCCTCCATATTTTCTATATTTTGCTGCACACCAATAAGTTCTGACTGTACCATTCTTGAATTACTTCTATTGGAAGTCTCATCCACATCTACCACAAGGGCTGAGTTAACAGCTCGTTGCACTTGGCTCAAAGTGATTTCATAGCCATTATTTTTTCCATCACAGTTATCAGTATTCTGCATGTTGGATGACGAATTTCCATGTAGATTATTGGGCAACAAAATTTGTTCATCACTTTTGATGTTGTTCTGAAGCTATTTCCTTGTGGCATTTTTATAATTACGTATTTTTTATGGGAAATAAGCCACAATTTTACTAAAAAATGAATTTATTAACGTTTCGAAGCCCAAATCGGGTTTCGTTGTCAAAATACTTCTTCTTCTTTTTTATTTTTGGTTTCGCTGCAAGGCGATTACCAGCACGATTTATAAGCGATCTTGACGTAGTCTGGCTCTAAGCCATACCAAAATCGCTGACTATGTTCTTGTAAGGAAGCTTTTGAGGAGGTGTGATGATTATAATTAAATGAGATTAATTGGGTCAGGTTAAGTATGATTAAAAATTAAAACTTAAATTAAATGACAAATAGCAACATAATATAACACGGATACATATAAACAGTTGAGCCTTGCAATTTGTAAGCTTATTTTGTTAATTGCTAGAAAACGCATTGCAGTTTATAAGCTTATTTGGTTAATTGCAAGAAAACGCATAATTACATTGACTGATTCTTCCGTTAAGGAACTTAGAATATTGTATATAGAGAGTGGTGTTTTGAAGTTCATGGAAATAAATTTTGTGTATATATCAAAATTAGGAATCACATTAATCGGGCATTCAAAAAAGATGTGGTTTAGATCCTCGAGACGACCACATTCACAAAAAGGATTATCTTTTATATTCATTTTATACAGATGTTGTTTTGTTAAACAATGGCCTGTGCGCATTCTAATGATGGTGGTAGTGTGTCTTCTATTTCTATATGGAAAATTTGAATACCAAGGTTTTGTAGGAAAGAAGTCTTGAATTGTTTTGTATTGCGAAGTCTTCTTCTGGACTAAAGATTTCCATTTTTCTTGGTACTCTTTTGTAATTTTTCCTCTGATGACTGATAGGGCATCCTGGGAATTCAGTTGTACTTCCATGGGTACATTCAGGTCTCTTCCTATTTTTGCCAGTATGTCAGCCTGGGTGTTACCAAATATATTAGAGTGTCCAGGTATCCAGGAAAGGAGAATTTTGGTACCATTCTCATTGGCTGAAGATATAAGTTTCTTTGTTTTTAGGGCCCTTATATCTGCTGAAGCAGATATGTTACATGTTTTAATATTGGTTATTGCATTGAGCGAATCAGAAAATATTATAGCTTTCTTTAGATGTTTTGTAGTTGCGACTTCCACCGCTTGATGTATTGCTATACTCTCTGCTTTGCTTATGCTTAGAGCTCCAGGAAGTCTTGAGGAGAAATTATATTCAATACTCGGGATGCATATCCCAAAACCTACCCTTTCTTTGTTTTTTGAGGCATCAGTATATATAAAGGTATGGTCTTTCCCATATTGTTCAGTAGTCATAAGGAATTTTTCTTTAATCATCGGGTCATATTTTTTGATATTACAATTTAGAATTGGAAGTGGATTCATTAGTGTATCATAGTCTAATTCATAGCATGGAAAATTTGGGCTTTTGTATATTTTTTTAAAATATGGAAAAAAATATTCTAATGCCCAAACCAAGTATGGTACATTATGCCTTGTATAAAAATTAGGTTTGTTTATAAGTCTTTTACGTATTTCAATTAGGAGTAATATTATGGGATGATTCTCAATAATGATGATTTTACTTAAAAATTTAGAGGCTAACAATAATCTTCTATGTTCTAGGTCCATTTGGGCAGACTCTGCCAAGATTGCCAAATTTGGTGTAGACTTCATGCACCCCAAACATATCTTAAGTCCCTCAAAAAATACTGCATTGAGTTTGTTGTTGCATTTTTGTGATATTGGGTTGAATAGGAAGGAACCATAATCGAGGTGAGATCTGATCAAGGCATTAAAAACCATTAGGAGTGTTCGTGGGTCAGCTCCCCACCAGACTCTACATATTGCACGTAGGATGTTAATATTTTTCTTTGCCTTGAGTATAATATTGTCAACATGTAAGTCCCATGATAGATGCTTATGAAAAATTATGCCTAGAAATTTCACTTCAGTTTTTAGAGGAATGGCTGTGTTGTTGATTTTGATTTCTGTTAGATTATCTCTTCGCCTACCCTTTGTGAACCATACAGCTTCACATTTGTCTTTGGATAAGGACAAGTCATGTTCTGCAAGCCAGTGTAATGTGTTTTCCAATTCTTTGTTTATTTTACTTACCATGCTTTGGATATCATATCCCTTAATATACAAAACCAAGTCGTCTGCATATCCACATATTTTAACTTCATTATTGCTAATACAAAACAATTCTGCTATATAAATATTAAACAAAATGGTACTTAAGGGAGAACCTTGAGGTAGCCCCTTAGTTGCCATGAAAGGTCCCAAAAAGTCACCATCATTAGATCTTGAATATAAAAGTCTGTTCTGTAAAATTTTGAACACAATATTATTTATTGCAGATGGAATATTTCGAAGTTTTAGTTTGCTATAAAGTTTGTATATATTGACATTATCATATGCTGCTTTGATATCAAGAAAGATGGCCAAAACCGATTGGGATGATTCAAAGGCTTCCACAATTGTGGAATGAAGGAGGGTCAAGTTGTCAGCAGTGCCTCTTCCTTTTCTAAAACCTGTCTGATGGTTGGTGAATGAACAGTTATGTTCTAAGGACCAATCTAGGCGATTCTTGATTAATATTTCTAATGTTTTAAGCACACATGAGGATAAAACTATTGGTCTGAAACTACTGGCCAAGAGTGGATTTTTGTGTGGCTTTAAGATATTTATAACATTATGGTTTTTCCAATCTTCAGGCAGGTTGTCACCATTTAGACAATTATTGTAGATATTCAACAGAAAATGTTTAGCTTGTAGTGGTAGATGTTTTATCATAAGGTAAGGAATGTCGTCCATACCTGGTGCCGAATTTTTTTTATTATTTACAGCATTGTTAAGTTCCCAGATTGTAAAAGGGGAAACTTGCTCGTTTATATCGTCAAGCTCAAAATTTGGATCAATAAAAACTGCAGACATGTTCTGTAGAATTTCTGTTTTAATGTTATCTGCGGGGTTATGAAATGTCTGGCCGTAATTTTTGTTATTTGAGAATTTTTTAACTTTATTCCAGACATAGGTAGTGTTAGATTCCTTATTTAATGATTCACAGAAGTTTATGAATTTATTTCTTTTTTTGATTCTGAGGTTTCGTTTAGTTTGGGCGATTATACGTTTAGCGTTTATATAGTTCTCTAAGGAAACAGATTGTTTAAAGTTTTGAATTGCCTGTTTGCGGCTTTTAATCCAAAGTGAACATTCTTCATGTTCGATCCTAATTTGTATAAAATATTTTAAATTGTCAATATAAATTAAAGTAAAACAAGTACGTATACTATTTCACGGGGGACGAGTAGTTTTTGGAATCGGTAACCCAGAGCAACAGTCAGAAAATTAAATATCATATCTATCAAATAATTTCAACGAGAAAAAATATATTTTTGTGGAATCTACGTTCGCTTGGTGCTGTGGAATGCGCTGAAATAAAGAACTTATCAAACCATCTTTAAACCTTGTGAATTTCCTACAGCAGAAACCATTGTGCAAAAAAGATAGGACATCACGAAAAGTGCTGAATACCCTCGTTGGCTTTTTACAGTCCTCCAACGAAGAAAAAGGGTTCAGAGCAAACATTGGTCCTTCGAGCCGGATTTTTTGACACCCGAAGAAAACATCGATCCCTTCGTCTGAATTTGGTACCTACAGCTTGCAGCATCGAGAAGTAAGGTTAGAATATTTGATTCACTTATTTTAATCTTGCTTTGAGAGTATATAATTTATTGGCATATGGTTTTGTTTTAGTTCATATTCTTTCTACTTTATCATACAAAATATTAAACATTTGGCACATTTCTTTAAAAACAAATTATAATTTTTGGATTTATATCTTAAAAAAAAAAAACTTACTTCTTTAAGCTAATTAACATATCTAAATATTGAAATAAACGTTATCAGATATTATTTGTATAATAATCTACAATATTAATCATATTAATTAATACATAATATACAACAACCAGCCTACCATAGCAGCACCCATCGAAGGGAATATCGTTTAATTATAATATAATCAACGCATTTCAAATCAATTTACTTATAATAAAGACATCCTAAGCATTATTAATATTTGGCCCAACATAGCCGTATCATCCTTATACCTAATCCACATCTTCAACAATTTATTTTTTATTGCTTACTTAGCTTATCTACTTATTTTAACTTGGTACTGCAACTAATAGCTAGCAATATTCTTATTAATTAGTATATTCCACAAAACACAGTAAATTTATAACCTTCTCTCAAACCTATTAGCGTTAATTAATTGATAAAAATGGCTAGTGCTGAAGACCTTAAACATCTTGTAGCTCGTCGTGGCACTGTTAAATCCACAGTGACTCGTTTTAACACTTTCCTTGAAAAATGTGTAACTCCTTTATCTGACACAATCCGTCTTGAATTACAAGCGCGTCTGGATGCCTTAAAGGAGTCAGTTGTTGAGTTTGAAAAGGTACAGTGTGACATTGAACGTATTTGTTTATTTGATACAACCTCTAACCTCGGCAATCAAGATGATGAACGAGGAGAGTTCGAAAGCAAATATTATGCCTTAGTAGCTAAAGCAACATTACTTCTCAATCCCACATCAACGGAGCAACCACCCATTCATGGGTCATCTTCATCCATGTCATCTTCGCCAATGCTCAACTCTCATCGTCTTAATTCATATTTACCACCAATCCCTTTGCCCATATATTCTGGCACATATGAAAATTGGACAAATTTCAAAGAAACCTTTGAGGCACTTATTGAGAACAATCCTACTATTCATAAAATCGAAAAATTTTATTATCTTAAATCCAGTCTAAAGGGAGAAGCCGCTCAAATTATTGGAGCACTCTCCGCAACCGAAGCAAATTATGAAACGGCTTGGCATCTATTGTGCGACCGTTATGAAAACAAAAGGGCAATTATTCATGCTCACGTCAAATCCATCTTCGAGCTAAGTCCTACTAAAGATGAGTCGTCTCGTTCCTTGAGAAAACTTTTAGACACTTTCGTCAACCATTTCAAATCCTTGGAAAACTTAGGGGAACGCGTTTTCGAGTGGAGTACCATTCTAATATATCTTTTAACATCCAAAATTGACATCAATTCTCGAAAAGAATGGGAAAGAGTCTCAGCAGGAAAGCAATCTCCCGATGTGAAACACTTCTTAAAATTTTTATCAGAAAGGTGTAAAATTTTAGAATCTGTTGAACAAAAATGCGACCAAAAGATATCTCATAAAAGAGATTGGCATAATGTCAAGTCATCTGACAAATCTTCAACCCTTACCGCATTAGCTCAAGTGCCACCAAGGTGCAGTTTATGCTCAGATAACCATTTTATCTACTCTTGTTCTAAGTTTCATGCCATGCCGATACCGGACCGTTTTGCAAAAGCAAAGGAGCTTCATCTGTGCACCAATTGCTTAAGGTCCGGACATAAAACTTTGGATTGTAAATCTAGCTACTTTTGTAAGACTTGTCAAAATAAACACCATAGCCTTTTACATAGAACTCAATCCGAGTCGCAAAATCATAATAAAAACCATATATCTTCCACATCTAATCTTCCCCAATCTCATCAAAATAATCCTAGCACTTCTAGACAACCAGAGACATCCTGTAACTTATATTCATTTAATCAAAATCCCAATTCATTCATACTGTTAGCTACTGCTGTAGTAAAAACATTTGACAAAAATCGGCAACCCACACTGGCCAGAGCCATCTTAGATAGTGGAAGCCAATCCAATTTTATTACTCAAGAACTATTTGAGAAACTAAATCTTCCATATGAACATGTTAACCTACCTATAACAGGTATAAATCACGTTACAACTTCACTTACTAAACGTGTAAAATTAGAAGTAAAATCTTTAAACGGAGATTTCACTTTCAAAATGCCTGCTCTCGTAATTAATCAAATAACCGATCTAACACCACAGCATTCAATCAACCCTTCTTATATTAATATACCCAATAATATCACATTAGCTGACCCTCAGTTCTACGATCCTTCTGAAGTACACCTACTCATTGGTGCAGGTTTATTTTTTAATCTCATGTGTTCTGGACAAATAAAGGGTAATAAAGGTCAACCATTTTTACAACAAACGAAATTGGGGTGGGTAGTTAGTGGCCCAGTTCCTTCACAAGCTTATTGCTACCATTCTGGTCCCAGTTCTTGCTTTCTTTTATCGGCCGATCCTCTTCAGGCCTGTATCGAAAAATTCTGGAAAATTGAAGAGAATTATATTACGATTCCTTCTAAATACACTAAGGAAGAAGAAGAATGTGAAGTCCATTTTCAATGTACCACAATTCGCGACGACACTGGACGTTTTCAAGTGAGTCTTCCTCTTAAACCTCAAATTGCACAACTAGGCAAATCTTATGACATAGCTTTTAAACGATTTCTATCAATCGAAAGGAAGCTTCAGAAAAATCCCATTCTAAAACAAGCCTATTGCGAATTTATGTCACAGTACATCGAGCTTGGACACATGTCTAAAATTTCGGATCTTGAACCTGATTCTTCTCCTTTGTATTATTTGCCTCATCATGCTGTCGAAAAGAATGATAGTCTTACCACTAAAACTCGTATCGTTTTTGATGCCTCGTGTCCCACTTCTACCGGCATATCACTAAATCATACACTCAAGGTGGGCCCTGTTGTTCAAAGCGATCTTTTTTCCATATTGCTACGATTTAGACAGCACAACTTCGTATTTACCGGTGACATTGCCAAAATGTATCGACAAGTACTGGTCGAACCAGCACAGCGTAACCTTCAACGCGTGATATGGCGAAATGATCCTTCCCAAGAAATTACCATCTATCAGTTAAACACCGTGACATACGGCTTGGCAAGCTCATCATATTTAGCTACTAGATGCTTAAAGGAAATTTCTATACATTCTTTGGCTACATTTCCTGAAGAAAGTCGTAAGCTCAACCTAGATACGTATGTCGATGATGTGGTCACAGGTGCTTCAACTGAACAAGGCTTGATTTTTCTTCGTCGAAACTTAACTTCAATATTAAGTTCCTATGGCTTCAATCTAAGACAATTTTCATCAAACAGTACGGCCCTGCTATCAGATATAAATGTAGACGATCACAAAGAAGAATATATAATAACAGATTCACCAAACAGTAAAACTCTTGGCATATCGTGGAATTCTTTAACTGACTCATTTATCTACAATACAAGGATAACAGCAAATCCATCCATTATTACAAAAAGGACAATCCTATCAACCATAGCTTCTATTTTTGATCCTCTAGGTTGCCTTGGGCCCATGATCGTTCAAGCAAAAGTTCTAATGCAAAAATTATGGATTCAGCGACTTAACTGGGATGATCCTATTCCTGTCGAACTCTATAAGATCTGGAAATCGTTTATAGACAACTTTACTCTCGTTAATTCTTTTAATATACCTCGTCAAGTCACCACGAAAGATACTATTTACATTGAGCTACATGGCTTTTCCGATAGTTCAATAAATGCATATGGAGCTTGCATATATGTACGATCTATTGATATACATGGTCGTATACTTAGCAATTTACTGTGCGCTAAATCACGTGTTGCTCCGTTAAAGGCTATTTCACTACCTAGACTGGAATTGTGTGGAGCACTTACTCTTGCTCGCCTAACTAAAAACGTAATCGAATCTTTAGAACTTACTTTCTCAAAAATTTATTTCTATACCGACTCCACAATTGTTCTATGCTGGTTGGGTCTTGAACCTCGCACTTTAAAAACATTCGTATGCAATCGTGTATCCGAAATCCAGCAATTGACAAAAATAGATGAGTGGCATCATATACCCTCCAATGTAAATCCTGCCGACATAATATCTAGAGGAGCTAGTCCGTCCGAATTGCATGAATGTGATTTATGGTGGCATGGACCTTCATTTTTGTTGCAATCTCAGGATACTTGGCCCTCAAACAATCATATATCGAACTTCACAGCTCATACTCCTGATCTCGATTTAATGGAACTTAATCCAAAATCTACTGTTCTATCATCTCAAGTATCTCATTCAATCTTAATATCTTCACTAGTTAATAGATATTCTAGTTATACTAAACTTCGGAACGTTCTGGCCTATTGTTTTCGATTTATCTACAACGCCAAGACTTCAAGGGAATTCCGGATAATTGGAGATCTCACCTTAACGGAGATGGTCCAAAGCACACATCATCTTGTTAGACACGTTCAGAGAGAAAGCTTTCCTGAGGATATTCACCAATTAAAGTCTCATGGTAAAGTCAAACCTTCCAGCAAATTAAGCTCTCTGAACGTATTCCTTGACGACCTAAACATAATCAGGGTGGGAGGTCGCTTAAGACACGCTTCTATCCAATTCTCAGCTAAACATCCGGTTTTACTTCCACATAAGCATCCTCTGACAGAATTAATTATATTTTATGAGCATAAGCGAAACCTTCATCCTGGAGCCCAGGCGACGCTATCCTTCGTCAGACAATCCTTTTGGCCATTAAACGGTAGAAATGTGGTCAGAAATGTTCTTCGTAAATGTATTCCATGTTTTAGAAGCAATGCTCAACCCATGGACAATTTAATGGGGGTTTTACCACCCTCTCGAGTCAATATCTCTCATCCCTTTGCGCGCTCTGGCGTCGACTACGCTGGACCATTTAAACTTAAGGAATCGAAATTTCGAAATCGTCGGTTTACTAAGGCATATATTTGCGTATTCGTTTGTTTAACTACTAAAGCGATTCACATTGAATTAGCTAGTGAATTAACTTCGGAATGCTTCTTGAGCATCTTAAGACGTTTTGTTGCGAGACGAGGTCTATGCACCGATTTGTATTCAGATAATGGTACAAATTTCACTGGAGCTAACAACGAGCTGCAAGGTATATATAATGTATTAAAAACAAATGCCATCCGAGATTTTTCTCAAGAAAATAAAATAACATGGCATTTCATTCCTGCCAGATCTCCACACT
Source organism: Diabrotica virgifera virgifera (assembly GCF_917563875.1). Classification (NCBI taxonomy): domain Eukaryota; kingdom Metazoa; phylum Arthropoda; class Insecta; order Coleoptera; family Chrysomelidae; genus Diabrotica; species Diabrotica virgifera. Next base: position 282,958,637 of record NC_065443.1, on the reverse strand, counting down.
TTGGGGGGCTATGGGAGAGTGCCATAAAATCAATAAAAACTCACTTGTACCGTATTATAAACAATTCCAATCCTTTATCCTATGAGGAATTATATACTCTTTTAGTTCAGATTGAAGGTGTATTAAATTCTCGACCCCTGTTTCCTATGAGCAACGATCCCAATGATATGGAAGTGCTGACTCCAGGCCATTTTCTCATTGGTCATCCGCTTAACATGGTTCCTGCTATAGACTATGAGGATTTTCCGATCAACCGGCTCACCCGATTTGAGCTCTTGCAGCGTATGATGCAGCACTTTTGGTCGAGGTGGAAAAATGAATACTTGCATACTCTGCAGCAACGAGAAAAGTGGAGATATAGCAAAGACACGGCCAAATTACAAGGACAGATGGTGCTCCTGAAGGATGATGGTCTTCCTCCGTATCAATGGTCCCGTGGACGTATAAGTGCTCTTCATCCTGGCAAAGACGGACTTGTGCGCGTCGTGAGCGTCGCTACCCCAAATGGAACTATCAAACGTAGCATTACTAAACTGTGCCCGTTACCCCATGAACAATAAACATTCGGTTTTTATTTTTTTTTTTACTTTAACCGAAACAACTACTTTTAAATTTTCTTTCATTTATGTAGTATTTAGGTATGTATGTATAAGTATTGTATAATAAGTCATTGTAATTCTGCAAGCCACAGCCTAAGCGAGCCGATTTTTAAGTAATTAGTCACTACCTTTCTTTATTGAAGTGTATCCCTATATAACTTCAAGGGCGGCGGTATGTTCGATCCTAATTTGTATAAAATATTTTAAATTGTCAATATAAATTAAAGTAAAACAAGTACGTATACTATTTCACGGGGGACGAGTAGTTTTTGGAATCGGTAACCCAGAGCAACAGTCAGAAAATTAAATATCATATCTATCAAATAATTTCAACGAGAAAAAATATATTTTTGTGGAATCTACGTTCGCTTGGTGCTGTGGAATGCGCTGAAATAAAGAACTTATCAAACCATCTTTAAACCTTGTGAATTTCCTACAGCAGAAACCATTGTGCAAAAAAGATAGGACATCACGAAAAGTGCTGAATACCCTCGTTGGCTTTTTACAGTCCTCCAACGAAGAAAAAGGGTTCAGAGCAAACACTTCATCCCACCACGGATTTGAAGGTTTACCCTGTGTTCTACAGTTTTTATAGGGAATTGAGTTATCTGCTACTTGATTAACTACCTCCAAAAACTCATTGTAATTAGAGTTTACCGGTAAATCAAGCATTCCTGTTATCATCCCAGTGTGGAATGTATACCAGTCTGCTCTTTTAATATTTCTCATTTTGTATGTTTGTGTATAGATGCTATCATTTTTGTTAAACTCACAGTTGTTTATTATGACAAAAGTGGGGAAATGGTTGCTATTTCCACAATCTTGTATGACACCCCAAGTAGAACATAGAGCCATATTATTACTTGCTATGGCTAGATCTACAGCGCTAAGATTATTATTAGGAGGTTGAAACAATGTTGCTGACCCATCATTTAGGATAATTAATTCTTTATCAAAAATAAAATCATAAACATTTTTTCCTCCCTTATTGGTAGGACATTTATCCCATAGGGGATGGTGAGAGTTCAGATCACCTAGTATAATTAAGTTTTCTGTCGGTATGTTTTCTATTGTTGAGCTCAAGAAAGGAAGAGTTATGGCATTATTTGTATTGGAGTAAATGTTTATTATGTATAAGTTACCAATTTTTGTTGTTATGTATTGGATTTGGTCTGAGTTGTACTTCTGAACTGTAGAAAAAATAATAGATTTCTTGATACAAGTAGCTACTCCACCATATCCGTCATCTCTGTCCTGTCTGACAACATTATAATACTTCAAAGAAAAATTAAAATCTTGTTTAAGCCAAGTTTCGTTAATAGCAATTATGTCAGGGTCTTCTTTGAAAATTAAGTTCGTTATGTTTTCCCTGTTTGATTTAATACTTCTAATATTCCACTGAATAATTTTTAATTTCTTTTTTGAATTCATGATTATGTGATTTGATATATGTTTAATTAATTAAAATCAGAATCAGATTTATCCTCTTGGTCCATATAGGACTCTACGTTTAATCGAGAAAATAAATGGTTTTTAAGTAAATTTAAGTTTTCTGATGATGTATTACTAATAAAATTTAGGCATGAGTTTAAAAAGTCATTTGAAGAAAAGGTATCAATATTTTGAAAGTTTTGCGATGCACTGGATTGCCAGGCTTGATTGGAGTTTTGTGATAAATTAGCTGAGGTTCTTGATTTGAAAGGTTCTGAACGAGAAAATGAGCTAGTGGGGGAAGAGGTTGGCTTTTCTGGTCTTAATTGCTGTGTATATGTACTCTTTTCATTTGGTTGCTTATCTTGACGTTTTTGCACTACTCTCCGTTTGTTGTCGGAGTTCAGAACCACCTGTTGAAAGGAACGTTTTACTGTAGATGATCTAAAATTGTTTGTTCTTCGTTGCGATGGTTCTATGGTGTTAGAATTATTTGTACTGGTACTTGGAGTATTTTCTAATGGCCTGCTGTTATTTTTAAAATTTGGAAAATCTCTCGGGTTATAAATAAATTTATTATTTGAGATGTATGATTTTGGAATGGCTTCACTTGCCTCAAAAAATGTCAAATTTTCATACGCCATCAGTTCTTTAATATTCTTTTGCCTTGTATATTCTGGGCAGCTCTTGTCAATAGATTTGTGAGAGTCCTTGCAGTAAAAACATTTTGTCATGCATACGTCTTCATGTTTGTTTTCCCCGCAATTAAAACATCTTTCTTTCCCTTTACAGTTTGTTTTTGTGTGGCCAAATCTAAGACAGTTATAGCATTGTGTCACTGGGGCAATATATGTGTCAACTAGTCTTGGTATGCCATAAAAAAACACAGTTTTGGGCATAAGAACGCCTCGAAATGTAAATAGTGTCGTACCTGTGGGTTCATAAGAAGTTACTCCATCTTTAATTACTCTTCTATTTAATCTTTTTATATGTAAAATTTCAATGTCATTTCCTGTATCGCAACACCGAAGAAGTTCTTTTTCATCAATATCTGTATCAATCTGTCTGACGATACCTTTGCAGGTTACGAAGTTAAAAGGTATATATATCTTGTATCCCTGATTTAGAAGTTGAGTGTTCTTAAGTAGCATGTTAGCCGAGTGAAAATTGGCAAATTCAACTGAAACTCTATTGAGCCCTTTACTATCTATTTTTTTAACGTCATTAAGTTTGAGGTTGAATATATCTCGAGCTATTTTAATTGTATTGAATGTGCCAATTTTTATATTCGGTATATTTGTAGATTCAAGATATACTACAAAAGGTCCATGATCTTTTTCGGAGTATGTATTAACCTTTTTTTCTTCCTGAGAATTATTGTCGGAAGTCTGATTTTGATTTTTTTCGGAATTATTAGTCATTGCAATTTTAGCCGGAGAAGAAGTATCAGGATAAGGGGGGACTGAGCCCCCCTTTTCCTCACTCATTGTAAGAAAAAACCAGTCAATGAAGTATTAATAACTAGAAAGCAAAAAGAAATAAAAAGAGCAAGCAAAATAGCATAAAAGAAAGCCGCTTGAAAAAAAATATAAGCAAAAATGCTCAACTTACCTATATGCAAACACTTAAGCAACAACACCGGCGGTTGTTAGCTAGGTTAAGACCCTAAACTAGTTGCAAACTTTAACTGCTGCAAAACAGAAACTGTTCACACCTCGAAAGCGTAATGGCTAGTTTAGAAATATTAAATTTTTGGAAAATATTTCTTAAATTTAAAATACGCGGTCTGACGTTTGGTATTTTTTGGTTGTCAAAATACAAAATACTATTAAAATAAAACAAACATGTTGTTGCTAAGTAAAAAAATTCTTCTAATAATTTATTTAATATGACTCATTTATATTGGCAATTCAGACGTATATTATACATTTTAAAGTAGAAGACTTTAAAATGATATCGCCAATATTTATGAGTTGCGTTCCTGGGACGACTTTACTAAAAGATAGTTCATTCGATTACATGAAATCAATCCCAACTCAAGAATATCTGTCGCAAAAAAAATCATAGCATGTGATCTGTCTTTAAAAAGACAACCAAATGTAACGATGACAGTAAAATTCTCGCGTTAGAGATTCCATAGTAAATCACGAGGGAAAACCAGGAAAAAACCTCGTGATACTATCCCGACATCGTAAGTATTTGGTCTTACATTTAATTTAAAAGCAGATTAAATGTAAGACCAAATACTTACGATGTCGGGATAGTATCACGAGGTTTTTTCCTGGTTTTCCCTCGTGATTTACTATGGAATCTCTAACGCGAGAATTTTACTGTCATCGTTACATTTGGTTGTCTTTTTAAAGACAGATCACATGCTATGATTTTTTTGCGACAGATATTCTTGAGTTGGGATTGATTTCATGTAATCGAATGAACTATCTTTTAGTAAAGTCGTCCCAGGAACGCAACTCAAATATTGGCGATATCATTTTAAAGTCTTCTACTTTAAAATGTATAATATACGTCTGAATTGCCAATATAAATGAGTCATATTAAATAAATTATTAGAAGAATTTTTTTACTTAGCAACAACATGTTTGTTTTATTTTAATAGTATTTTGTATTTTGACAACGAAACCCGATTTGGGCTTCGAAACGTTAATAAATTCACTTTTTAGTAAAATTGTGGCTTATTTCCCATAAAAAATACGTAATCACTTTTGATGGAAGATTTTTCCTTTTGCATAAACTCGTCAATCATTACAACTTTAGATGCCATGTTGTCCACCACTGCTTTTATTCACATTTATTTTCACATTTTCTGATTTCATTGTGCCAACTGTTTTATTTAATGCATCTATGTGTTTTAATATTTTATCATTTTTGTCATTTCTGCTAAATTCGGCTCTTATATCATCAAATCCCTTTTGCATAGCTTTGAGAAGGGATGATTCTAGATCTACTAATGATGTCTTAGTTTTCCCTTTATTTTCACCTTTTATGGATTTTCGACACTCACAACTGTATCTAATACATGGTGACCTTTTTTTCAAACAGACTCCTTTGTGTTCAGATGCCGATAAGTTGGAGCAATTAACACACAGTAAGGCATTACATTCATCGCATTTAGCGTGAGCATATGTTTCAGTCTCCTCAGCACTACATTTACTACACATAACCATCGTAATATTGTTATAAAAATCAAAATTTTGGGTTAAAACGTAATTTGGGCGTTGGCCTTGTTTGAAGGTCACTGCCCTTTGAAAAATATCACAGCTGGTACTTTGATAATACTTGTAGGTGGAATATGTTACTTTTGGGCACTACTACAGCAGTTTTTTGATTTATTAAACTTTTTAAAACTTGCAAAAAGTTACTTCAAAAATGAGACCAAAATTTTTGTTGTTTTGACGTACATAACCTATATTGACATTATTGACCAATAATATAGGTATGCAAAGTCCGCAGATAGTGTGCTACTTTTTTTATAAACAAAATGGCGCCCGAAAATCGTGTTTTTTTCAATTTTTTTGCTCTATAACTTCAAATATTTTAAGTTTACACCAAAAACATCCAAATAAAAATTCACCACAATTAAATTCTGCATAGAGACGTGTTTTCCCCGATTCACTTCGACGAAAACTTTCCCCGGAAAAAGCGGGCTTTTCCAACAAAATCTTTAATTTTCAACTAAAATTTTAGATAAGTAATTGTTAATCGATAATTAAATAACTTGGTAATGTAAAAGCCCTTTTCGTATGTATTATAATTGCAGAAGCCGATGGAAATTGAATGAACAGTTTAGCAACAATTGAATTGTTAATTAAAAATTTACGGTCGCTATAATAACGACAATAATTATGATGCATAAGAATAACTATAATTTTTTCATAAAAAGACACTATACCTATCTAATGTACTTTACAGAATTGAAATTGGACTATTTAAGCGGCCTCAGGAATATTTTAAAATTGTAAAGAATTTTTTGGCTTATAAACAAATAGAATATCTCGGGAAACATTAAATTAAATTAAATTGTAAAAACAATATTCGAAAAACAGCGGCAGGACGCTTCTTTCAAAAGAAAAAACGTTTAATTATGATGAGCAGTTCCTGAGATACAACCGGTCAAAGTTGACCGGAATTTACGGCAAAGATATAAACAAAAGGATCATAATTTTCAAACAATCGCCTTTTTATTTTTGTCCTCTTTCTCCACACCAATTTTCATATCCTTAAAATACTCATAACATATATTATTATAATAAAAACTATCGATAATACGTGTGAAAATTGCCAAAAATAGCAAAATTCCAATCAAAAATTAGGTTGGAGAAAATGTAACCCTCAAAGTTCAAAATCGGTATACGTTAAAAAAAATGCATTTTCTCGGCTTCCCATGGAGCAATTTCCTTCATTCTTTTTTTGTTCCCAAGTAACTCGAGTAGAGCCATCGAACTAACGCATTATTAAATGTCAGACTTGCTTTTGTTTTGTTATAATAATTTAATTTATTTATTATAACACAAAATTTTAATTCGTTTAAATAAAAATTGTTTAAATAATTATACAGCTTTCAAATGAGAATATTTATGTTTTTAACTTTAAAAGGTACACTTGTAGTAAGTTTATCTAAAAAAAAGCCTACAACTGGAAAAAAATATGTAGTTTTCTGTTCTTATAAATAAATTAATATATTATAACAAAACAAAAGCAAGTTTGACATTTAATAATGCGTTAGTTCGATGGCTCTACTCGAGTTATTAGGGAACAAAAAAAGAATGAAGGAAATTGCTCCATGGGAAGCCGATAAAATGCATTTTTTTAACGTATACCGATTTTGAACTTTGAGGGTTACATTTTCTCCAACCTAATTTTTGATTGGAATTTTGCTATTTTTGGCAATTTTCACACGTATTATCGATAGTATTTATTATAATAATATATGTTATGAGTATTTTAAAGATATGAAAATTGGTGTGGAGAAAGAGGACAAAAATAAAAAGGTGATGGTTTGAAAATTATGATCCTATTTTTTATATCTTTGCCGTAAATTCCGGTCAACTTTCACCGGTTGTATCTCAGGAACCACTCGTCATAATTAAACGTTTTTTCTTTTAAAAGAAGCGTCCTGCCGCTGTTTTTCGAATACCGTTTTCACAATTTAATTTAATTTAATATTTCTCGAGATACTCTATTTGTTTATAAGCCAAAAAATTGTTTATAATTTTAAAACATTCCTGAGGCCGCATAAATAGTCCAGTTTCAATTCTGTAAAGTACTTTAGATAGGTATAGTGTCTTTTTATGAAAAAATCATAGTTATTCTTATGCATCATAATTATTGTCGTTATTATAGCGACCGTAAATTTTTAATTAACAATTCAATTGTTGCTAAATTGTTCATTCAATTTCCATCGGCTTCTGGAATTATAATCCATACGAAAAGGGCTTTTAAATTACCAAGTTATTTAATTATTGATTAACAATTACTTATCTAAAGTTTTAGTTGAAAATTAAAGATTTTGTTGGAAAAACCCGCTTTTTCCGGGGAAAGTTTTCGTCGGAGCGAATCGGGGAAAACACGTCTCTATGCAGAATTTAATTGCGGAGAGTTTTTATTTGAGTGTTTTTGGTGTAAAGTTAAAATCTTTGGAGTTATAGAGCAAAATTTGAAAAAAACACGATTTTCGGGCGCCCTTTTGTTTATAAAAAAAGTAGCACACTATCTGCGGACTTTGCATACCTATATTATTAATACATACAATAATAAGATTCGATTCCAGCAATAAAATTGCTGGTAAATAACTTTTCCTTGTATTTTGCTAATTAGCCCAGAGTATAAATACTTGTATGGGCTATGCCACAAATATACGACTGTCTTTTATTATCGTGACAACGAATATTTTAGTGTGCAACATAAGAAGTGCGAAAGTAAATGGCTCTAATAATTGTTCCAATAAACAACAATGTGTTTTGCAATTTACTTTCGTTCTTCATAATTTGCACAGTAAAATATTCGTTGTCGAGATAATCCACAACAGTCGTATGTTCGTGGAATAGGGTATACTTGTCTGTTCCTTTAATGTGTTAACATTCGTCTATTTCCAGCTGTTTTATTTCTGTATTCTCCTTTGTTAGGTATTCAGTTTTCTTTAGGCTTATGTCAATCCCATTCTTTGTATATTCCTGTTCCAGTTTTCTCATCATAAAGCTGAGATCATCTTCGTCTTTTGCCATCACTATTTGGTCGTCAGCAAAACTTAGGGTATATAGGTATTCGTTTCTTACTGCTATACCCATTCCTTCATACTTTCTTTCCCATGGGTTAAGAGTTTTGGTCAGGAATATTTTGAACAGGGTAGGGGATGTGGAATGTGGAGCAGCCCTGTAGTAGTCTCTTTGTCATCTAAAATGAACTGACTATTCTATTGCCCGTTTTAATAGCTACTTTGTTATTCTTTTAGAATGCTTTTATTGCTTTTATAAATATTCGTGGAACTTCGATTGCTTCCCATAGCTTGGTTCTAGGTACCGAGTCGTAGGCCTTCTTGAGAACTACAAAAGTCAGATGGACGGATCTATTTTTGGACATTCTTTTTTCTATTAGTTGTTCGACCATGTAAATGTGATCTAAGCATTCTTTCCTCGCTGTGAACCATGCCTAGTAGCCTGGTCTTCCCTGATTTTCTTCTTTATACACATTTCTGATTTTTCCTTTATGGTCTTTCCACACAGTCTACCCATAGACAATATAATGCTGATTCCTCGATAATTTTTGCAGTTTTTTCTATTTCCTTTCTTGATATATTGATGTCATTATATTGCGTGTAGCATGCAGAATAGCTTTTCCAATCCATTTTTTTATCAATTTATTTGGTATTTCGCCAGGGCCTTCTGCTTTCAGTTCATTGGAGTTTTCATCATTATTTTTACCTCGGCTAGACTTAATTCGACTTCATCATGATATAGATTTCTATTCCATGTATTTATGTTTCTTTGAATTGGGGTGGTTTTCGGTTAGTAATTTTTTATAGTATTCTTGCCATTTGTTTTCTTTGATTTGAGTGATCTTGATTTTCTCTGTTTTATTTCTTTGGAGCAACTTAAACATATGCCATGACTCTGAATTTCTCATTCCTCCTATGTGCTGCTCTATCTCTGAGCTTGTTTTCCCATCTCTCATTTTGTTCATTTGCCACTTTTATTATTACTTCTATATTTTTTTTATTTTTTTGTAGGTAAAAGACATTTAGCTAACATGATGGGGGAAGATCCTGAAACATTCACCCAGGAAGATGTGGACAACGCAATACAGTACTTATTTCCTAGTGGTTTGTTCGAACCGAAGGCTAGACCTCACATGAAACCTCCAGAGGAAATATTTCCACAAAGAAAAGCTGCAGAGTTCGATGAGACTGGTAGACCTTATCATTTTCTGTTCTACACAGGAAAACCTTCATACTATCAAGTATTACATGACTTAACGAGTCATATAAACGATCTTATTAAGTTTGAAGATACCATGATTCGAAAAAACCTACAACCAGATCCCAATTTAACATTTAGCATGTCTGGTTTTCAATGGTTAGATAAACAGTCTCTAGAGACAAAATTTGTTGAAACGCTAAAAGAAAAAGACTACGAATATTTTATTACTTCGTTGGAGAGGCTCAGTGCTATGCCATATTCCTACAAAGTTAAAGATTTTATTCTAGAATATGCTAATCCACTCATTAATAAAGTTCAGTCACAAGAGACTCCGAAAGCCAATATAGACAAAGACGGAAGACAGTTCGTAACTATATATGAATGTATGAGGAAAAGATCTCGAGGCGACGTCACAATTAGGTTACCAGGTACAGGAAAAATTTCTATTAATGGAGAAGATATTACCTACTTTAAAGAAGACCAACCGAGAGAACAGTTGCTGTTTCCTTTGATATTCACCAGCATGCTAAACAAAGTGGATGTTGAATGTAATGTTGAAGGCAGTGGTGAGTCAGCCCAGGCAGGTGCTTTGAGATGGGGCATTGCTACTGGTTTAAGAAGTTTCGTAGATGAAGAAATGGTTGAGAAAATGAGACTAGCTGGACTTCTCACGAAGGACTTCAGGACCAGGGAAAGGAAGAAGCCTGGGCAATGGGGTGCTAGAAGGAAATTTACTTGGAAGAAGAGATAAATGGATGTTGTGGTTGTACATAATAGAATTGTAATTTGTGTAATAAATTTTTTTGTACATATTTGTATTTTAATTTCATTGATTTTACTTTCAGAAATATAGATAGATGAATATAGAAATATATTACGTACATACATACATAAATATAGATATATTTTGAAATACATTTTCCTTCTATAGATTACCTCCTCCCTTCGAAAGAATGTAGTGGTGTCCTGTTGTGTGGTTCTTTTCATGAGCATTTTTCAGTGCGTCACAGTTTTTCGATTTCTCTCTAACGCATTAAATTGTATGTGACAGAAAAAAACGCACGTCTCTGATTACATTTCGTCGGTGACATTTATAACATTTAATCTAGTTGTCAATAGATGGCGCTAATAATATAATATTAAATAATATTATATTATTCCATATAAAAAAAAATTAATCTGTACAATTTATAAGACTATACAAATCAAAGAAAATACCATTTTACTTATAAATGTTTAAATTGAGAAAATTACTGTAAAAATGAATAAAACACCTTAAAAGCTATGACAATAATTATCTTTTATGTTCAAATTATCTTTTTTATAATATTCCGCAAAACATTCGCACACATTTTGCTAATACGAATATTCGTTACATCACTACTGTACTCTACTATAATCTCAATTAGGTACAGTAGCGATATTGTACCTATATAGATAGCAGAATGAATATTGGTTAGTGGTATACAATTCTGTTAACTACAACATTATTGTATGTAGGTAGGTACGAATTATCGTTAATGTTTGATGTTGGCGACGTATACGCATGTCTGGTTGATTACGAGAAAGCGTTTGATCGAGTAGGTGCAGCACGCTAAGATGATGCAAATACTAAGAGAAGCAGGAATTAATAACCATGATATGAAAATAAACCTTTACTGGAATCATACTACAAACCTCAGAGTTGAAGTAAACACACCGAATATATGAAAATGTGACAATCTATACTTTATTTCACGTTAAGAATAGAACATTGCGGAGATAGCCCCATGCATTTCTTATGAACAATAGAAGCGCGCCGATGCCACGCCGTACTGACTAAAATGAATCGTATATCGGCAGTCGAATAGCCACCCGTGCCCGAGAGGTCAACACTGATCTCTATAAGCGTAACGTTCTATTCTTAACGTGAAATAAAGATTAGAATATCAGATATGCAGATGACACCATTGTATTTGCGGATAACCTAAAAGACCCACAAGTCATCCTTATGAACAAAATCACGTATATTATAGTCAACATATATGGACTCAATATAACGTAAAGAAGACAAAGTTTATGATCATTAGCAAGAAAAAGATAACAGAAGGTCAACTCTACATCAACCAAACCCATGTAGAAAGGGTGACGCGCTACAATAACCTTGGCACCATAATAAGTAGGTACATAAAGAATGGACCATAACAACCAAGAGATAAGAGCAAGAGCGCACATCGGAACAGCTAGATCCACCTTCAACCGGATAGAGACCTCCTTTAAGAGTCACAACCTCTCTCTTGTCATAAAAGTAGGATTGCTGCGATGCTAGGTACGCCTTCTCTGTCCTTTTTTATGGTGTAACGGGTAGCTCTTTCAGGACGACAGATTCAGTAAAACACAGGTTAAAAATAAAGTAAATAAATTTAAGATAATTATATACCTACAGCTTAAAACAAATAAAATATAATTCCATCTTCTTTAAAGGAAAAACAATATTAAACTTTATTACAGTCATCCGATCATGACAGCAAGATTCAAATGATACGATAAACAGCACAATCTATTATTATACAATAACAATCTCGCTACGTTAAATCAACATAGCCATATACGGAGACACCGCATTTCACTTCAATGCGACACGGCTGAACAGCGACACGCAGTTGCTCGTTCCTCGCTACTATGGTGGACGTGGACGCCACTTCATCACGGTGGCATCCACTTAGGCACAGTTCCACGACTGATTTTCTCATTCTCCTGGCTCGTCTTAAATATGCTCTCGATGCCCTCTCCTTCGGCTTCTAAAAGCGGTGCTATGAAGAAGGAATGCGTTAACACGGACACTCCTCCGATCGTCTCTGATAGATCAGCTCCATCGCTTGCCGTGGCATCATATCGTTACAATGGTGTGTCGAATTATGGAACTTGAACGAAGATACGTACAGAAAATTGGAAGCATTCGAGATGTGGCTCTATCGGAGAATTCTTAAAATTCTGTGGACTGACGGGGTCACAAATTAGGAGTTCCTCAGAAGAATGAAGAAGAATCGAGAGGTACTGACCACCATCAAATCTCGAAGGTTAGAAAACTTCGGACACATAATGCGAAATGAATCCAGATATCCCCTTCTATAAACCATCCTACAAGGAAACATATCGTGGGAGTACTGGGAAAATCCACTAACTCCATTTTTTCAATTTTGACATTTTAATAGCATTAAATCCACAAACATCAATATGTTAACAGGCAAAACCGTGTACCTCCAAATTCGTCATCCACCGTGCATAAATCGGTACTTTCAATGACAAAGAAAATCAACTAACTCCATCTTTTTCTAAGTTTTCATGAATAAAATAATGTTTTTCCACATATTTTTATGTACACACCACCTTTGGTTAACATCCTTTAAAATCATATCCAGGCACCAAAACTTGAGTGTACCCGATTTTTAAGAGGTAAGCCATAAGGTATTGTAATAATGTTTAAACGCGTTTTTCTCAAAACGCTACTTTTATGAGTTAGTGGATTTCCCAGTACGCCCACAATATTTGGAAAGCGAGGTCCCGGAAAAGGAACATCCTCAAAAGAACCTCAGAACCTGGTTCAAAACAACATCTGTGCTGCTTTGTCGCACTCTGCTGCAGATAAGATAAAGATTGCCATGATAATCTCCAACATTGGTCACCGATAAGCACATCAAGAAAAGAAGAAAAAATTTTGGATATTAGTTTTTTAGAAATAAAATTATAAAAAGTGGACCACTGTGTAGGCACTTCTATTTCGTGTAGTTTGTCTTCCGAACATTTTTTTCTAATAATACCTAGAGAGATATTATATTAAATAATGTTCGACTTTTAGGTCTGGATCCCGCGTATGAAAAAAAAGTTGATTAATAGCAAGCTGAAAATTTGTTAATAACTTAAGGGTGTCTAGTCGGATAAACTTTGATATATGGGAACACTGGAACAGGGGCCACAGATGAGATGGGTTGATGATATTAAAAGAGTAGCCGGAACGAATTGGAAATATGTTGCTCAGAATAGAGACCGATGGAAGGAGTTGAGAGAGGCCTATGTCCAAACGTGGACGATAGAAGGCTAAGAAGAAGAAGGAACAGGGGCAGTTTTATTTATGGAACAGGTTAAAAATTTTGGAACGGTCAGACCACGAAAACGGCACATTTATTTTGTCCGACAGAACAGACTTAAACTCTCCGAACAGAGATTAAACTCCCATGCAAAAATCAGACTGCTATTTATCACCTGTCATAATTCCTGTTATTTGACATATTCTACATGTTTCACTCATTAAAACGCCCATTTGGTGATAAATAGCAGTCTGATTTTTGCATGAGGTTTAATCTCTGTTCGGAGAGTTTAAGTCTGTTCTGTCGGACAAATAAATGTGCCGTTTTCGTGGTCTGACCGTTCCAAATTTTTAACCTGTTCCACAATTAAAACTGCCCCTGTTCCAGTGTTCCCATATATCAGAGTTTGTCCGCCTAGACACCCTTAAGCTATTAAAAAAATTTCAGCTTGCTATTAATCAACTTTTTTTTTCTTCGTTTAAAATTTTTTTTTTCTTGCTTAAAACACAAATCTACATATTAATATTTCATCATAAATGTATACAAAATAGTCCCAACTCATCATATGGCGTAGGTATATTAATATTATGTAACAAGAAGGGTGCGCCTGTGAGTTGCAGGTTCACAGACTCGAGAAAGTTTTACAAATATATACATTGAAGATAAGAAACATGACTATTTGTTGAAAAAATAGTTACATATTTGTTTATTCTAGAATTAACGCCCCATTTTATTTGGTTTTTATTTTAATGGTGAACATAACTGTACAGTATTATCACTTCCTCCTAATACATCGATGGAATCTTGTTTATTTTAGCTTCGGACGTAGAAGCCAACCTACACAGGAATTTATATTATAAAAATATTTCAAATAGCTGCGGAAATGCTCGAGTCGACCCTGTACGATATTTACTGTGAGTCAGCCACACATGCCAGTGTAAATTATGCTTTAGTAGGTCGGTTAAACATTATTTAAAAAAGAAGAAGACAGAACACAAGACAAACGAACAAACCCGTTCAACTGTCAATTCCGTCCAATCAAAAACTTTACATTTTCACTCCGCTTTCCTCATTGGTGGTGATACTGCATGCGTTGCCATACAAAGAATTGACCTTAATGCACATGAATGTACTTCTTTATTGATTAAAATGCAATTAATTAATGCAATGACAATCCCCTGCAATATGAGCCCCCAAAATAGATTTTACATATTTCTTTATAAATATAAATAAAAAGCTGTCTTTTGAGTAAATATTGATGCATTGTCAAATATCCATTCCATTACGTCACCAGCAAACGAACATAATGTAGATTGACAGTTGGGCGTTTTAATAAAATACTCTTTATTTTTTTAAAATACCGGACTGGTCCAATCTTACAATAAACTATTTAACGTAGTGTAGTTTTCGTAATTTATTGTTAGTGATAGTTTTTTTATACAATTTAGGTAAGCTTTCCCACAATCGAATATAGAAGTAACGGTAACTAGTGATGGAAGGCATCCGTGATAGACTCTGGAATATGCACTTTCGTACAAAAATAAAAGAATCTTCTGTCTGATGCACCACTATCGTTTTAGTTATTTTGGGTCGAATCGGCGTAGTAGTTTGTGTACCGACTCCAAACCATTGATTTTTCCTACCAGCTAAAAACGCATGTGTAGAGTCGGAGAGAATCGACATGTCTTTTTATTCCATGACTCACTAGTTACCATAAGCCAATTCACAATTAAAAATGGATGTGATTTTAGATAGACCCAAACCGAGTATGGCAGACAGAAAAGCGGAATTAGAACGTAAGAAAGCCAAACTACAAGCACTGAGGGAGGAAAAAGATCGAAGACGTCGGGAGAAGGAACTGAAAGAGGTCGAGGAGGCTGCTAGCAGAACTCTTCTGGGAGGAGGTGGCGATAGGAAAGAATTAGACGATTTGCTAAGGGAAGTTGGTGTAGCGCCTGTTTCTGAAGTGTTTTCTAGTATATCCAGTGCAAATTCACTCACGCCAGAGCCTAGTCGAAACCACACACCAGACACTTCACTGCAACCGCATATTTTAACCAACAAGTAAGATATTTTGCATTGATAATTTCTAAATATTACCTTGCTCATTAAAAATACTGATTTAATCATTGCCAATGTATTCTTCAACATCCGTACTGGTATGATTGATTTTTTTGTGATTATTATTATATCTTTCGTTAACAAAATTATCGACTGTTAACTGTATTGATATATTTATATGACAGTCTTCTTCTTTAAGTGCCGTCTCCCAATCGTAGGTTGGATATCATCATCACTATCTTTACGCTATCTACTGCTGCTCTGAAGAGTTCTATTGAACTGCATTTAAACCAATCCCTCAAATTCTTCAACCATGACACTCTCCTTCTTCCTATACTCCTTCCTCCTATCTTTCCCTGTATTATCTTCTTCTTCTACGGCGCTAAAGCCCAAATTGAGCCTTGGCCTCCTTTATTTTTTGCCTCTACCCTTGCTTGCCTGTGGCTGCCCTTCTCCATACACGGACTCCTAAAAGAGCTTGTGCGTCACTGTTTACTGCGTCTTCCCAGCGCTTTCTTGGCTTTCCAACTGGTCTCTTTCCCTGCATTCTAGCATTCAGTGCTCTTTTTGGTAGCCTATCCTCTCCCATTCTTATCACATGTCCGGCCCATTGCAATCTTTGTAGTCTAATGAAGTCTGACAGGGGTGTTTTCTTATAAAGTTGATAAAGCTCATTGTTGTATCGGCTTCTGAAGATTCCGCTTTCCCTCACAGGTCCTAGTATTCTCCTCAGTACTTTCCTTTCGAATGTGTCAAGTTAGTTTTTTGATGTTTCTTTCAGGACCCATGCTTCACTGCCATAACATGCTATTGGTCGAATTAAGGTTTTATAGATTCTCATCTTTGTATTTCGGTGGTCATTTTTAGACCGAAATATATGGGAGAGGGCAAAATAAGCTTTGTTTGCCTGCGTTATTCTCTTTCGTATTTCTCCATCTTCTGATCCATCGGCATATAGTTCTACTCCCAGGTATGTATTATCAGTTATTACTCCCCGCATTATCAGTCTTAGCATTTTATATCACTGTCCTCTCATTACGTGACCCAGATATTGCAACTTTCTTATTTTTATTGTATTTATTAATTCATATTCTTTGTCCATGTATCGCAATACTTCCTTGTTCGATTTCTTCTGTGTCGATGCTATTCTAAGCATCCTCCTGTAACACCACATTTCAAATGACATTACAAAACACATAAACATTGTGGGGGGATCCTATAATAAAGAAGGATATTGTAGTCTCTCACATTATTTTGAACATAAAAATACAAATGAATTAAATAATTTAATTCTGAAATCTTTAATTGGGACATCAAATTCGTTCAGGTCTTCTTAATTGCTGATGTTCAGGTTTAAGCGGCTGATGTGGTGAGAGTAATACATTCTTCAGCACTTCAGCAGGAGGTTCATTAATGGGTACCAGTTAACAGTAATGGGTATCAGGATGATCAGATTCTATCATTGGATCCACATTTTCATTGATAGAGTTTGGATGCAAATTAACTGGAGGAATTGAAAGTTGGATAGATAGCAGAAGATGTAGGGTAGATTCTTGATTTTGTGGCTGATAACGAATTTTTATTTTTTTTATTTATTTATTTATCCACGGGAAAACCCCATTAACAGTAAAAATACAATAATACAATAAAATTACTTGTGGTTCGTTTAAGGGGATATATTATTATTCTTTATGGTTACAATGGTTTTACGAATTTGGTCAAGGTGACGTTTTAGACAACAGCCATCATCAAGTTGGACTTGGTGATTTAATCATCAATCTATACTCTTTAATCCGGCACCTGCCACGTGGCTTTGCAAGGCGTCAACTGCCACGTGGGGTGCTCACAGCACCCCTTAAAAATTTCCTGTGATCTACTTGTTTAAAAAACAAAATAATGTGTTGAGTAGAATGTAGAATGTACAATGTAGAAAATGGGGTGGCCAATAGAGCCTGATACACTGCGACCTTAGTAGATCTATTGTGTTTCCCCTTTCTTTTAAAGCACTTCATCTAGCTTAGTCCTCTTAATGAGACTTAACAGCCTTGATAGTGGCCTTTTCATGTAGCCTGGTGCTTCCGGTTTTTCCTCACTGAGTTCTAGAAACCGCACTCATGCGAGACCTTCGCAATGACACAGAACGTGTAGAGCGGTTTCCTCTTCTTCCAGACAGAACCAACAGGTGTCCTCTTCTGTCAGGCCTATGAGACTCAAGTGTCTATTGAGTCTACAGTGTCCAGTCAGCAGACCCACTATCATTCTGACAGTGCTTCGACTGCGCGAAAGTAAGTCTGTTGTAAATTTAGCCGAATGTCCTTTGATGAACTGTTTGGCCTGCCTCTGTCCTGCCCTTTTTATCGTATTTGCGATTCCAAAGACGGGTTCCGGACCAACCAGTGGTGTAGATGCGCCTTCTCGGGCCAATTCATCGGCCTTCTCGTTGCCACGATGACCCTTATGTCCCGGCAGCCAGGCAAGTGTCAATCTGTTTCGACTTCCCACCTGAGAGAGGACACTCAAACAGTTCCATACCAGCCATGAATCGACCTGTACCGAACTGAGAGCCTTCAGAGCCGCTTGACTATCCGAATAGATAACGATGGAGTCGTTATCTAGATTTCGACTGATTAGTTCCATAGCGCCCCTTTGTATAGCAGCTACTTCGGCTTGAAATACGGTTGCATATGTCCCTAGACATACCCGGACTTCCGTCCTTGGTTTTAAGCCATATATTCCAGCCCCTGTTCCTATATCGGTTTTGGAGCCGTCCGTATACCATATTGAGTTTGCCGTTGAGTAACACAAGAATATAAAAAAACATGTTTTATTAACTTATTAGCCACTAATATGTTATAAAAGCTAAAAATAAAATGAAAAAGGTGTTATAAGCAAATTAGCAAGTACCAAGCCATAATAAATGAAGTCAAGTAAAATTTCTAAAAAAATTAAGATTTAGTGAGTATAGAGTATATATTAATAATTTAAATAAGTTATTTCAATAAAAAATGTAAATTTGACTTGTTTATCAAAAATACAAAAAAAAATTTAAGCTTAAAGTGCCAGATGATGACACCCCAATTCGAGTTTAGGGCTACAAGTTCAGAATGACACTAAATAACCACTTCAAACGCTAACACATCTATGCTATATAATATTATAGAAAGTTACTATAACACACAGCACGGTTACCAAACTTGAAATACCAAATATTTGATAAAAATGTGTTATGGGGTGCTGGTAGCACCCCACGTGGCAGGTGCCGGGTTAACAATTGCCATATCGGGTACTGCCCAGTCAGATACTTTCCTTCTCCACTGCCTGATGTTCATGGTTTTGAGATCTTCTACTATGTCGTCTATCCAAATTTTACAGGCCATTATTTTTAAGTGATCAAGCCAGTTTGATCTGTGATTTTACAAATCTAACAATATGTGCTCTCTGCATTAGTTCATCCAGCTTGTAGTTCATTTTAATTCTCCACGAACAATCGCTGCAATGGGTTGGTGTATCATCCTTATATCATCCTTAGTATTTTGCGCTCAATAGAGCAGAAGGTACTGGGTTCTTTCTGTGGTGGTGGATAAACTAATTTCAGGGCTTTCTTATGGAGTTTTTGGTTTAAAATTTTGTTAATTGTTTGTTCGTTATAGCCATTGTTTACTGCTATTTGTTTAATGATGTCCAGTTCTCTCTCGAAGTTATTTTTTGACATGGGAATTTCTGTCAGTCTATGTATCATGCTATGGTAGGCTGCTAATTTGTGTTGTGTAGGATGGGATGATGAATTGTGTATAGTTGTATCAGTATGGGTAGGTTTATGATATACACAACACTGATATACAGACTACACAACAAACATGAGTTCTCCGTATATCATAAACCTACCCATACTGATACAACTATACACAATTCATTAGTGGCGACGCGTGACTTTTCCTAAAGTGTTACCAAAACCAGATGCAAAAAATCTTACTTAAAAAATGAAGATATGGCTAAATGTATACAGAGTTGGGATAAAGTATGGAACCAAGCAAATATCTTTGAAACGAAAAGAACTATATTTATGAAACTTTGCATGCAAGTACAGTGACGCAAAAGGCATCTGATGCCATATTTTTTGTTACGACTCCACTTCCGGTTTCACCGGAAATACCCTTAACTTATTTACTTTAAATGGGACACCCTGTATATTTTTGCAGGTTTTAAAAGAACTTGTTATTTTTAATTCATACATACCATGTTTGGAAGAAAAAACTATTAAAACAAGAAATAAATCTCTGTACAGTTAAAAAATAGGTTAATTTATTTACGTTAGACCAATGATATTAAAAATAAAAAAAAATAATTTCAAATGTTGAAAATGTTTGCTGTTCACGTCCTGACAACGTGCAAGCCTATAAATAAATTCATGAGTCACTTTTTGCAAGATTTCTCCACGTATATTAGTTCGCATTCATCAATTATTCTTTGTCTCTGATCCTGCAAGCATGTTGGACGCCTAACGTAGATTTTAGATAATCCCAAAGAAAAAAAATCTAACGGGTTGAGGGCTGGAGAACGAGCGGGCCACTCTGATTCCTCTACGTCCAATCCATTGATTTGGAAAATTCACTTCAAAAAATGAAAATTTACCATAACCGATTATCATTAACATTTCAATACGATCTTTTTCACCTAAATGAACAATTTTTAATATAACTTATTTCTGTCAATTAGTTCAGTAACAGTTTTACCTACTATACTAAATTCAAATAAGTCATGCAGTGGATGTAAACAACAATTTTAGTCTACACTACAGTATAGATGGTACTCGTTTATTTCCTACTATGTTGTAATAATACAAAAAATTATCTACAGACACTTTTTAACAAATTTTTTCTACCAAATTTGGTATGTATGAATTAAAAATAACAAGTTCTTTTAAAATCCGCAAAAATATACAGGGTGTCCCATTTAAATTAAATAAGTTAAGGGTATTTCCGGTGAAACCGGAAGTGGAGTAGTAAAAAAATATGGCAACAGATGCCTTTTACGTATCTGTACTTGCATGCAAAGTTTCATAAATATTGTTCTTTTCGTTTCAATGATATTTGCTTGGTTCCATACTTTATCCCAACCCAGTATATAGCTTCAATAATATCATTTTGTATATCACTTAAAACTCTCGAAAAAACAGTTGATGTTTCTAAATGTTGGCAAAATTCCCTGTAATTGCTTCGAATGTCAGAGCCGTCGCCCTCAAAATGACCACGAAACGCTAATTCTTGTTTGGCCAAAAACATACGGTATCTATTATAAGTGAGCTAAGGATATGCCTATTTATTTTTTTAACAAAATCATTATGTTTAGCAATATTTGCTTTAAAAGTTTGGTTAAGAGAACTTTCGATTCTTGTTTTGCCAAACTGAATCAAATTGGGTATACACCTTACATGTAGGTAACGGAGAAATTTCATGTCTCTTTTTTTAAAACTCTAAAACTATTTAAATCGTGAACCTGGTCCACCCATTTTTCTGTAGAAACCAGAAGACATGGCCAACAATACAGTCTATTTTTCTTGCAACCACATAACCAAGGATTTTCACTGTACCAACTAAATTTAAAATATCGAACTACTTTTTTTGATTCCTTTTTTAAATTGTTTAAAATGGGTCTTTCATTTTCAATAATCTCATTTTTTTCAATCAGAATTACTTTTCAAGTAGTTGATCGATTACGCAACGACACTCATCCATGGTGAACTGCACGCACACTTTTTATAGGTACTGTAACCAAATTTAAATCTGGTAACAGCCTTACTGATATACACAGCGCGCTTACGCCCGTCGCTCCTTCAAAATTTTCAGACACTAGCCGGTCCCGAGCCGCCCGGGCGACAGAGAGATAACCATTCATTGTAACCACAAATGAGACTGATAACAGAATATAATATAATAAAGTGCAACTGAGTCACATAAACTCGCCAATATTTTCGTGTGTCTACGAGTAGTTGGCTATTTACTGAATTAGGTACTATTAACACATTATATAATAATATATTTCTATTGGTAAAAATATAGATAAATGGAATTATTCATCGTCATAAAATATTTATTTGCAAGATTTTTAACTGTTACCAATGGTAACAGTGGTTACATGGTAGTGATGTTGAAAAAGTAACAATTCGTTACAAAGTACTCGTTACTTACGAATACTGAAAGTAACGATTACTGTACAGAGAGGCAAATCGTTACTTTGATTACTCTGATTACTTTGTATCAGAGTGAGTAACGACTATTGTATCTACTTTGATTACTCTGATTACTTCGTTACTTCGTACCAATCGTATCAGAGCGAGTAAAGACTATTGTATATATTTTGATTACTCTGATTACTTCATATTAATCGTATCAGAGTGAGTAACGACTATGGTATCTACTTTGATTACTCGGATTACTTCGTACCAATCGTATCAGAGCAAGTAACGACTATTGTATCTACAACCAGTACACTTGATTACCTTCTAGTTTCTAGACTGACCAAAAAAATGTGGAAATGATAATGTTTCTACAGTTGTCATATCTGTGATAATGTTATATCGGAGTACCTATAAAAAATACCTACCTACTGAGCAGTACCATTCTCGATTTGATTACCGGTACTCAAATACAAAAGTAATCAAAGTAACGAATACAGTAAACGATTACTTTATACAAAAGTAACGATTTGTAACGAATACTCGAAAGTAACTATAATCAACAACACTATTACATGGACGCTTCGCCAGTGCAATTCATCATCCCATCCTACACAACACAAATTAGCAGCCTACCATAGACTGACAGAAATTCCCATGTCAAAAAATAACTTCGAGATAGAACTGGACATCATTAAACAAATAGCAGTAAACAATGGCTATAACGAACAAACAGTCAACAAAATTTTAAACCAAAAACTCCATAAGAAAGCCCTGAAATGAGTTTATCCACCACCACAGAAAGAACCCAGTACCTTCTGCTCTATCACATATATACTGGCAAGATAACAGCAAAAATAGCCAGATACATAAAAAAGAAAGGAATAACACCAGCTTTCAGAACTAACAACAAGTTAAGCAAATATATTAAGAACAATAAGAGCCGAGGGAGAAAACAACTGCAGAGTGGTGTTTACAAACTAACTTCTGGTGACTGTCCGAAAACTTACATCGGCCCAACTGGCAGAACCTTTGATAAACGGATAGCAGAACACAAAAGGGCTTTCAACAAGAGAAAAACAGACACATCTACATACGCACTTCACCTTCTAGATCATAATCATTCTTTTAATGAACAGTTTCAAATTCTGCATATTCAAAATAAAGGCCTTAAGCTATCTTTATTAGAATCTATGGAAATTAATAAATTGAAAAATAAAGATATAATTCTGAATGACCAACTCGAGACAAACAGCTCCCCACTTCTCAACCGCTTCAGTTAAAGACTTTAAAAAGGCAAACACATCACTTGAGAAACGCACTCTGCCGAAACAGCTGTAGTCACATAGTTGTAATAAATTTTGTGGAAGTATAAAAAACAAACGTTTTCAGTGTTTTATTGTTAGATAACTAATACTTATCTTTATTTTTTTTCTCTTATAGTGTAACAGCTGTAAAAAAGAAGCTTCCCCAACTTACAGTTGTTCCAGTACAAACTACAAACATTCCCCCCAAGGAAGTTGTTGTCTACACGAAGCAGACCCAGACAACAACTACTGGACATGATGTCAGAGACGGTAAGCTCAGAAATTATACATTTTTATTACGTTTTAGAAATATTCATCATCGATATATATGTTACAAAATATTTGTTGTTGATACCAACTTTGGTAGGTTTTTGAATGCTGATATTATATCGTTTTGTTGTTTGTTGGATAATTTACATTAGAAGTTATTTATTTTTGGGTTGTAGCTGCTTTTTTTAGTTCTTTGGGTTAGTTAGTTTATGTTTTAGTAGAAACGGCTGTCTAAGTCCAGCATTACTAATGTTGATAACACAAATGGTAGAAAGCTGCATTTTACCAAAGAAAAGAAGAACATGTACCTGAATGGAGACAATCCGAAGTGACGAATTCGAATATTGTTAATTCATTTTAGTATTTTTGTTGGAAATATGCCTTTACTTTAATTTATTAATGTTTTATATTTTGAGAACAATTTCCAAATTGGAAATTGAAACATCACATAAACTAAATTTAAAGTAAAATTGTATCTTATTCCCAACAAGAATGCTAAACTGCATTAGGATGACCCAAGGAAATAGCTTCAGAACAATATTGTTGATTAAGATACCTTAAGGAGGTAGGCGCAAAATCTGGGTCCAATGCTATTTAAATGCATTCATTTTTTTCGAATCCTGATAAAACTAATAAGTATTTTTGAACAATTTAAATGCAGAATGAAGGATTACATTATTACCGAGGGCTAAAAGTCCTTGAAAACTTCTATAATGTTTATTTTAATAAGTTACAAGGGTGAAAAAAAAATTTAGCGTGATTTTTAATTTCATTCAAAAGAAATTTTTGTTTATTATAAGGGACTTCCCGCCCTCGTCAATAATGTAATCTTTTATTCTGCTTTTAAATTTTTCAAAAATATTTATTAGTTTTCTCAGGATTCGAAAACAATGAATGCGTTTAAATAGCATTGGACCAAGTTTTTGCGCATACCTCCTTAACAATCAAACTGAAATCTGTTAAAGATTTTTAAAAATCATTACAGTTAATTTTGTTGTAATTGAAAAAGTAAATAGCTGGACTTGGATAGCTCAATTTGCATAGTCCCTTCACACTAATACAACCCATAGGTCAATATGAACAATTAAATATGTTGGCGTATCTATTTTTCTGGGGGTAGCTTGACAAATGGCTTAAAAACTGATTTTTATCCCTCTTGTGCTGTCAAAAGATTTTGGATTTTGGAAAAAGTCTTGTGAGTATATTGTAGGCAGTTTTTAGAACATTTTTCAAGCTTTATAGAGTAGAAGTTAGTGGCCCAATCCTTGATATCTCTTGTTCTAAATTGAAGCAATAACAGTTATATTTGATTATAAAGTTACTTTTGTTTATACTATAGAAAGGACACCGCACATATCTTATGGAAAATATAATGTCACTTAAATGCAATAAAATTTACATAAATAGATTCGTCCCGAAATTACTATCATTTCATCTTATTGCTCCAACGCTGAATTTTGATTGACAACGGCGTAAATTGTAATTAAAGTTTATGAAAATCACATATTTGAAATCCATAAAACTGTCATTCATAAATACTATTAATCTAGTCGCTATTGAAAACAGCTTAATTAACCCAGCGTGAGCTAAGCCAGTCAGAGAAACTATTATACATGGTGTCCCGAAAAGATTGGTCATAAATTACACCGCACATTCTGGGGTCAAAAATAGTTCGATTGAACCTAACTTACCTTAGTACAAATGTGCTCATAAAAAAAGTTACAGCCCTTTGAAGTTACAAAATGAAAATCGATTTTTTTCAATATATCGAAAGCTATTAGAGATTTTTTATTGAAAACGGACATGTATCATTATTATGTCAGAAACATCTTAAAACAAAATTATAGTGAAATTTGTCCACCCCATAAAAATTTTATGGGGGTTTTGTTCCTTTAAACCCCCCCAAACTTTTGTGTACGTTCCAATTAATTCATTATTGTGGTACCATTAGTTAAACACAACATTTTTAAAACTTTTTTGTGTCTTAGTATTTTTTCGATAAGCCAGTTTTTATCGAGATGCGGCTTCTTTTTTAATATATTTACATAAAAAATTTCTGTGGGTTTTGCTCCTTTAAACCCCCCAAATGTTTGTGTACGTTTCAATTAAACTATTATTAGTCCATTTGTTGAGACCGCTCCCGTCTGAAAAAATTTCTGATTCAGTTTCTTTGTGGATTCCTA
Source organism: Diabrotica virgifera virgifera (assembly GCF_917563875.1). Taxonomy (NCBI): domain Eukaryota; kingdom Metazoa; phylum Arthropoda; class Insecta; order Coleoptera; family Chrysomelidae; genus Diabrotica; species Diabrotica virgifera. Next base: position 282,933,114 of record NC_065443.1, on the reverse strand, counting down.
TTCAAAAATGTCCCCTTTAAACAAATCTGAAGGGTGCCGGTCGGAATTTTTGGGCAGAAATTGCTTAAACAATTTTTTTTTTAAACAAATACAAAAGATCACGTTTTTTGCCCTGAAGCATATATTTTTAGGTTTTTGGGTCATTCTAAACGAGAAAGGTTTCTTGTAATTTTTCTCAAAAATTGATAGTTTTCAAGTTATAGGCGATTTAATATCTAAAAAATGCGAAAATACGCATTTTCGAGGCTTAAAATCTCATATTTAAATTAGTATTTTTGAGGTTGCTAGATACTTAAATTGAAAATTAAACATTCAGCTTCAAGATTCTGAAGAGTGATTGCGTCTAACCTTAATTTATACCGTTGTTTTTTATTTGTTAAATATGCGTATTTATCCGATTTTTTTGCCGGTGCGGCAAATTTCAAAAATCTCCTATTTTCCTCCGAAAAATATTTTTTCTAGATTCTTTGAGATATTCTAAATAAAATAAGTTTCTTGATATTTTTCTCAAAAGTCAACAGTTTTAAAGTTATAAGCGATTTAAAATCCGAAAAATGCCAAAAATCGCTTATACCTTTAAAACTGTAACTTTTGAGAAAAATGCCAAGAAACTTATTTTATTTAGAATATCCCAAATAATCCAGAAAAAATATTTTTCGGAGGAAAATTGGAGATTTTTTAAATAGAGCGCGCCGCACCGGCAAACAAATCGGATGGACATGCATATTTAACAATTAAAAAACAACGGTTTAAATTAAGGTTAGACGCAATCACTCATCAGAATCTTGAAGCTGAATGTTTAAACTTCAATTTAAGTATCTGGCAACCTCAAAAATACTAAAATAAATATGAGTTTTTAGGCTTCGAAAATGCGTATTTTCGCATTTTTCAGATTTTAAATCGCCTATAACTCGAAAACTATTCTTTTTCTCATGATCATCTTTCAGTGCGTCACAGTTTTTCGATTTCTCTCTAACGCATTAAATTGTATGTGACAGAAAAAAAGGCACGTCTGTGAATACTTTGGCAATTATTCTAGTTTGGTGATTATTCTAGTTGTCGATAGATGGCGCCATAATCAAAAAAGAATTATTTATTAAATAAAATAATACTATTATCAATATAATCTGTACAATTTATAAGACTATACAAATGAAAGAAAATACCATTTTATAAATGCAATAGACACAATTGATTTGGTTTTATTCCAAATTGAAAATAAAATTTGACAACTGTCAGATTTAACTAAAATGTCACGTTAGAATAAATGTCATAAATGTGTATTATCACGGACTTACCTTTTTTTCTATAATTTGTGACGCACTGAAAAATGTTCATGAAAAGGAGAATATCAATTTTTGAGAAAATTTACAAATCCCTTTCTTGTTTAGAATGACCCACAAAACTCAAAAACATATGTTTCGGAGAAAAAAATGTGATACTTTGTATTTGTTTAAAAAAATTGTTTAAACAATTTCCGCCCGGCACCCTTCAGATTTGTTTAAAGGGGACATTTTTGAATAGGAATCCACAAAGAAACCGAATCAGAAATTTTTCCAGACGGGAGCGGTCTCACCACATGGACTATATTGTGGTACCATTAGTTAAACACAGTGTTTTTAAAACTTTTTACGTCTTTTTTGATAAGTCACCTTTATCGAGATGTGGCTTCTTTTTAAAATACATATACCTAAAAATGTAAATTATAAATAAATTTTCAGATTATTAACAGGATAACAGGTCTCTATAATCGTATTTAACCATATTCAAATATGCGGTGGATTCGACAAATATTCAAAATATTTCGATCAACACTGGCTTATCGAAAAAAGAACTAAGAGACAAAAAAGTTTTAAAAACATTGTGTTTAAATAATGGTAACACAATATTAATTTAATTGGAACATACACAAAAGTTTGGGCGGGTTTAAAGGAACAAAACCCCCATAAAATTTTTATGGGGTCCACAAATTTCACTTTAATTTTTTTTAAGATGTTGCTGCCATAAGAATGCCACATGTTCATTTTCAATAAAAAATCTCTAAGAGTTTTCGATGTTTAAAAAAATCGATATACTTTGGTACGACTGATTAAAATTACACCTAGTTTATTATCCATAAGATAAGAGTAAGCCTCTGCCTTAATTACTGCAGAAAGATTTATAAACTGCCGCTTCACAAATTCTCTCTTCTCTCTCTAAATCACGTACGTACCCATTTTATTTTAGATTTATTTATATCAATTTACGCCGTTATTAATCAAAATTCAGAGTTGGCGCAAGGATTTGAAATGATTGTAGTTTCGAGACGAATCTGTTCATGTAAATTTTATTGCATTTGAGTGATATCATTTTTTCCCTAAGATGTGTGTGGTGTTCTTTGTATACAATTGTGACTTTAGATAAAAGAGTTATAGGTATATTAAACTTACTTAAATCTCTTGGAAAGTTTTAGTATGGTTTGCAATATTTTACATTATTTTCTATTTTTTTATTCTTTCTTGTGCTGTAAATGTTTTCAGATGGTATTTCCCTTTTTGATATTCGATCTGCTTATTCTGAGCTTCATTTTCATCATAGTGGTTTCCACTATTTTTTTTAAATAATCGATATTTAATTGTTTTTACTCATGCTCTATACTTCTTCATTGGTTTTTGTTGGTCCGTTCCTCTCAAAACATCTCAAAGTATCTGTGACCCTGTTGATAACAGATTTTTCCGGAATATAGCTTCTATGTACTCCTTTTGTATCATTCATCCATCTGGTTGGAGTCCATTTTCAAACTTAATTGTATGTATACGATTCTTCGGAGTCACTATATGAACACTTTTGGTAGTTTTTTTATTTTTATGCTTTTAGGTGTTAGTTTTGTAAGAATGGGAGGTACCAAAATGGGCTACACTTTCTGGGCTTTATTTCTTAAGCATATTTGCTTTTACTAGTTTATCTCTAGCGAGCTATTAGACACCCATTTTACGTTTGTGTTTTCATTATTTATAGAAAAACTTATTTACATTGCTATGTATACGATTAGAAGTATATTTACTAAACAAGTCTGAACTTATGAAAATATGATGACTTTATTTAGTTATAAACATGTAATAGGTCAAATATATTGTGTTTTTGAGTTCAATAATCAGGATATATTACAGAATTTTTCATCAATAAAGGAAAAAAAAACTGTATTTGTCACTGTATGTCACTATTTGCTTTCATTTATACATCATAAGTATGGTTATTAGTGAATATTTTTTTATTGACTAAATATGTTCTAAATATAACAACACAATGTGGATGTAGATTTCCAGTTTATCTAGTTTATCCAGTTAAAGGTATCTTTAGAAATTTCCCTAGAAGAATTTTTGCAATAAAAAAATGTCATGTACCGGGTGTCCCAATAAGAATGGCTCTCGGCTATATCTCAGGAACCGTTTATATTACAGCTTTGAGAAAAAAATATTTATATAACAAAAGTTGCCTCAGGAAATGCCTGGAAATTATTTTCATAATTGTAGGTCCACCGCTATAGGGCGTAATTGAATATCAAAAACTAAAAAATCAAAATTTTACAAAATTTACCTAATGAAAGGGCACTAGAAATCCAATCATCGTATTCTTCATAAAATTCTGCGCATATTTGATTTCACAAGTTTAAATCTACCTTTGCAAATAAGAGGTGAGGGTGAGTGGGAACCTTGTTATAAAAAAATGTCCGGTTCTGTTAAATCGAATTTTGCATACTTGGTCTTGTTGAAAACAGCTCGTTTTCATCAATGTAAGTCTTATTTTCGGAATAGCCTAATAAGTAATATGCAAGCTAGGAGGCGTTATTTAATTATTTTCAGAAATCTAGTTTTCTTTGGAAAATATTAAATACAAGTATGGATTTTTATTCCTGTATTACAAAATTAGACCAAATTAACAACATAATACCGAAAACCGCATGTCGATACCTTTTTTTCTATCTCGAGATATCTTAAAAAATGTGTAAATTTTAAACATAACTGTTACTGTCACCGGTAAACGAGGTTATAGGAAAAGTAGTGTGCTATGGAAAAAACAAATAATCATTGTCCAGATGTAAACGTATATAATTAATTAAAACATTAAGACAAACAACACTATGCACTATAACAAAGAAATAAAAGCAACTACTTACTTAGTCTTAGTGAATGCCTAAATGTTCAAATTGTTACTCATCATTTTCGATGCAAGCATTTACTCTTTCAAGAGTACCTAGATTGAATAGTAACAGATTACAGATTTAACTGTTTTAGCCGCTTATTTTTGCCGCTAGGCCCACTACGCGAGAAAACATCATCTAGAATCTAGAATCTAGAGTCTAGAGAATACAAAACGCCATTCGAAGCACTGCGGAAGCAGAAATTGAGACTGCTGTTCAATCTACTCTTGAAAGAGTAAATGCTTGCATCGAAAATGATGAGCAACAATCTGAACATTTAGGTCGTCACTAAGTAAGTAGTTGCTTTTATTTCTTTGTTATATTTTATAGTGTTGTTTGTCGCATTGTTGTTTTAATTAATTATATACGTTTACATCTGGAAAATGTTTCTTTATTTTTTCCATAGCACACTACTTTTCCTTAACTTCGTTTACCGATGACATTAACAGTTGTTTAAAATTTACACGTTTCTTAAGATATCTCGAGATAGAAAAAAGGTATCGACATTGCGGTTTTCGGTATTATGTTGCTAATTTGGTCTAATTTTGTAATACAGGATTAGAAATGCATACTTGTATTTAATATTCTCTAAAGAAAACTAGATTTACGAAAATAATTAAATAACGCCTACTAGCTGGCATATTACTTATTAGGCCATTTCGAAAATAAGACTCTTACATTGACGAAATAGAGCTGTTTTCAACAAGACCAAGTATGCAAAATTCGATTTAGCAGAACCGGACTTACAGCCATTTTTTCATAAGGTTTTCAACTCACCCCCACCTCTTATTTGCAAAGGTAGACTTAAACTTGTGAAATCAAATATGCGCAGGATTTTATGAAGAATACGATGATTGGATTTCCAGTGCCCTTTCATTAGGTAAATTTTGTAAAATTTTGAATTTTTTATTTTTTATATTCAATTACTCCCTCTAGCGGTGGACCTATAATTATGAAAATAATTTCCAGGCTTTTCCTGAGGCAATTTTTGTCATAAATATTTTTTTCTCAAAGGTGTACTATAAACGGTTCCTGAGATACGGCCGAGAGCCATTCTTATTGGGACACCCGGTACATTGAATCAGTACTCATTTGAGAGGACTTCGTTGCTAAAAAAACAATGAAACTGGCTTTATTAGTAATATAGCATATATTCAAGAAACGCTATGCAAAATAATTATTCCACTAATAGCTTTAGATAGAACAGTTAAAGTACTTGACATACTCTTAAACAATTACCATCCATAATATGGTGACAAGGCGTCAGACAAGGATGTGTACTGTCTTCACAATTATTTAACATATATGGGGACTATGTTAGGAGAAGAGCGCTTGAAGGATAGGAAAAGGGCCTCTCAATAAATGGCCGAAAAATAAACAACCTATGTTTTGAGATGACACAGCCCTTCTTGCAAATAGTCAAGACGACGTAACTGATCTTATTCGACTGGTTGAAAACAAAAGTTAAATATTATTTCTGCAGTTAAACATATCAAAGACAAAGATCATGATAGTGGATAGACTACATAACAAGTTTGATGTTGTGAGTTCATACTTATATCTGGGATCATTGATCACAAACACAGGGTCACTACAGAAAGAAATAAAACGTAGACGTAATCTAGCAAAAATCGCCTTAGGAAAGATGACCAAAACATTGGACACTCAAATTTTATGAGCTCTAAAAATGAGGTTGATCAACTGCTTATACTCCTGACATACCGATGTGAATCTTGAGATAAGATAGAAATGTTCTGTTGAAAAATGCAAAAAATGCAGTAAACATTTTTTCAGAATGACAACCAAAATTAAAGTGACTTTCTCATAATGTGCTGGACTAGCTCATTGCTAGGATGTCAGATCACGAATACACGAAGAGATTAACATTTTCAAAACCAGAGGGCACAATAAGTAGAGGACGACCACGAAGAAGGTGGATTGATGATGTGGAAGAAGACCTAAAGATTCTGAGGGTCAGAAGATGGAGGGAATTGCCAGGACTCGACAGGAGTGGCGACTTCTTTGCGAGCAGACCAAGATGCACAACAGATTGTCGAGCCATTTATGATGATGATGATTTCTCATAATGTCCCTGAGATTTTAAATAACATAGTGACATATTTCTATTACAAATGTTATTCCTTTATTGTTGAAACACACTGTATATTCCAAACCTCTTTTCAAATGATCCATCTCGACTGAACTAAATGTTCGAAAGATAAAAAATTAGAGATTAGTGACAATTGTTATATTCTAAATGCTAACAAGGATCTTCCTGTTCTTCTTCCCCGCTTAAAGGCTACATGGAGGACTGGTGGAGGCCCAGGAAAGGTATAGTGTGCACGCAAACATTTTATGATTACTATTCTTTCTTTTTTATTAATTTAATTATTGTCTACTGTTCCTACGTTCCATACAGGATCATAAGGAGTGTTGAGTATGTTAGCAGTGCTTGAAAACTAGTTGTTATTTTGTAGTAATTCCAAGTAGTATTTTTTAATGGCTGCAAAATACAAGGTCGGCCAATGAAAACAGTCTCCCTGGATATTTGGCAGTATTAGATTTTAAGGAAATGGGGAAACAGGTCGATTTTTGTTGTAAGTGGGACACATTTTTACGATACATACATCTGTCATTTGTCAACCTCCTCCCTTCCACTTCCCCAACCTCTTGTTTTTAAATTGGGAATATACCATCATTAGAAAAAACTAAATTGTTTAATGCCAACTTAAATGTAATCAATTTAATTGTTTAATGTCAACATCATAACTTCTAATTTATTTAATTTTCGTTACATTACAATTAATTTATTGCTTTTGCAGTATTTGTTTTAATTCACTTTTGATGTCACGTAAACATGGCACATTAGCAAACCATTGCGTTACGTTTCATTTAAGAGGTGTTGTACCTTAAATTAATTAACTTTTTTTTGCAAAGACGGTGCAAATATCGAAGAAAAAAAATCGTGAACAATCGTTGTCTGCATACTCCATGTAAATGCCTTTCTAATGATATGCCGCACATGGTATATTCCCTATTTAAAAACAGGGGGGTTGGAGAAGTGGAAGGGAGGGGGTTGACAAAAGACAGATGTATGTATCGTAAAAATGTGTCCCCCTTAGAACAAAAATTTAACTGTTTCCTTATTTCCTTAACATCTAATAAATACTGCCAAATATCGAGGTGAGCTGTTTTCATTGGCCCGCCCTGTCTGTGTGTGACTATATTAGTTCTTGATATTTTTTTAAGATTGATTTTTATCTTCTAAATTCATTGTTAGTTATTATACATTTTATGTAATTTTGTTGCATAATACATACTCATAAACCTACCTTCTTTTTCCATGCTCTTATTTTGTTTCTACTAATATGGTTGATTAATTTTTGAGGGATCTCTTGTCACATTAAGGACAGGTCAATATGTTCAAGATTATTCAAAGAGGTCTAACTTTCGTAAACATTGTTTTTAATGTCCACATCTTTCAAACATATACAACAATTAAAGCGGCTTATTGTCTAGTCTTTTTTGTCTAAAACTTTGTGCTTTGAGCATATTGTGACACCTGCCGCTCAATTAGGACTCTAAGATTATTTTGGAGCGCTAAAGTTCTGAAATCTCAATATGAAACGGATCTAGGAGTACATCTACCTTGGATGATGGTAGCGCCTTCCTAAGAGTGAAGGATTGTCTTTGATCCACCACTATCTGAATGAGGCTCAATATGGTGAAACGTCATAGAGTGGACGAAGCCAAACTTTTAGTTAAAAAGTTAGCATTTATTTCTTTTAGATACCTAATACTAATACCCTGCGGTCTATTAGCAAATTATATCAATTTTATTTCTGGAAGATTACGACATATTTCCATTCTACAAAATAAACTTTTGAAAAGTAATATTAGAATTCCCTATTATTTCTAAAGTACTTAAAGTACAAACAGTACTCTTTGATTTTCATTTTAAACTCTATATGAGAGAAAATAGCTTTAACTAAAATAAAACAACTCTTTATGTTGAGTTTTATGTGCATTCCCATATGACAACTGTTAAATAATTTGTTATACTTCTTTGTCAACTACTGTCTATCTTTTACATACGTCATATGTCATACGACATGCGTTTCGCGCTCACTGGTTTATGCCATATGTCAGTCAAATATTTGTTCCGTACAAAGTTTTTTTTTTCGTTTTCACTCTTTATCTCAGGATAAAATTATCAGATTTTTTGTTGTTCTAAATAGTTTTTTTTATTATCAATAGACGGTTTCTTCTTCGCATGTTAACAAATGGACAATTAAACCCTTCATTTTTAATCTCTTTATTTGGTCCCTTGAGTCGGATATGAGCCAGCGACTTATGGATTTTTTTCCAATACAAGAGTGAACTGTGTGGAACATGGAACAGTAAGACACTTACTGTTGTACAGCAAAGTTATTAACAAATCTGACTAAAAAAATGTTACATTACATATCTAATTGCACTAAATTTTATTAATTTTTCTAAATTTTTTAAAGTATACTGAGGGATAGCCGAAAAAATGTGTGAAAATAATGTGTGATAATTCATCATAAGTGTCTTCAATAGTTTTCTTCTAATCTGTCATAAACCTTCATAATTATCTCATGTAGCTATTAAGAAAGAAAGCGTTTCATACAATATTGTGGTTGAAAATTTCTTTTTTTTTTTTGTAGATTTGATCATGAAAGATTGGTCGATATGGCTGTTTTAGTTATGATTTCCTCAAGATTTAATAGTTATTTATGATATAAGTGAAGTACACGTTTAAGGCACGCATGTGAAAATTTGCAGAATGAGCGAAGCGAGTTCTGCAATTCACATGAGTGCCTTAAAAATGTACTTTTTAACACGCATATCATACAATATTTTTTCTACAAACGTAATTACAGGACAATATCTACAAAAACTTTTACTTAACTTGACTGACATTCCATTTTTATATTTTTTTGACATTACATCAAAATTGCCTATACAGTCAATACGAACTGCAGTGCTATAAAAATTTTAAAGCACAGTGCTATAAAAATTTTAAAGCACAGTGCTATAAAAATTTGAAAGCACTAGTGCCTTAAAGTAGCATTTTTAACGCTGGTATGGAGTGCTAAAAATTGCATTTTTAACACAGTTGTAGAAAAAATATTTTAAAAATAATTTATAAAATATTTCTTCCCATTTTGCCTACCTTTGCATTAATTACTTTTCTCTGTATCTAACTTTTGTGATTCTCTTTCACATTTTATAACCATTATCTTTCCTTTTGTATCTAGACCAATCCCTTCTATTTTTCTTTTTGACATTATCGTTTTTTTATTATGTGAGTTACTTTTGTTGTTATCTTCCTTTTTTGTTTGTTCCTTTTCGTAATTTTTTGATTTATTGTATTGTAGATCTTTTGAGATATTATAAATGATATATTTGTCAATATATTTATTTTCTGGCGGATATTTTTATCAATTCCCTACAGTACTGATTTATTTGGCTGATATTTTCAGATTAAAGGCTATGGTGAACCTGTATGAATCAAAAACTTGTATAACTCAATGACATCAAAGCAATAAATCCTGTTACATAATTTGATGGCAGAGAATCTTTCTATAATTGAATAAAATTCACAATAATGGTTTAGCGGCCATTTAATGTTGATATTTCTTGTTTAAAGAGAATTACGAGTTGTGAATATTTTGGTAAATCTCGCTAAAAGTACTTTAGCTAGTGTGTTGGTTATATTTTTCGGCTATTGTCCTCTCAGTATGAATAACTAATCTTGGTATTAATAAAATCATCAATTTTTAGTAGGTACAACTGAAGCTAACACCAGCTATGTCTGGTTGGCTCCAGTTCTTTTAAAATCCATATAATATTAACAAGATTTATTACCAAGATTAGTTTGAATCACTAAAGCTGCAATAATATCACTAAATTTCACAAAACATGTGCACCGAAAATTTCCAGTCTCCTCTTCTATTTCTATCTGTAGACGGTTCTTTTCCTTCTTCTTCAGGTAACAGTTATATCTATATGAATATTTATCAAATACATCGACGAATACATCGTATTATCTTGGTATTTTAATAAATTAAGCAATAAATATATTAGGAACTAAATCGACAGATTTTTTTTCCATGGAAACGCAGATTCTATGCGTGTGATATTGTAAAAAAAGTATAATAATACAAACCCAAAGTAGCATATAAGTAAAATAGTCTCTTAATGACTGAAACGTTCTGAAATAACTACCGAATATACGAATAGATAATATAAATATGATTCTCATCTCGTCTGCAAGCAAGTTGTATCTGATGAAGTGAAAAGACTGAAATACATTTATGTAATCTGCCGTCGTAAGCAAAACGCAGTATCTACAATTTAAATTTACAGTGTAGATACTGCGTTTTTGCTTACGACGGCAGTATACCTAGTACATTATAAATACAGTAGACTGCCGCCGTAAGCAAAAACGCAGTACCTACACCGTAAATTTAAATTGTAGATACTGCGTTTTTGATAGACGGCAAGTAGAGGAGATAAGAATTATGTGTAGGGGTGATTAACTTATGACGAAGTTGGACGAATTTCATTATCGGGACATACAGAAAAAACAGTTTTATATAAAAATCATAGGTAAATTATGGCTTCGCGTTTTAAAATTCTTTTTAGGTACAAAGAGTTTAAACGAATTTAAGTATCTGGCGGTACTTGCTTACAATGTTGTATATTTTCACTTAATTCGACTAAGTTGGTAGTTTTCATTTCAGCATCCCGCTGAAATAAAAATCGAGTTGTACAAAATCTCCTCAACATGGGGGCTATTGTACTGTACCTCGCGTATTATTAACTGTTCGGAACAGCACACATTCCAAGTAATTTGGCACTATGTGTTCATCATATGAGAGAATAATTGTTTTTCATCATTGAGACAAGCAGTTGTGCAATTTTTAGGATTCATCCTCTACATAGTAACACTTAAATGTTTATTTTTTATACTCCAATATATGAATCGTGCTTTTAGTGATCTGGAAAAGATTTATTCGTAGATAAAGTATGTTAAAGATTACTGATATTTTTGGTTCTCTTCATCATATTTACATGGTTATTTACGGCTAAATTGTTCAAACTTATGGTTAAATGACTGTCAGTACTGTTTTTGTAGTGAAACTGGCCTATTTTCAAAAACAACAATAAACACATTTATAGTTTATTGCACATAATTACCTCCGAGGTACAACTTCAATAATTTGTAATATTTTATGTTACCACACTAAAAACTGCAAGCAAATCAACAGAAATACCGTCCGGTCACTGGCTCAATTATAGTTACGTGTCTCTAAATGGAGAAAATGGTGATAAATCTATACATATTCATCTTAACTTTCCATCAACTGTAAAGTGAGATATATAGACCAATTTTATATTACAATTTACGACAACCAACAAGTGTATTTTCCAATTAGTATAGAGTATCTACTAAGTTGTCATGAAATGGAAATAATTAAATTACTCATAAACTACTTGAAAGAAACAAATATGGTCATTTAAATGAAATAGGTATAAATATAACAAAATTAATAGATTAAGGTAAAAATAAAATAAAAATCTGTGGCTAACGGATCTGCATCCAAGCCATCTTTTCACGCACAGACACTCACACAACAGACAACAGTAAAGTGGTAATTTATAATTTCATCTCTTTCGTTTTTCGAAATTTCGTGTTTGGTACTATTAATAGATCTAGCAATACCTACATATTTTAAATTCAAAACTATAATAGATTAGTGTATGTATGATTTATATATAAAACATTTTTTCTCTTCTCTTTATAAAAACTTACAGAAATAATCTCGTTAAGTTTAAATTTTGACGTGTGTCATATTTCAAATTTTGACAGGTGTCATCTGTCAAATTTTGACAGGTGTCATTTGTCAAATTTTGACAGGATTTGGAACATTTCTTTTTATCGTTGTCGTAGTTCCTAATATATACTTAATTGTTTTATTTTAGTTATAATCATAAGAGAACACGACACGTATTCATATAAATAATACTTACTTTGGGTTTGTATCAGAAAGTCATAAAATCAATAAATTTTACTTTTTAGTATCTATATGTTATTAATGTACTTAATATTAGTAATAATTTTAGATTGAGCAGGTGTTTCTGTTTTAAAATTTCAGTGTTGAAATTTCATTGAATGAATAAGGATATGTGCTGTAGCATACGAAATATTTTGGCTTATTTTGTAACATGTTCCGAAGATTTCATCTGAAAAAGCAGTTAAAGAAGAAACGTACATTTTCTCTCTGTGGCTTTTTTATTTGTTGGTTCTAAGACTTGGTGGCACCTTCTTGCGCTTTCTTCCACTTTCCCTATGATGTTATTGTTTTGCGGCGTATAAAGTTCAAACTAAACCCTTCTTTCAGTAAGTCATAAATTTTGACGTCATATAGTATTTTAAGAATGTCGCAAATCATTGCATGATATTTTATTTAAATTTGACAGTTACCCGAATATTTATATTTATATAAATATTTGCCAGAATATTAATATTTAAAATATGTTAATTAAAAAGAATAAATAAGTATACCTACAATACAATTTTCACTATACAATGTCGGAAAATACTAACGTAGAATGACAATTGTCATTTTACCATTGACACTGTGAAAGTACTGTCACGATCGAGTACTTTTGCGTCAAATTATCTTTATTCGCTTCATTGATTGGTCATCTATTTAGCGTATTCTAAACGTCAACCAATTATACATCCATAAGTATGTCGCTTAAATATGCAACTACCCCTCAACGAATACACAATTTTCTAAGTTCTATGTATAATAATCACGGACGTACCTTTTCTACTATCACTTTTAAACTAATGCGTAAGAGATAATTTGATAAACTAGGAGGCACTGAAAGAAGGGGTAGGTTTGAACTACTAATGTAACAGTCACATAAGACAGTGAAATTTGAACCAGAAACACCAGTAGTTGACATAGTTGTGTCGTATCTAAGTTATATTTAGTTGTTAACTAAAGTTTTTTGTGTTTCTCTCAGCCCACGCGACCGATTACTACGGTAAGTAGATCTCTTCTTTTTCTGCCTTCCGACAACACCTCCTCCATCTATTACATTAAGTACTTGTGTGAGAAAATGTCCGAATGTTTAAATTTTAGACGTAAGAATTAAGAATTGCCTACCATATTTTACGCGTTTTTTTGGGTAGTTTATAAATGCGGATAGTGTCCCAGTATATGATGTATTTGTTTGATAGTGGTGTAAAACTACCAGACCAAGTAAATCAATGCTCAGATTAGTAAAATTTGAACATTTTTACGTATTACCAGAAGACTACGATACTTTAGAAGATAAGAGTAGCAAATTGCTGCTATATTTTACGTTTGAAAGATTTTCAAAACGACAAAATTGAATAAATCAAAAATAACGCGGCTCAAACATTATTTTGACACTTTGGAATGTTTTATGTTGTTTATAACGTGTCCCCAATGTCACCAAATCCACTAATGACAACGACTTGTTAGACTTTAAAGAGCTATGCCACAGAGCCTTTGTTTGTCGTGTTTCCACAGGATGGTTCATATAAAAGATGGATTTTTGGTGAATTTTTGAAAATGAGAATAGAGAATATCGATACCTAGCTTAGAAGAATGATTGGAATTTATGAACGAGGAACTTTAATGACAGAAAGGCGTAAAGATATTAAAATAAGAGTTAGTAATGGAGAACATACAATGGGCCGTGTTATTCTATGGCACGTTTGTGTGACCAGAAATTAAACCGCGAATTACTCTTTTATACGAATAATCAAGTAGTGGTGGTCCAAATTTAGATATTCATTTGAATACTGCTTTATGGCTTTACTGGTATCTGTTATAATAACATTCAGTCTTATAGCAAAATATACTGTTCAGAAAACTTTAGTAATACAAGCTCTTTTCCCATCTATTTTTCTTATTTGCAGAATTCAACAGTTTTACGTATTTTCTTGATCATTTTCTATAATTTCTTATTTTATTATAGGATTGGTAGGTTAGACATAGCTCAACTTTTTAGATGTTCAACTATTTTAAAAAATGTTCAGTTTCCTTAATATACTATGATGCAAATATGTGGAACACATTCATTATTTCACAAACAGATTACTTTACAAACATCTTAAAATACGTCAATTTTAACCTTTGAATAGCCATTCATTGCTATATATCGTCGGCTTACTGCCAAAACCAACTAACTCCACTTTTTGTCGATTCCGAGTTAAGTACGCCTTTGTACTCTATCAAAGAATGTACTGATGAAACTAGACACTTCAAAGCAGATTTTAAATGTGGGAAACAGAAGGGTCTCAAAACAACTAATTCCAATGATGACACTTTTATTCAGCCAAAAACAGATATATGCAGTTGTCTGCACATCTCTGTTTAAATAAAATAGTATTTTATCATTTACAGTATTCTAGTTCTGCCAAAACAAGACAAGTGCCTGATATGGAGGACAGTGATGTTCAAAGTTACCTAGAAGTTGACTAACTTTGTACAGCCAAAACCCGACAAGTGCCAAAAAAAATGTTTTTTGTACTTTTTTTTAACTTTCACTTCATTTTAATAATTTTTTAACAAAATGTTTCGTTTATAATGTTATTTACTTTAATATTTTTCAGTCATTAAATCATTTTTAAATTCAAACGATTTTTCATTTCAAATTAAAGTTTAAAACATTGATTCCTCAAAACTTTAAAAAGTGGAGTTAGTTGGTTTTGGCAGTAAGCCGACGATATGTGTAGTGACGTTATCGTTGTTGCGCAATGACGTAATCGATGATTTTTTAAAGTACAAACCGAGGACACCTCATTTGAAAGGTCTCCTAATCGCATTGCAACGTTGCAATCATTGCAACGGTGCAATTATAACGGTTCTACAAGGTTAACCAAAACTATTGGCTTATTTATACAAGTAACTTAAAATGCATGTAGTAAATAGTTATAGTAAAATACAATCAATAAGAAATGTTAAAATTGACGACCTTCAGCAATGATGCAATGAAAAAGACGGGCAGTAAATTATTTCCTAACTTTTCGATGACTTCAGGAGTTATTTTTTGTGCAGTTTTCGTTCTGATGCGCTCCTTCAACTCTCTACATTATTCGGTCGACTTTGATACACTTTGCTCTTTAAATATTCCGACAGAAAAGTCTAACGGAGTAAAATCTGGAGACCTTGGTGGCTATTCGATAGATCCTCTCCTACCTATCCACCAACCTGAGAAAACTGTATTTAACCTTTAACTACACGCGCTGGCGTACTTTGTACGCCAGATATAAGAATTCTACTGGAAATATATTTAAAAATTTAATTTTTGACCTTGCTTATTTTTCTAACCTATCACTGGAATGTGCTTTACAATTTGGTTTTAGTTTCGTTATAATCGGCGTTCTGGAAAGATCGTAATTTAGATTTTATTATTTGTTGTTTCCGGTGGTGGACAATATACCCCAGGATTATATTACTATAAGTAATATGGTACCCCCATTATGGCAAAAAATGTATTTTTCTTTGTAAACAATACTTTTTCTCCTGTAAAAAATCACATTTAAAAAAATTTTTTATTTGTAATTTTATTTATCATGGAATCCAGTTATTCCATGATTCCAGTTATAAATCCCAATTGGCTTACTGAAAAGGAACTCCAAGTATTCACTGATGCCGAATAAGGTTTATAACAAACAACTAAGTGTATTTTTTCAAAAAAAATTAAACAAATCCGCTGTTTTTAAGTGTATTTTCTTGTGGCGTACAAAGTACGCCACGCGTGTAGTTATGTTATAACTTGATGCGCGGGTAGTTAAAGGTTAAGTAATGTGTACTTCAACGCCGTAGTGTAGGGGAACCCCATCCTGTTGGAACCACAAATAATTTTCTATTTGGAAATAGCTGCTTCAGCTGTGGCATGGGTACTCGTGAATAAATTCCAGATAGTGAGCAGTTAAGTTTTCCTCATCAAAATATGGCCCTATACCAGTGGTTCCCAACCTTTTATATCTGGCGACCCACCTTATGATATTTTTTCATATTCGCGACCCATCGTTCACCCATGATGATATATATCTACGTTATTCAGCTACTGTAAGAGCCAAGCCGCGACCCACCTGAAACCTGTCCGCGACCCATTAGTGGGTCACGACCCACCGGTTGGGAAACGCTGCCCTATACTATAATATGATTGTTTATAATGCCGGCTCAAACATTCAACTTCTCAGGATATTGTGTCCTATATTCTTCCGTCCAATGTGGATTTTCACTTGACTTTTCTATGAAACTCTGATCTCTGTTACATCGTTCCATAATGGTTTCGGAGAATTCGATTCTACTATCAAAGTCATCTTCTCACAGCTTCTGGACCAGATGTATTTTGTACGGATGCCACCTCTCTTTTTGTAGCACTCTAACAATGGTGCACGTTATTATCTAGTGTGACCTGGCTATAACTAGTATGGGAATTTATTGAAATGCTTTCAGTTTTTTGGCTTTGGGTATTGATTTTCTATCACTTCTGGGGAGATCTTCAACATGGCCAGTTTCTCGATTTTTTTTTTCAATTTTGCTAATGATTGATTGAGAAATCGGTTCGCGATTATGGTATTTAGCATTGTCGGCAAAAAACTAGAACAGTAAGCATTTGACGTCTATTAGCAGACAGATTCATAGATCTTTGGCAATAACGACCAGTCAATGACAATACTGATTTAAATATTTTTGTGACTACTTAGTGTTGTCGCCAGGGGGAGTACAACGGCCTCCTTTATTTAGATGGACTTACCCAGGTTTTTTTTATGTATTTTGACCTATAGAACCCGAATTGTTTGGGTAACAGTTGATCCGGATGTCGATAAGATTGTTATAAACAAAGAACTTGCAGAATTACATAACAGCGATTTTTCGCAAAACACAACATTTTTTTTTTGTATTTTTTGGATCATTCTAACCAAAAAAAATGTTCTTACAAGTTTTTTCCTAGGATGCATAGTTTTCGAGATAAATGCGGTTGAACTTTCAAAAAATCGAAAAATGGCTATTTTTGAACCCGAATAACTTTTGATTAAAAAATAAAATAGCAATAGGGAACTTGCACAATTTTTTTTTATTACTTAATAATGTTCAGTTTTGTTTAAAAATGAGATTTACAAAATTTTACACTTCAAAAACTCCTAATAACTAAGAAATACGTATTTAAAGTCTTCAGCGGTATAAAATAGTTCATACGACCCGTGACGTCATATAGTTTTACATTAGTTATTATTATGGTTATATTTCGCTGTGTCTAGGTAAACGCTAACGTGTACGCAAATAAAAAGTCAGGTATGTACACGCAAATTAAACTTCATCAAGCCAGTGACGTTATTATTTAGCGTGCGCAGTGACTGCATATTTTGGTACATGCTATTTTGACATGTTTAGCGTGTGTTTGATAGAAAAATATTTGTTAAAGGAAGGGAAGCAGAACTATTCAGATGTTTCAAACTTAATTGTAATAAATCAATGTATAGTATTTTTACTACAAAAACGTTATTACGTAGGTCAAAATTTTTGACGTAAGAGAACTGTCAAAACATTAGAATGTGACTTTTCATTATTGCCATGTTTATAATAAACATGACAATAATGAAAGTCACATTGTAATGTTTTGACAGTTCTCTTACGTCAAAAATTTTGACCTACGTATAGTATTTTTACTACAAAAACGTTATTACGTAGGTCAAAATTTTTGACGTAAGAGAACTGTCAAAACATTAGAATGTGACTTTTCATTATCGCCATGTTTATTATAAACATGCCAATAATAAAAAGTCACATTCTAATGTTTTGACAGTTCTCTTACGTCAAAAATTTTGACCTACGTAATAACGTTTTTGTAGTAAAAATACTATAATAACGTTTTTGTAGTAAAAATACTATATATATTATTAAAGTATATATTTAGGTTAGCAAAATAAATATATGTATTTAGTTGACATAACACGTACAAAATATTGTTAAAATAATTTTTATACGTAAGTTAATTATTATAATCAACTATTCTAAATGGGAAATAAGCCACAATTTAACTAAAAAAATGATTTTATTAACGTTTCGACGTCCAAATCGGATGTCATTTTCAAAATACAAAAATTAGTCAGATTAAATAAATTATTAGAAACATTTTTTACTAAGCAACACCATTTTTGTTTAATTTAATAATATTTTGTATTTTGGCAACGACGTCCGATTTAGACGTCGAAACGTTAATAAAATCATTTTTTGGTTAAATTGTGGCTTAGTTCCCATTTAGAATAGTTGATTACAAAAATGCCACAAGGATAATAGCTTCAGAACAAGTTAATTATTATTGTGAAAGCTTTAGGTCTTCCTTTTATTTTAATCTTTTACGGTAATACATACTATTTCATTTATAATTAAAAAAATATATATATTAATTTATAGTCTCTTATCTTTTTCGTACCGTTTTAAAATGTTCTTAAACTCATTAAAAGAACTAAATAATTGTCCACACTCCGTAGTTAATTTAAAAACAAACACTAAACAAATAAAAAATAAGAAATCACTGACACTTTTTTATTTGCGTACACGGTAACGTATACCTAGACACAACCTTATATTTAGGTATATTATTCTTCTCCTTCTTTAGTTTATTGGCCTCCACCTACTTGGGTATTTGGCAAGCTCATCCTCGTGTAATAAGTCAAAAATATTTATATTCTAATGACATTTATCGTATGTCATTGTAATAATATACACCAGAGGGCCCGGATTACGTACACTCGATACGCATCGTATCCGCCATGTTTTCCCATAGCGCCTTACGGGAAAACATGGCGGATACGATGCGTATCGAGTGTACGTAATCCCTATGCTGTTTGTTAAAATTGTAGTTTTATACTGTTTTTGAAGGAAAGGAACGAAGGTTTTCTATTGAAAATAAAACCATTTTGTAAAAGTACGAATTTTTCTATGAATAGTTCAAACGATCAAAAACACTTGTAACGTCACATAAATGTATTTTCTACTGACGTTTATAACGTCTAACTTAAAATTCTGTTTACTTTATTGGAAAAATGTAAATGTAAAACCAAGTGACGTCACGAGGCGTTTTGGACCACCTGTTTTAATTTGAATTTTTAATCGTCTTTAGGGGCCAAACGAAAGACAAACAAAACTTTTTTATCTTTGATACATGTTTTAAATTATGTTCTGTTGTGATTTATAACATTTTTTTCGAATTTAAAAATTTATGCAAGTTCCCTATTATGCTTGCAGCATTTGAAAGTTCAAGTCAAATTTTACCGATTTTGATTATTTGCATTGCTAAAAATTAATTTTTTTATTGTTAAACAAAGCTATAAACACATATTGCTTGAGTGATGTTTTCAAACATCTCTCATTTCTCATTCTCTGCATACGTAGCATACGTAGAATTCTACGTAACATGCATTAAAACGCATGCATTGGGCACTGGTCAAAACGCTCAAACACTTTTTTTTACAGCTTTGTTTAACAATAAACAAATTAATTTTTAGCAATGCAAATAATCAAAACCGGTATAATTTGATTTGAGCTTTCAAATGCTGTAACCAGGATTGCTATTTTATTCTTTAATCAAAAGTTATTCGGGTTCAAAAATTGCAATTTTTTGATTTTTTGAAAGTTCAACCGCGTTTATCTCGAAAACTATGCATCCTACGAAAAAATTTGTAAGAACATTTTTTTGCTTAAAATAACCTAAAGAATACAAAAAATGTTTTGTTTTGCGCGAAGTCGCTGTTATGTAATTCTGCAAGTTCTTTGTTTATAACAATCTTATCGACATCCGGATCAATTGTTACCCAAAAAATTCGTGTTCTACGGGTCAAAATACATAAAAAACTTAAGTAAGTCCATCTAAATAAAGAAGACCGTTGTACCACCCTGGCGAAAGGACTAACTTGACTGATACTGTAAAGAATAATTTCAGATTAGAATTGTATGCATTGTTATCAGTCAAATATTTTTTTCGGAACCAGCAAAAAACACAACTTTGTTTTATTTGCAGTGGTGGTCGTTAATGTAATTTAGTTTAAGATACATCGTTGCAAAGCCGTTTAGAAGACCTTTCATATTAGGTGTCCCGTGACTTCAGTTTATATTAGTCGTCTATTTCTGAAATAATGATTTCATTCCATAGTTTGCATCATACATGCATCAGATAAATATGTAACCACTTTTTGTTTCTATTGACATTATGCTTGTTGACCTTAATATAATAAGGTATATTAATATTTAAGCGTTTTTCGTAAGTACTTCTATGTTTCTGTTTTGATCGAACGTTTTATGTATTGAAATTGACCGAAA
This sequence comes from Diabrotica virgifera virgifera, assembly GCF_917563875.1. NCBI lineage: Eukaryota > Metazoa > Arthropoda > Insecta > Coleoptera > Chrysomelidae > Diabrotica > Diabrotica virgifera. The sequence continues at coordinate 282,912,525 of NC_065443.1, read as the reverse complement.
GAATTATTTCTACTTCTGAATTTTGATCTTCTGTAATGATGCTATCAATATTTGTCATACTTGACCTTATCGAAAGTCTTCTTCAAATCAACAACGCCGAAAATACCACTTTTTTCATAACTCATGCCAGAAACGCCATTTTAAAATTATTGCCCATTCTAAGGCAACTTAACATTGTTGCTAGTGCTTTGTATATTTCACAGAACTAAAAAAAAGCAATTTTAGTTGAGTAACAGATCGGAGGGGGGGTTGTCGCTCTCCAGCGAAAACAGTACACTTTTGGACCACCCTCCACGCACTCATTTTCTCGTTAATTTTCCATTTATCCTTCATTTCTGGGAAAGAGGAGCACATGTACTACTAATCTAGCTTGTGTGTAAGATAAAAGGCTTTTTTTATTTTGGTTTGTTTTGAGAAAAAGACTAGACAGGATGGCTATTCTTTTTTTCTCGGAAACTTGTTTTTTTCCTTATTTTTAATCGTGAGTTCTCGATAGTGTAATATAATTTTATAACGCTAACAGAGTAATAACAGCTTTACTAATTGCATGAAGAGTTTATTTTTTTTTTTCGTTAACCGACGTAAAGGAAACGAGTATGCTGGGTGATTGAATTTCTAAACGTACCAACAAGATCCGTTGTATAGAGCAAAATGCGCCGATTTGCACCGTGGGACTGTGCACTGTGTGTACTAGTGATGTAACGAATGTCATTTTTTTAACATTCGCGGATGCGAATGCGAATGCGAATATCTGCCACCGACATTCGCGAATGCGAATGCGAATATTCAGTTTTTTAATTAGACGCCAATTCTAAGGCTTGCCGGCAGTCTCGTTCGCGCGAGGTGTGTGGGTGTGTAATCTTGTTTCGAAAATTGCTTAATTGCAATTTGCTGAATTGCAATGTGAACTCATCTAACGGAAGTCGTAGACATAATAATTAGTTAACAATATCATATTTTATATCAGTGATATATAATATTGTTAAAATATCCTATATCAAAGGTTAATATATATTACAATTATGACTCAAGTGTCACTACACTCGCCTTGCTCTGCTCGTGCTCAAGTACATACAAGTGAATTTTGTAGCTAAAGTCTGATTAGAGATTTTTATTAAGATGAGTAAATCAAATTATAGTGAAATATGGACTTATTTCACACCAATTTGCGATGCTGAACGAGCTAAGTGCAAGCTGTGTAATAAAGAATACTCAAGGAAAGGAAGAACTACAACGGCCATGAGAAATCATTTAAAGGCAATGCATAAAACCGAGTTTTCCAAATTGGAAGAGTGTGAAAAACGAAAACAAGATGCATCTAAATCACTTGAGCAGGCATCATCTTCGCATCAAATAAAATCATTTATGAAACAAATATCGTTTCAAGAATGTGTGGATAAAACAAAACAGTGGGATAATAATTCTGCTAAGTCATTGGAAGTGGATAATTTTATAAGTGAAATGGTTGCGTTGGAGGACTTGCCATTTCGTTTCGTGGAAAGTGTTGGTTTCGTAAGACTTATCAAGCATTTGTGTCCGTCTTATAATTTAAAATCGCGTCAGTATTTTACTTCATTTATCTGCGATAAATTATTTTGCAAAGTAAGTGAGAAAATACTTCAATTATTGAAGTCGTTCGAAAAATTATCATTTACTACCGACATTTGGTCTGATACCTGTTCTGGAGTTTCGCTGCTGAGTTTAACTTGTCATGGGATCACAAAAGAATTTGAAAGGAAAATGATAGTGTTAAAAGCAGAAGTATTCAATGAAGGCCGCCACACCGGAGAAAATATTGCTCACAAACTTGAAGACATCTTGTCGTTTTGGGAAATACCTAAAGATAAAGTGAAATGTGTAGTTCGCGATGCACGTGCTAACATGAAAAAAGGTGTTAACTTATTAAATGTTGAACATATTGACTGTGCTTCTCACAAGATTCAAAACGTATTAAAAGCAGGAATGAAAGCTCAAGAAACTGTTGTGTCTGCCATAACAAAATGTAAAAAGATGGCAACTCATTTTCATCATTCGACCAGTGCCCAAGATGAGTTGACTAGTATACAAAAAAGGCTTAATCAAAAACCACTGAAGACTATACAAGAATGTACTACTAGGTGGAACAGCACTTTTTATATGTTGGAGCGTATTTTACAAGTCAAAGAGTCGTTATGTCTGTACGCATCGGCAAATAATAAAATTCCCCAATTGGCTTCTGACGAGTGGATGATTATTGAAAAACTTATCGGTTTACTAAGACCATTTGAAGAAATAACCAAAGAGTTAAGTGCTAGCGATGTTTCTATTTCTTCTGTGATTCCCTTAATCACCACTCTAGAAAAAGTTGTTCATGATCTTGATTCTTCCGATGAGCACATTGGTGATACGATTACTGTCTTGAAAGACGAGCTCATTCGCAAGTTTTCAGGTTTAGAGAATGAAATATTGTTTTCCACGGCGACCTTCATTGACCCAAGATATAAATCAAAATTTTTTAAAAATACGTCGACTAAAGAGCGTGTCATAGAGCATATTTTGGATTTGCTGGGAGACAGCCAAACCGACATATCTTGCAATTCATCTTACCCGAATGCAAAGCGTATCAAATTAAATCAATCTGAAGATCACGAAACTCGCAACAGTCTGTCTCTAAAAGAAAAGATGAGTTTACTGATGGATACAAGTGATAGTGAAGACGACATGCCTCTTCTTAGTTTTCAAAACCCTGTCCATCTTTTAATCCGTAAAACTCTCACTGAATACTCATTGGAAAAACGCGTGGCAGGTGACGTCGACCCTCTAACATGGTGGAAAGTTAACAAGGGAAGGTACGATCTTCTTTTTCCTGTAGTACGGCAATATTTAGTTACACCACCAACAAGTGTCCCGAGCGAGCGCTTATTTAGTGGCGCTGGACTTCTTTATACACCACATCGAAACAGACTTGAAGGAGAAAAGGCGTCGAGACTTTTATTTTTAAAGTTTAATATTCCTCTTTTAAATTTTGATTATTAACTTGTTTATTTTTGTTTGTTTAAACTGTTGACTTAAAAAAACATAGACTATTTATAGTATTATTTATATATTGGTAGCTGAATAATCCTTAGTTCGTTCAAGATTGATTGATTGTCTAAAATTAAAAGCTTCAGGCTAATAAAAGTTTTAGGGAATAATTTGTTTTATTTGTTTACATTGCATAATTTGTTGTTTTCAAATTGCTCTTTGTCGCCTTTTCTTAATAGAAAAATGAAAAGTGAATAGATTTTGATTTTAATAACCTTATTTACTATTCTAATTGGGAAATAATTAACAATTAAAACTTGAAAAATGATTTTATTGACGTTTCGACTTCCACTTCGGAAGTCGTTATCTATTATATTTAGATAACGACCTTCGAAGTGGAAGTCGAAACTTCAACAAAATTATTTTTCAAGTTAAATTGTGGCTTATTTTCCAACTAGAACAGTAAATTACATAAATGCCGTAAAAGATAGCTTCAGAACAATATTATTAACCTAATATTAGACATCAAATTATTTTTTTATCTGATTTTCATATTCGCAAAACATTCGCACAAATTTCTCGAATGCGAATGCGAATGCGAATATGCAAAAATATGCGAATATTCGCGAATGCGAATGCGAATGCGAATATTCGTTACATCACTAGTGTGTACTGTGAGACCATCAAACACTTAATTTAAATAACATTCATATTGAATACAACTTAGAGGTAATATGGGCCATGGGATGGGATAATGACATATAAAACATGTCCTTCCGACTAAAAGTTCCTTTCTCTCTCCTGTCTAAACTTCATCATTGAATACTCAACATTATGTTGTGTATTTGGTCGTTCGTGGCGTATGTGCCATAATAGTATAAGAGCTGTGAGACATTTTTGAGTAGGTATTTTAGGCAACCTGAAAATTTTTCAGGTGACTTTTCTATGATAGCCTAATACAAAAATGCCGGTCTGGCTGGAGGGTAGCGGTTATTTTCCCCAAAAATCCCCCCCAAAGTTAAAAAAAGGGCAAAAATTGATATTACAAAAAATACCATTGACGTGACTTTAAAGTAAATTTAAATATTCAAATATAAAGAAAATAAACAGACCAGGCGATTTGAGGGCGATTTTAACTCTGCAAGATACTTGCATGGGCGTCCCAGGATTATTTTCAGGGGATGCATCTGAACTTCACAAGATTTCATCTGAATCTGTACATACTATTAACGAGTATAAAATATACAACTATACATGCATAGCTATGTACACTCCTTCCGGGCAGGGAGGTGCAATTGTTATTTTGACAGGGTATTTTTTAATATTAAAAATAAATATTCTAAAAAAGACAGGTTTTTTTTGGTGAAATTTTCCAACTGCCATGTGATCAAACAAATTACGGGTGCATATAAATGAAAAGCGCTATAGGTAAGCACCAGTGTGAGAAAGAGCGTATACCGATAGCTGTTTGCGTCCTCTGTTCTAACTGAGCGAGTCCGTTCGCTCGAGAAAAATCACGTGACCTAGCGATAACCATGTTGTTGTAACTTTTTCTTAATTAAAGGAAAATAATACGTACTATACAATACAGTGATGAGCAAGCTAATAACCGGCAAAATAGCTCAAAAGGTTGAAAACATAACACATTGCGAAACAAAAAGAGTTTTCATCGAGATGTATTATGTTTTCCATCTTTTGAGCTGTTTTGCCGGTTATTAGCGCGCTCATCACTGTAGATTTTGCAAATATGATAGAAAAAAAAAACAAATGTATTATTATAAATATATAGGTAGAAAAGTATTAAACTATAGACTAAATTAATTCTGTGTCTTGTACTTCTTCTTCAAACTCCTCATCTGAGCTTAAATATTCATTCTCTTTTTCTTTGTTAGACTCCCCTCAAGACTCAGATTCGTCTTCTACCTAATCTGTAAATAGTTATAATATGTATTTAGAGTTAATTAAAAGATTATTAGTGATTAATTAATTGAGTTGCTACGTATTCTTTCTTTTAAAACCAATACTTAATACTTTTCCTTATATAACCAATCACATCAGGTTTTTTATTTCTTAGTATATGACCAAAGTAGCTCATTTTTTTCCTTCATAGTGTTGAGTATTTCTTGTCTAATTTTCATCTTTCTTAATGTTTCCGCGTTTGTTACGTGTTGTGTACATTATTTTTTTACATTATTCGATAACACCACATCTCAACAATGGCAAGTCTTTCTTCAGATGCGCCCGTGGTTGTGCAGGCTTCGACTCCGTACAAAATGACAGAGAATACGTAGCAAATCAATTAATTAATCAGTAATTAATTTTTAATAAATTCTAAATGCATATTACAACTATCTACAGTTCATGTAGAAGAAGAATCTGAGTCTCGAGGGGAGTCTGACGAAGAAGAAAAGAATGAATATTTAAGCTCAGATGAGGAGTTTGAAGAAGAAGTACAAGATTCGGACACAGAATTTATTTAGTTTATAGTTTTATAATTTTCTACCTATATATTTATAATAATAAATTTGTCATTTCCTATCATATTTGCAAAATCTATTGTATAGTACGTATTATTTTCCTTTAATTAAGGAAAAGTTACTTAAAAAACTATAATATATAACAATTACTCTAACGTTTCGAGGCACAACAACATGGGTATCACCAGGTCACGTGATTTTTCTCGAGCGAACGGACTCACTTCGCTAGAACAGAGGACGCAAACAGCTATCGGTATACGCTCTTTCTCACACTGCTGCTTACCTATAGCGCTTTTCATTTATATGAACCCGTAATTTGTTTGATCACATGGCAGTTGGAAAATTTCACCAAAAAGCTGCCTTTTTTAGAATATTTATTTTTAATATTCAAAAATACCCTGTCAAAATAACAATTGTACCTCCCTGTCCAGAAGGAATATACATAGCTATGCATGTATAGTTGTATATTTTATACTTGTTAATAGTATGTACAGATTCAGATAAAATCTTCTGAAGTTAATATGCATCCCCTGAAAATAATCCTGGGACGCCCATGCAAGTATCTTGCAGAGCTAAAATCGCCCTCAAATCGCCTGGCTTGTTTATTTTCCTAATATTTGAATATTTAAATTTACTTTAAAGTCACGTCAATGATATTTTTTGTAATAACAATTTTTACCCTTTTTTTAACTTTGGGGGGGATTTTTGGGGAAAATAACCGCTACCCTCCAGCCAGACCGGCATTTTTGTATTAGGCTATTATGGAAGAGTCACCTGAAAAATTTTCAGCTTGCCTAAAATACCTACTCAAAAATGTCTCACAGCTCTTGGACCATAATATGTATCACACGAAATAAATAAACCTGTACAATTTCAATATAGCATTTTTGTCTATAAGGGGTCATCCATAAACTACGTCGTTGAGAAGAGGGAGGGGGGGCTTGCTTATTACGACGGAGTACGACAGGGGAGGGGGGTATGAGTGCCCATTCGACGTCTTTTAATACATTGGTAATTTAAATTTGTCGCTATTGTGTGTATAAAAATAATTTTTTACTAGCTTCTACCAGCATTAAGTATCAGATATTCATATAAAAACGTATAGTTTTTGATATGATATTGAAAATAAAACAAAACGTTTTCTAATAAATATACCTTTGTTAAAATTAAAAAGAGTAATTCTATTATGGATACTTTTATCGGGGCAGACTGCAATTGCGGGCAGCGGTCAGAAAGGAGGAAGACCTAACCCTTCGGTCCAAACCTAACTTACGGGTAATAGAGTGAGAGAACCGCAGGAGGTATTTGACCGCTGCGCGCAATCACAACCCACCCTTTTATCGCATACTTTTCATTTCGTTTTTATCAGTCACGGCGTTAAAATAATATTAGGTAGCACTTTTGTACAGGACAACAAACAATAAGACATTGTTCTTTGAGTTTAAACAATCGCTTCTATATACAGAACAACGTCTGGAAGCAACAAAATATTAAATTGTTAGTTCATTTATGTGCTGCATACTGTGTGTGAAACAACAGTTCTGAAAGAACGAATAGAAATAAAATATTGTTTTCTATTTAGTTAGTAAGTCGTATATAGACTTTAGAAGAAATGGCATCGAAATCAAAACAAAATAAATATAAAGATTCATATGATGCAGTTAAGAAAGCATACCCCGCAAAATCTTGGTCCAATGCTATTTAAATGCATTCTTTTTTTTTTGAATACCAAGAAAACTAATAAAGATTTTTGAAAAATTTAAACGCAGATTGAAAGACTGCATTATTGCCGAGGGCCAAAAGTTCTTGAAAACATCTATAATGTTTATTTTAATAAGTTACAGGGGTGAAAAAAAAAAGAGAAAATTTTGTCTGATTTTTCATTTCAAATATTTCATGCAAAAGAAACCTTTTGTTTATTCTAAGGGACTTTCAACCTTCGGTAATAATGTAATCTTTTATTCTGCGTTTAAATTTTGCAAATATATTTATTAGTTTTCTCAGGATTCGAAAAAAATTAATGCATTTAAATAGTATTGGACCAAGATTTTACGCCTACCCCCTCATATTTGATTAAAAAAAAACAGAAATAATATTGATTTTTTTTTTTTAATTAATGAAAGGGTGGTCGTGAGTTGCAACGACGACGTCGACATGGGGGGGAGTCGTCTCTAAACGACGAATTACGACGGAGGGGGGATGGATGCTCCCTAATATACAGTCCGTGAATAAAATAACGCATAAATTCATTATTTTGAAAACCGGAGTCTTTAAGGAAAAATCCCGAAACAAGTCGATTTTTATTTTTAAATTGCAATTTTTTGACATATATATTATACTAGTGACGTAATCGATGATTTTTTTAAATAAGAATAGGGGTCATGTGATAGCTCATTTGAAAGGGTATTTAATTCTCTATTCACTGGTATAAACATTAACATATTTATTTATACAGGGTGTCCAAAAAATTATTATTTTTTAATTAAATTTATTGATACAAAAAGATAAATGTATGTAATTTGTTTAATTCTAAATACATTTTACTGCTGTTAGAAACATAAAAATGTTTTATTTAAAAATTAAACATTGATTTTCGCTTAAACGAAATGTTCAAATTGACAAGAGACAAGTGGGTGGCAGCTTTGATTGAATTTAAGCGAAAAAATTTAATATCTATTTGTCAAATAAACATGTTTTTTCTGTTTTTTTGACAACAGTAAAACGTATTTTGAATTAAATAAATTACAGACATTCTTTTTTTGTCTCAATTAATCGAATTAAAAAAAATTTGAACACCCTGTATAAAAAATTATGTTAATGTTTATATTAGTGAATAGATAATTGAATACCCTTTCAAATGAGCTATCACATGACCCCTATTAAAAAAATCATCGATTACGTCATCACGCCAAGATGGATGACGTCACTAGTATGATGTATATGCCAAAAAAATGGGAAATTAAAAATAAAAATCGACCTGTTTCGGCATTTTTCCTTAAAGTCACCGCTTTACGAAATAATTAATTTATGCGTTACTTTATGGACGCTCTGTATAGTCATGGATCCCTCGTACCAAAAAAAGTTGATTAATAGCAAGCTGAAAATTTGTTAATAGCTTAACGGTGTCTAGTCAGACAAACTTTGATGTATGGGAACACTGGAACAGGAGAAGTTTTAATTTTGGAACGTGATCTTAATTGTGGAACTTGTCATTCTGACAAGTTTATGATTGTGAAAACTAGCAGATTGTTTTTAAGTTTATAGTTTATTAAATAGCAAACTTTATATAATATATGAAAACATTTTTGGCCGACAAATATATTGGACGTTTTAATAAGTCCGACACGTAGAATATTTCAAATGACAGGAATTATGTTGGTGATAAATAGCAGTCTGATTTTTGCATGAGAGTTTAATAAAAGGGTAACAAATCAATTGGAAGTTGGAAGTTCTGTCCGACAAAATACTTATGACGTTTTCATAATCTGGCATTCGAAACCTGTAACCTGTTCCACAATTAAAACTTCCCCTGTTCCAGTGTTCCCCTTTATCAAAGTTTGTCCGGCTAGACGCCGTTAAGCTATTAACAAATTTTCAGCTTGCTATTAAATAAACTGTTTTTGTACGCGGGATCCTGGCCTAATATATTTAAAAAAACATTAGAAATATCTGAAAGACAGAACTTATTTTTAACATTATTCAGTCAACTAAACGTTGTATTGTGTAAATCGTCAATATAAATTAGTAAATCATAAAAAAGAGTTTCACAAGGTTGTATACAAAGATATATAGTGATTTATAAAATATGCTAATGAGTTCATACGGAATGTATAAATAGCTGCGATAGACAAATATGAATGACGTAAGCGAAGAGATACCAAATTTGGCATAAATATTTGTTGTCACTTCCTGGGCGAATGAGTATACAGTATGCATCGCAATGTATAGTACTGAAAAGTATTTAGTTATCGGGATGATAATGCTCTTCGGGATAGACCCGAAGAACTGGAAACTTTAGATGAAGGTGACGGACCAGAAATACTAAAATCAGAAATAGTACATGCTATAAAATTGGCAAAAAACAAGAAAGCCGTTGGTCCTGACAACGGCAACAGAAATGTTAAAGCTTATAAATGAGGAAGACATTGGAATACTAGTCAAACTTTTCAATGATGTTTATTCGACTGGTGATAACTGTAGCGATTATAGAATGATAAGCCTTGTGAGCCACACTTTGAAAATCTTTCTACGTATCATCCACAGTAGAGTCAGAGATAAATGTGAAGAAGACCAGGATGAAACACAATTTGGTTTCAGAAATGGACTGGGAACCCGGGACGCACTCTTTGCACTATTATTATTACGGGTATTATTGCAGAAATGTCGAGATCAAAGGAAAGACGTCTTTGCTGTATTTATTGACTATGAGAAGGCCTTCGATCGAGTACAACATCACAAATTAATTAAAATATTAAAGGATAAAGGAGTTGATAGTCAAGATGTACGAATCATAGAAAAATTATACTGGCGTCAAACAGCGACAGCTTGCATAAATTGAAAATCAACAGAAATATGCAAAATACAAAGAGGTGTCAGACAGGGTTGTATACTGTCCCCACTGTTATTCAATTTATATCCAGATAGAATATTTAAGGAAGCGCTGCATAATTTGGAATGGGGTATGAAAGTTAATGAATTCTGATAAATACAATCAGATATGCAGACTATACAGTTTTATTTTAAGTGATGATATGAAAGGATTACAACACCTTTTAAATGCCATTGACACAGTGGGAAGAGAGTTTGGCCTAAACATAAACTGTTCAAAAACAAAATACATGGTATTTAGCCGTTTGGCCCATCAAGATTCACGGTTATATGTTGATGGTCATATAATTCAAAGAGTACCCAGTTTTAAATATCTTGGTTGCCATATTACCGAACAACTAGATCCAGATAAAGAGATAAAATGTAGAAACGAGATAGACCGCACGACATTTTTAAAAATGAGGTCATTCTTCTGTAATGATAACTTGCAACTTCAACTTCGAAAGCGCATGATTAAATGTTACATTTGGTCAGTCCTCTTGTATGGTGTCGAAGCATGGACATTAAAAATATACACCATTAATCGTTTGGAGGCCTTTGAAATGTGGCTGCACAGACGTACACTGAAAATACCATGGACGGCTATGATGACAAATGTGGCAGTCCTTAAGAGAGCAAATGCTACTCGCGAGCTGCTTGATAACATCAAATATAGAAAGATGGCCTATTTTGGACACGTAGTAAGGGGTGACCGGTATAATATTCTTCAACTTATGATGGGTAAAATCGAAGGACGCAAAGGAATTGGTAGAAAGCAGGCCTCTTGGTTGAAGAATATCCGAGAGTGGACAAGAATAAAGAAAGCAGAACAACTATTTAAAATAGCTCGAGACAGAGACAGTTTCGCCATGTTAATCGCCAACGTCAAGGGGACTTGATAGGGCACGTTAAGAAGAAGATGATAATGCTAATGTTCAGAATGTGTTCAATTGTGCTATATACAGTGTTTATAACGGTACCGTAAATTTTGAAACATATTCTGGAACATAGATTGCTTCAGAGTCCCTCCTTAAAAATGACACGATCTTCTGACGTAATTTGGACAGCTCTTATATTGTGTGGTCTATCCTATGATATTGTTGTGAGACATTGACATTAAAAACCAAACATGCTAAACAAATTAGAAGCATTCGATATGTGGTGCTATGGTCGAAACTTTCATGGTTGCCTAGTATTAGGCAATGGTGTGGTTCCACAGTAGAAGAATTATTTGGCGCAGCAGCCGATAAAGGTTTTAGGAAATGATAGATGTGGTGACGGCCAACGTCTGAATACCGACACGGCACCTAAAGAAGAAGAAGTATAACTGAAAATGATCTCTTTTAACAGTTTTCAGATGTAATCATCCGTGTCAGATCGAGGAAATGTGATAGGTAGGTGAAGTGATTCGGGCTTAAAGGTTTCTTGCAGCTTAGCCAAGGACTGTCGAGAGGTGTGGCTGGTCTTATTAGAACAACTGTCTATTTATCAGAATGTTCCTTGCACGACAAAACCTTAAACTCTAAATAAATAGTCCGATCACCATGTTCCTATAGCGTTTCTGGGTAACAGTAAGATGTGTAACATCATAATCCTCAATGAAATATGACCTAGCTCACCGTTTTGTGAAACTGCACACTATGTAGCGGTTTCTGGACGATTTGGTTGGCGTTTGATAAAAACCTCCAAGTGAATGTGCCTTTTGTCAGAGAACCACAGTTTGAATAAGTAATCTAGATCCTCATACACCATGCTCAATCCTGAGACACCTATCTTTCCTGGAAGTGTAGAAAACAAAAGTTTCAAAAACGCCAGAAAACGAGAGTTTCAAAAACAGCAGAAAACAAAAGTTTCAAAAACTCTATTTTATTCTTAGATAAAATGAACTTCCATTAAGGTAACGGTTGAATCCATCACTGATTATGTATTTATTCCCTCAGCCCACTAAGTATTTTTTTTGCTATTATTTGGATTGTTTCGTTGACTTTTTTGGTGCATCAGTTTAAGCATCATCATCCTCAGGTTTCAGGTTCCACCTCATTCTGATCGCTTTTGAGCCTGGATTTCCAAATTGATGCGTTCGAATACTATGTCTACAAATTCAACTTGCTATTATTACGATATTTTAAAATTACAATCGTTCAATTTAGGTTTTTCTGGATTGTAAATATCGAATTTCCAGTGTTTTAAAAATAACTATGTATTGCCTAAACAATGTAGAATTGGCGCAGTCAATAGGATGTGCTCAATACGTTATTCTTATGGCGTTTAATCGCGCTAACACTTAATTTTTGTCAGACTCCTAACCTGATGTGTATTAAAGGTCACAATCTGATGCAGATTATCGATTTTCAGTTTCCATGTCGCTGTGCTAATATTAGAGCTCTCGATGCAGTGGAAATTACTTCAGGAACATCTTACCATCTTGACTTATATTAAAATGTACACAAACACTTTAGTGACGGATATGAATGGGAGTTGCTATGGATTTTTTATGTCCTAGGGAATTTTTTAATTTGAGATGACATTTTTTATATAATCATTTTTTGAGTGTTTATGGGGCCATCTACGAGGAAATCTCCATCACCCCAAGAGGGTCAAAAATTAAAGAAAAAAATAATTGTCGAAACAAAAATATATTAGCTGAAATGAAACTTAAACTACACACAGACAACTTCAATCCAATAAACGGAAAATGAACGGAGCCTAATACATATTATTTGTCTTCGGGTTTCTCTTTTTTATGTCTTTTGGTTGGTGTTTTCATTGGGAGTTACTCCAAGACAAATGTTTAGATCCTTTAGGTATGGGGGTGGTCCAAATTGTTTTTTTTACTGAAGTGATGTTATTTCCCTTTGTAAAAAGTGTTACCACGTATATTTTTGAAAAACTCCTTTAAAACCTGTTTTTCGCCGTATTTTTTTTTCGTTTTCGATTTTTCTTTTGGAGATTGGAAAAAATTGAACATATGATTTGTTAATAGACGCACTAGCTTTTGTACAGTACTGTTTAGAAACTCAATCACCTCGTGTAAAGAAAATTATAAAAACCGGAACGTTCCACTTGAATTCTACACTTTCGTCAAATTTTTTTTGTGGAAAATGTAGAATTGATTTTGATCATTTTTGATCCTAATTAAAATTCTTCTTTTTTGTCAAGACGAATACAATCTTAACCCTGGTTTAGAATGGGAGGATGAGTTTACAGGTAGGTTAAGCTTCGAGCAATATTTTTCTTTTTTTCTACGGTTCTATACGTGCCGGACGAACGGTTTGGTTTTTTATCTTTTAACAAACTCGAAAACTATAAAATAGCTGACTCAGTGTTTTATTAAGAAAAAAATATGTAGTCAATAAAATGTGCTTTTGATAGTTTCTATCTTTATGCCAATTTGACCGTTAAGGCACCTGAATATTTGTATCCGCATCTGTCAGAATATTTTCCGATTATATCGATCCTATATATACAGGGTGTTCCATTAATAACTGTCCATTTGGTAACTGGACAAACCTTAGCACAAAATACGAAAATTTAACCTTAAACACTTAAAATAAAATGTGGTTTCTTACTGAGTTACAGGGTGTTTTATTTAAAAATTTAAAAACTATTTGTACCCAGTACTTCAAAACCATTTGACATATCCTTATCATACTTGACAGGAAGATACTATATACCCTACTTAATTATATTAAATAAACGTTTCTGGCTAGTACTAGTGGCATACAAGGGTGGAAAGTGAATGGTTGACCCTTCCCAAACTCTACGCCACTGGCGGATTGCTATTTTGTATGTGCCATTTTTCGATTCTTCCATACTTTCTATGTAAATAATGCACTCTTCACTCGTAACGATAAAGTCAGTAGTTTTCGAGATATTTCAAGTTAAAAATGAAGCGATGCAGCTATTTTGACTAATGTAGGCATTAATTATGTCGATGTCATAAGACTGCATTTTTACGCAAACGAATTTTTAATCGCTAGTATCAAAAAACATAATGTTATTTATCGAAATTTCTTAAAACGAATAGATGCATTCAACATTTAAAAACAAATTGGGGTCCTAAAAAGAACCGCTTTGTTACACTCTAAATAAAAGAACAATTTTAATAACACGAAAATATCAAAAAATACATTCAAACTGTCGATTAGACAAAAAAAAATGTGTTTTTTGATATTGTCGTGTTACTAAAATTGTTCTTTAATTTAGATTATAAACAAATAGTTGTTTTTAGGACCACAATTTGTTTTTAAATGTTGAATGCATCTATTCGTTTTAAAAATTTTTAATAAATATCATTATATTTTTTGTTATTAGCGATTAAAAACATTTGCGTAATAAAATACATTCTTCTGATCTAAAAACACCAACACAAAATAGATGTGTCACTTCATTTGTAACTTCAAAAATCTCGAAAAATAATGACTTTATCGCTACGAATGGAGAGTATATCATTTACATAGAAAGTATCGGAGAATCGAAAAATTGCACTAACATAGCAATTCCACCAGTGGCGTAGAATTTGGTAAGGGTCAGCCATGCACTTTACGCCTCTGGTAGTAACCAGAAACGTTTATTTAACATAATTTAGTAGGGTTTACAGTACTTACATTTCCTGCCAAGTATGACAAGGATATGTTAAATGACATTAAAGTACTGGATATAAATAGTTTTTAAATTATTAAATAAAACCCCCTGGAATTCAGTAAGGAGTTAAGTTTTATTTAAGGGTTTTAGGTCAAATCTTCGTATTTTGTGCTAAGGTTTCTCCAGTTACTATATGGACAATTCTTAATAAAACACCGTGTACATATACTTTCCCTTATTCTTCACGTTTTTTTTTTGTATTTTCTTCATCAAAGATCTTTGTCGTAAAATCTATAATATTTTCAGAACTTAATTTATCAATCTGAAAACTACTAATTATCAAAACCAATGTAGAATTGGCGCAGCCAATAGGATGTGCTCAATACGTTCTTATTATGACTTTGTTAACACTTAATTTTGACTTTGTTAACACTAAGTGTTAACACTTAATTTTTGTCAGACTCCTAACTATAAATCCGAAAAATTTAACAAAACAAATAGACATGTACGATCCAAACTACAAAAAAAATTCATCACTTAAAAACTATCAGTTTTCGAGTTGTTAAAAAATTTAATTTCACACCGTTCGAGTAAACCGGCACTTTGTTGTGGTACCTAACCAACTAAACACCACTAGATGTAGAGTAGTTTTCCCATTTATCATCTGCATGATTGTATTTGTTGTGTTCGTATTGCAAGATATAACGCGATGTTTGGAAACGAAGATTAGCGTTTATTTCGTTCGTGAACAATGTAGATTAAGATGGTGTCATTTTGGGCATGCAAAAAATGAAGGGACTAAAAAATATAAAAGTAGTTTTTGAATCTCTGGATTGGAATTTTGGTTCTAAAATTAAGTAAGTTTCAAAAATTGTTTTATAATACATTCAGGAATATAAAACCTACGATTTTGTTGATTATAGTGTAATACAGAGGTTCAAAAATCACAGCTAGTGTCGCTAAAATAACACAAGTCAATAAGACACAATCTCTGTCATGGCGGATGACATACCATGTGATGGCAGATCATGTGATATGCGCTGACATCATTGACAAATGAAGTTTGTCCTATTGGTTTGTAAAACTAGTAGTTAGCCATATTGGAAGTACAATTTTAGATAAGTATTTGAAAACTGTTGGTATTTTCGACTCTCTGACTCTCTGCTTCTAGGTTTCCTCATCAAAGTTTACTTATTAGTCTACAGTTCCAAATCTTCGAGAACTACAACTAATTTTAATTTTACAACTTTACAAAATGCGACGTAGATTAAAGATAATATGTAACAGGAATTTCTGCTACAAATAAATAGTCACTCTACAAAAAGGAAAAAATTATAGTACAGTTGTTGAAAATCCTAGAATAAGTTCTCGAACGATTGCAGACCAGTTTGACATTTATAATTCCACAACCTTACAACATTTTGAAAAGAAATAAATTCTATTCGTATAAATTTCAATGTTATCAAGAACTAAGAGAAAGATGCTGAGAGACGATCGGAATTTTTTTATGAAATTTTAGAGAAGGCTAAGACAGACAGGCAATTTTAAAAAACATTTCGTTTAGCGATGAATGCATGTACATTTACATTAAATAATGAACCAAATGTTCAAAATTATAGGATTTGGTCGACAAGAAAGCCCAAGGATATTTTTGAAAAATATACCCAATATCGTCGAAAAATAAATGTCTGGCAAGGAATATTATTATATTATTGACTAGGAAACGCGCTGAAAAAGTAATAAATTTGGTCCCCCATTCTGACCGCATAATACTGATACAACTACAGGGAAAGCCCATGAATATAAATATAATCCAGACTTGCGCACCAACTGCTGATAAATCAAATTCTGAAATTGAACGCTGGTACACAGAATTGGAAACCATCATTAAACTAATTCGAAAAACTGAAATAACCATTATAACGGGAGACTTTAACGCTAAAGTTGGGGATGAACCAGTGCCAAAAGTGGCTGGCAAATGGGGACCAGGTAAGAGCAATGACAGATGCGACAGATTGATAGAATTCTGTCGGCAACATGAATATGTAATTACTAACACCTGGTTTAAACTACCACCAAGAAGGTTATATACCTGGAAGTCACCACAGGATAGAGAACATAACATCTTCCGCAACCAAATTGACTTTCTTGTCAATAAAAGGTACCGAAACTCTTTCAAAAGCGTAAAAACTTTCCCTAGTGCTGACATTGGTTTCGATCATATCCAGTAGTGGATCATATCCAGTAGTGCTAAAAGAAAACTATTAGACGCATATCCGAACAACTCAAAGATGAAAAAACCAAAAAAGAAACAGAATAGCAGCTGAACAACAAACTTAAAGAAATTACCAACAAAGAAGACAGAGCACAAGATATAGAACAGAACTGGGAGGAAATCAGACACGCCCTTGCAACGACAACTGAAATGATCACAGAACAACGACCACGGAAGCAAAGATGGATGACAGAGGAAATAATGGATTTAATGGATGAAAGAAGAAAATGCAAACAGCACAAATCAATGTACAAAGCAATAAATAGAACCATTAAACAAAAAATAAAAGTTGCAAAAGAAAAATGGATAACAGAACAATGTGAAGAGATCGAAAACTTATATAAAAAACATGATGACTTCCATCTTCATAAGAAACTCAAGGAATTCACAGGCACGACATACTCACAAGGACCAAATAATCTAATCAACGCAGAAGGCAAACTGATTTCAAGCCCTGAAGAACAAATAAACATGTGGGAAGACTATATAAAGGAACTCTTCTATGACATCAGAGAACCTCCTACATTAAATAAAGAAAACGACGAAGGTCCTCCAATACTGAAGTCCGAACTGGAATATGCTCTACGTCAACTAAAAAACAACAAAAGGAAAAGATGAAATACCAGCTGAGCTACTGAAGTTAATCAACGAGGAAAACTTAAACTTTTTCTTGGACTATTTAATAGTGTTTACAATACAGGGGCGATCCCTAAAATATGACTTGAATCCGTCTTCATACAACTGCCTAAAAAGACTTCCGCCTTATAAGTCTATTAAATAACATTCTGAAGCTTTTCTTGCGAATCGAACAGAATATATAAAAGATGTGACGAGGTCATCGGTCAAGAACAATTTGGCTTCAGAAAAGGTATGGGGACGCGAGAAGCAATATTCTGTCTTCAAACTCTAGCACAAAGATGCAAAGATCAGCAAGCAGACCTTTTTGTCTGTTTTATAGATTTTGAAAAAGCGTTCAATAGGTTGCAGCACAAGACCTTGATAGAAAGATTAAACGACATCGGAGTCGACAAAAGAGATTCTAAAATTATAGAGGCTATTTATTGGAATCAGACAGCAATCATAAAGACCAATGGTAACACGTCAAGTCAATTGAAATACAACGAGGTGTTAGAAGGGTTTTGTGCTATCACCCATACTGTTTAGCGTCTACTCTGAGGTAATATTTGTGAACGCTTTATCGCACTCTTCAGAATTAATCAGCATAAACGGTCAAACAGTAAATAACATCCGCTATGCAGATGACACGGTATTAATGACTGGTTCGGACCAAAGTCTACAGATTACAGATTATCTTGGTTGCTGGTTCAACAATCAACTTATTATAAACAAGAAGAGCGAGAATAGAGGTAGCCCGACAATTGTTTATCAAAATGAAAAGCTTATTTTGTAACAGTAGCATTAATATCAGCCTTAGATGTCATTTTCTGCATTGCTATGTGTGGTCAATACTTTTGTATGGAACGGAGGCCTGGACTCTCAACACAACACTGATGAACAAGTTAGAAGCCTTTGAACTCTGGCTTTATAGAAGAATCTTGAAAATACCTTGGACAACCCACACCACCAACGAAGATGTTCTGAGGAGAATAGGTACAGATAGGGAACTGCTGAAAATCATCAAAGTCAGAAAAGTTAGCTACCTGGGACACATAATGAGAAACGAAAAATACCGCCTCGCGCAACTGATCATCCAGGGTAAGATTGAAGGAAAACGGGGTCCCGGTAGGCGCCAGATTTCATGGCTTAGAAATATCAGAGACTGGACCGGCCTTGATTCAACATCTTTGTTTAGAGCCGCATTGGACAGAGACAGATTTGCCAGTGTAGTCGCTAACCTCCACTAAAGGAGAAAGCACCATAAGAAGAAGATTATTGGACCATTTTTCTGCGAGGAAAATTTAAATTCAGAAAAGTTTTTGGAATTCCTACAAGAAGAGATTTTACAGATACTTGTAGAACTAACTCCAGGGGAAGAAGAAATTTGGTTTAAAGTGGATGGGTGCAAACAATAGCCCGGAGGTTATGGCATTTTTTTAAAACAGTTTTAATAAGTGTTTGATTATTACTGTTACAGATATCGGTTGGTTACTGTCTCAGAGATCGGGAGATCTAGCTCCATAGGAATATTTTATGTAGGAGCATCTATCAACAAAGAGCGCAAACTAGAATACGTTGGCTATATTATAAGAAATGAGCAGAGATATGGCTTGTTGTAACTGATTCTTCAGAGCAAGGTGTTTGGAAAGAGAGAAGCAGGGAGAAGAAGAATAGCTTGCCTTTCTGAGAAAGTGGTTTAATACGTCTACAACCGAACTATTCCAAAAAGAGGCAAAGTTAGGATAGCCATGTTGATCGCCATACCCCGGAACGGATAGGCAAAGTAAAAAGATGGAGCAACTAAAAATCCCAAAATTTATTCTACCCAAAAGTTTACAGATATTGAAGCAATAAAAATACGAATTAATGAAGAGTTTGCAAAAATAACGCCACACGGTTTGGCTAATAAATTATACAATATTTCATAAAATAAAAATATCGACAATTCAAATATTAATACAGTCGGAAAAATGAAAGAATAGGGCTTTTCATTCACAGTCATTTGTTTCGAGCTTCTGTCATGTGTCACATAATATTAATATATTTACGTCATACGTTATTGATATATACCAATGATAGAAACCAAAGACGTATGGCGTAGATATATTAATATTATGTGACACATGACAGAAGCTCGAAACAAATGACAGTCGATGAAAAGCCCTATACTCATGAACCATCACATCAATCACATATTTTGTATTTGCTGTTTTTTTTCCATAAATAACAAACGAGAGAGATATATTATTAATAATCTGAATAGTATGTGATTGATATGATCGTTCATGGGTATAGGGCTTTTCATTCACAGTCACTTGTTTCGAGCTTCTGTCATGTGTCACATAATATTAATATATCTACGTCATACGTTATTGGTATATAACATGGTGCAAACCAGAGACGTATGACGTAGATATATTAATATTATGTGACACATGACAGAAGCTCGAAACAAATGACAATCGATGAAAAGCCCTATTCTTCCATTTTTCCGACCGTATCTATTCATTGTAGCCGAACGCAACCCACTATACACATTCTGCACTATGTGTGGCCTAACTTGTAGAACAATAATCTGGCAAACATTTTTGCAAAATTTTGGAGTGTGTTTAATTGTTTGGAATGTGTAGAACAATTTTAACATTTGTTTTTAAAACAGATTTCAGTCCTTTACAAATAGTATCTCATTACTGTTCATTTAAAATAATTAGGAAAGCAGGAATTCTATCTACAGTTTTGAATTTCTCATTGAGTTTCCTATGGCTTGTTTGACGATTCACCACTCGATATATCTTCCAAACGTTTTCCACCTCCCTCCATTTTGGAGTTATTTACTCTGTTGCTGGAGAGTTGGAACACTCTCTACAGATGATGCTGATCTTAACTTTTTTGCAGTTGTATTAATTTGATGGGAATATCTGCACACACAGTTCCCACATATTTTTTGCTGATTAAAATGACACCATGTTATTAGAGCATGTAGACAAAGAGCACCGTTTCCACTAACCCTATACCTATCGCATGCTATACTGTACCGAAAAAGTCTGTTTATGCTTGTCTAGAAATCAAACTCTCGATTAAAAATATATCTATTTTAAAAACAAATCAACTGCCATGGAAAATCTGCGATCTGGTATTGATGAAATGTATATACTATATCGTAGAATTGACATTGCTGAATATTTTACCTGCCATATATAAGTTCCTGATTGCCTTAACATTTTTAATGATGATGGATGTTGTTTGTTTGATGATTGTCCATGTTATGATCTGTTCTCCATTTTTAACAGCTTCGTATAACATTTATGATATCCGGTTTCAGTATACATAGAACTAAACTGTAGTTCAAGAAAGGGAGAGCAGAGTCCGTTATTGTACCAATTTTGCTCTAATACTGACTTTTATTCTAAAAATATTGACGTGAATACAGATTAAAGTTTTCCATAGATCAATTTTATGATCTATAATAAATCTCCTACTCAAAGATATGGATGATTTTCTTACTAATCAATGTTTTTGTGATCTATACTCAAATTATTGTTCTGTTAGTATCGTTTATCTGTGGTTATAGTTTCTTTAAAACTATCAATATATTTATCAATTTTTTTTCACCGCTAAAAGGCTCCTAGGATCCAAAAATGTCTTTATATACTAAAACAAGAACTTCTAAACTAATTTTGAAAGTATATTAAATAAGTAATGTATATTAGACACCTAGTACCAAAGTTTAGAGCAAAAAATGATCTGGGTCTAGGCGTGGTGAAATATCTTTATAATAAAACTGTCTTATTAATGCGATCTTCATCATAGTGGCAGTATATTAATTATTATCCGAAAAAAGTTGTCAAAATGTGCCATTTTATCCGGTTGTGTATCTACTATGGGCCATTCCACGAATATACGTCTGTTCCAGACCATCGCGACAACGAATATTTTAGTGTGCAACATAAGAAGTACGAAAGTAAATGGCTGTAAAAATTATTCCAATAAACAAGAATGTAATTTGCAATTTAGTTTCGTACTTCTTATGTTGCACACTAAAATATTCGTTGTCGCGATGGTCTGGAACAGACGTATATTCGTGGAATGGCCTCTACATCTTTATTCGCTAGCCCATACAATCCATATCATCTCAAGACGATTTCATAACAACTTTATGAGAAAGCGTCACCAAGAGCAAAATTGGGACAAAGGTTGTAATAAGTGTAGACAGCTGACAAATACCGGTCCTTTATCTTCCTCCATGACAACCAGAAAGCTTTGCTAATTTGCCTTTTTAACTATTTCAAACCATGCTTTGTATATCCCACCTCTAACCGACGGATTAAACATCTGTGATACGTCAGCTGTCTACCACTATTAGTAGCCACGTGTCGTGTAGCATGTATGAGTGAATCTGCCCGCATGAATGTGAATGTTAGAAAGAGCGTACCCATTATTCACCACAGTTTTGACGTATGACGATGGCCACGAAGGAGAGGATGAGGAGGGCAGTTTACCGCCACATCTCGGAGGATATGGTGGGAGCAAGCTACCGCCCGGAATCCTACCGCACGGTCTTCCCCAAGTCAAGGAGGTCCAGCCAGCGGTTACGGCTTTGGAACAGGAACAGAAGAAGGAGGAGGTCAAAGAAAGTAAGTTAAATTTAGTTTGTGTTGATACCTACAACGTTAGCATTATCTCAGGTTGTTTAAGAACATTTTTGTATTTAAAAACATATCAAGAAGTAGGATTACATCAGTAATCATCATACCCAAATAACATTGGTGTTCTTTTTTGGACGTACTTCAGCCAGTTGGCTTATTGTACTTCTTCCATTCCAGAATTCTGGAATCCTATACCAGCTTGTGCAGGTCTAAAGGATTGGTACCATTGGCTTTTGGAGTCACTCGACAGTCTCCAAAAAGTGTTTGCAGTAATGCAATATATGATTGACTGTTTCGGGTTCGTTGTGCCACGCAGTAATGATTTGAAATTTATGATTGACTGTTTCAGGTTCTCTGCCATGGGTATTTCGCCACAATTGATCCTTCTCTGAACACGCCCATCTTTTCAATTTCGACTTACATCACGACCTGTCTTGATTTTTATTTAGCCATATTGATTGTTTTTCTTCAAAATTGCTTCACTCAATTTAGTCCTGTCGCCAGGGGGGGTACAACGGCCTCGTTAATTCAGATGGACTTACCCAAATTTTTTTTATGTATTTTGACCCGTAGAACACGAATTTTTTGGGTAACAGTTGATCCGGATGTCGATAAGATTGTTATAGACCAAGAACTTGAGGAATCAAATAACAGCGATTTTTGGCAAAACAAAACAATATTTTGTATTTTTTGGGTCATTTTAAGCAAAAAATATTTCTACAAGTTTTTTAGTAGGATGCACAGTTTTCGAGATAAACGCGGTTGAACTTTCAAAAAATCGAAAAACTGCAATTTTTAAACCCGAATAACTTTTGATTAAAAAATAAAATAGCAATTCTGCTTAGCGCCTTTGAAAGTTCAAGTCAAATTATGTCGGTTTTGATTATTTGCATTGCTAAAAATTTATTGTGTTATTGCTAAACAAAGCTACAAACAACTAGTGCGTGAGTGATGTTTCTATGATTTCTCATTTAAAATCGAACGAGTAGGTAGAATAGGTACTAGTGCAATCAAGACTATTTCTACGTTACATGCGTTAAAACGCATGTAAAAGCACGGGAAACCCTACGTGTTTATAGCTTTGTTAAACAATAAAAAAATAAATTTTTACCAATGCAAATAATCAAAACCGATATAATTTGACTTAAACTTTCAAATGCGGTAAGCAGACTTGCTATTTTATTTTTTAATCAAAAGTTATTCGGGTTCAAAAATTGCAATTTTTCGATTTTTTTAAAGTTCAACCGCGTTTATCTCGAAAACTGTGCATCCTACGAAAAAACTTGTAGAAATATTTTTTACTTAAAATGGCCCAAAAAATACAAAATATTGTTTTGTTTTGCCAAAAATCGCTGTTATTTGATTCCTCAAGTTCTTGGTCTATAACAATCTTATCGACATCCGGATCAACTGTTACCCAAAAAATTCGTGTTCTACGGGTCAAAATACATAAAAAAAACTTGAGTAAGTCCATCTGAATTAACGAGGCCGTTGTACCCCCCCTGGCGACAGGACTAATTGGAATATTGTAATTCCATCTCTTTCTGGGTTGGCCCATTTTTCGTAAACTTTCTCTTATAAACCAGTCATACTGCAACCAGTTGGCTTGCAATCCAGAATTCTGCAACTCTGTACCAGCTTGTGCAGGTCTAGTGGATTAGTACCATATTTTTTGATGTCACTTGGCAGAGTCCAAAAAGTATTTGTCGCCTGCGATTTAGTGCCTCGAAGTCATGCAAGATATGGTTGATTAATATGGTTGATCAGGTTCCTGATAAGAGTAAGAAGCTTTTGTCCATGAAACAGTCCTATTATTGTATGGCGTATATCCTGCAGGGAAACCTGTTATGACTCTGAGCTGATGCCTGCTTGTTTTTTGCAGTACTTTGCTAATCCCTGAATTCCTCCTTGCACATTTCAAAGTTTGGAATTCTGGGGACTTACAGTGTTAAGTTGAGTATTTGACCAAGTCGTCCATTTTACTATTATTTAGATACGAATGGTTCTGAACCTTCCTTTAAAGGGACGATGTATCGTTCGGTCTTAAACGATCTCCTTTAATATTATCCTCTCAAATTGTAACTGAATTAGTTCCAGTACATTTTAATTTCAAAACTGCCATCTAAACGAAGATTGCAGCATGATGCTGTCTATACTATGATTTAATCAAATATTGTGTTATAGTTAGGGAACTGAGCGAGGAGGAGAAGCAGATGATCATACTTTCAGAGGAATTCCAACACTTCATAGATAGGGCCGGAAGAGTAATGGAGAGGGCTTTATGCGAAAGTGTCGACATTTATATGGATTATACAGGCAGCTTAGGAGAGGAAGGACTGTAAGTATGAACTTTCTTTTTTATAAACCTTTAAATATCTGCGAAAATGACTCACTTTTCTTCTTCAATGCTATGTATCTCTTTTTACATTTCATTCATATCCTTCTGTCCATTCTTTTAGTTTTTGTTAATATTCTTTTAAATTATTTTATATTCTTTTTCATTTTGATAAGCTGACCTTATTTGGATACCAGGGAGGATTCAAAAAGGGCAGATCCACCATAGATCAAATATTCGTGTTGAAAATGATTCAGAGCAGTACATACGAGCAACAGTTAAAGTTAAACCTCCTCTTTATAGATTTCAAACAAGCTTACGATTCTGTGATAAGAAGGTGTTTGTACCAGGCCCTAAGAGTACTTGGAATTCCGGAAAAGATGATCAGACTCGTAAAAATGACCTTAGTGAAGACCGACAATAGAGTAAGGATAGAAGGAAGCCTATCAGGAAAATTTGAAGTTAAAAGGGGATTAAAGCAGGGAGATCCGCTGTCCACTGTACTTTTCAATTTCTTGTTGGAGGCAATATTGGGAGAGAGTGGAATACGAACGAAAGGTATGATCTTTGACAACAGAAACCAGGTTCTGACCTTTGCGGACGATGTAGTGCTAATGGCAAGAACGGAAAGGGAACTGCTGAGGATTTTCAAACTCTTTGAAGTAATGGCTAAGCAGTATGGACTGAGAATTAATGAGCAAAAAACAAAGTATATGGAAATGGGACAGACCTCAGATGAAGATACACAATTGAAAACTACCACAAACAACGAGAATAAAGAGTATTGCTTCAACAAGGTGACGGAGTTTGAGTATCTAGGAGTAACGCTAACAAGTAAAGGGGAAGAAAGCCAAGAAATTGAAAAAAGAATTTCGAGAGGAAGAAAGACAGTCGGAGCCCTACACAAACTACTAAGAGCCAAAAACATCTCCAGAGAGGCAAAATTAAGACTCTACCGAACAGTGATCCAGCCCACAGTTCTTTACGGGAGCGAAACATGGGTCATGAACAAAAATCAAGAAAATATGCTGAACATCTGGGAGCGGAGTGTTCTAAGGAAGATATTCGGGGGGGAGGGGGGGTAAAAAACGATGAAGACGTTTGGAAGAGACGAACAAATGCAGAGATCAGAGAGCTGTACCGGAAACCAGAAATAAGCCAGATGGTCAGAACAAAGAGACTAAGTTGGTTAGGTCATCTTGCGAGAATGGCTGACGGAAGGTGGGCAAAGGACTCACTGCTGAGAGGGGAAAAAAGAGGAGAAGAAAACGACCCAGGAAAAAGACCTGGATACAATCGGGATATCAAATTGGAGAACTGCGGCCACGGACAGTAGAAAATGGAGAAAAACCGTGGAGAAATTCCAAGCCATGGGCCGTTCCTACCAAAGCCGTAAATTTCACAAAAAAAAAATAAAAAAAACTTAAAAAAAATTTAAAAAGCTTCCTACGCATTACTACAAGCTTCCTCGAGGCACTTACGAGTGAAAAGTTATGTTACAAAATTTTTCTTCAAGTTATCACGGAAGAGGATAAAATGTTAGATGTTTAAATTGATATTAAAAATGTTAGATGATTGATTAGATTGTAGCCTGTTGAGATATATTATATATATAAGCTGTTCTTATTTACTTTAAGAACATATTTCAATATCATTTTGATACATGTTTCCTTGTACGTAAAATATATGTACCCGAATATTTTGAGTATTATACATGAATATTTGGATAGGACAAAGATATTTTCCAAATGGGTGCCCCGTTTTCTCACACCAGAGGAAAAACAACAACGAATTGGTGAACCTCAGCGCTGTTGGGGCATGTTTAATCGGAATAAATCTGAGTTTTTTGCTCGGTATGTCACAATGGATGAAACTTGAACCCCACCACTTTACTCCGGAATCAAATTCGCAGTTATATGAGTGGACAGCATCCTGAGAAAGCCGTCTGTCTAAAGCGACCAAAGACGCAACAAACCTCGGAAAAGGTTATGACCTCTGCCTTTTGGGATCCGCAAGGAATTATGTTCATTGACTATATGAAACATGGAGAAACAGTCAACAGCGACTTTTATATTGGTGTATTGGTTTGAAGACTAAAATTGCAAAGAAAAGGCCTCATTTGTTGAAAAAAAAAATTGTTGTGTCACCAAGACCGTGTCATGGATAAGGAATAACTTTTGCAAATAAATGTTTTACTAGTTTTTCTAGACTTCTTGACCGACGTAATACACATCGAAATACACGACGAAAATTGACATAGTTTTCATATAGCAGCGAAGTTTGGCCACTTAAAGAAAAATCCGAAAATATGTTCAGAACAACTGAAATGGACTTCTGGAGAAGATCTTCTGGTATATCAAGAACACATAAAATCAGAAATACAAGAATATTGGGAAATAATGGATGTAAAGCATACAATAATTGACGATATAAAAACAAAGCAGCTGAGATGGTTTGGCCACGTACAACGTATGGAAGACGACAGATTACCCAAACACGTGCTACGATGGGCACCGGAAGGACGGTGGAAAAGAGGAAGACCTAGGAAAAGCTGGATAGAAGGTATTCATAGGGAAATTAGAGAAAGAGGCTTGCACGAAGACAGGTGTTACGATAGAGAACAATAGCGATTGGGAATCGGAAGACGCGTAGAACGTTATAAACCGATTATACATATATATTCATATTTTATCTAGACAAAAGAACGTTGTAATATTATTCTTATAGCGATACGCTTTAATTACTATTTTTGCTAATTTTATTTTCTTAATTGTTAATAACTTTTCTCAAAACGAAACAACATTAGTCATTTAAAACTCACACGTAATATACAAACCATATGCCAACAAGGGCCGTTGATGTCGAGAAATCAAAATGTATCCCTAAACAGATTGTATAAAATTAATGTTTTTTCAAGGAAACACTAATGGATTACGATGTCAGATCGCCACACTCTTTATGTCAATTTCTTAAAATACAAAAATGTTCTCATCTTTTGAAAGGCAGATGCAGTAATTTATGGCCCTTTCTGCCCATGATCGCAAAACCGCAAAACCAGTTGACGTAATAGTTGGTGGTCCGAAAGTCAGTCTCTACACAGTATGCGAACGATGCAGACACACCCTCGCTCGCGCTAACAAACAACCCTCTTTCGAGATATAAGCAAAACACCGCTTGTTTACCCAAAATAAATAAATATTGTTACAAGTTTTTTACAATACTTTATTTAAACTCCAATACAATATTACAATACGTTAACAACTTGAACAAACTGACAACTTTAAATACTCAAAATCTCAAAATACAACTGAACTATCAAATGTCAAACACAATGTTTATATAGTTTTCTGACGTTCTAGACGTCACCAGACATTTCTGGGTTATTCCATGACATCCAGAACATTCTCGTACGTGACTACTTCTTCTTTCACGTCGAGGGACTCTTTCTATGTAGGAACAATCTACGGAACTGTCATAACACTGCTCCCTCCTTTATAGTTATTCGCCTCGAATAACTGGTCTATCAGGGTCTGGTTGAAGCCAACAGGGTGGATCAGTTCCATGATATGGGGCTAATCTCTCAATGTGAACTACCTTGGGTTTACTTCTCGCTGAAAACTGGATGCGGTAGACTAGATCATTTATTTTCTTTAAGACGGTGTACGGACCTTCCCAGTTTCGTTGAAGTTTCGGACAAAGTCCTTTCTTGCGTGTGGGATTGTATAGCCATACTGGGTCACCCCTTTCGAAAATTGTCCCAGTAGCTTGCACATCGAACCTGGACTTGGCTTTATCACTTTGAAGCTTCAAACTTTTACGAGCAAATTCGTGGACTTTTTCCAGTTTTTCTCTTAAGCTTTCTAGGTACGTCAGGGATGAAGGTTCTTCTTCACAGGTAGGCAATTTTCCGAAAATAAGATCTTGAGGAAGCTTCATTTCTCTTCCGGTGATCATCATTGATGGAGAATAACCGGTTGCTTCATGTTCAGAACTTCTGTAGGCTAACAGGAATAGAGGTATTAGGGTATCCCAATCTTTTTGATTATCAGCAACAAACATTGAGAGGTATTGACAAATAGTTCTATTATGTCTTTCGATCATTCCGTCTGATTGTGGGTGGAGAGGCGTAGTTCGAGTTTTCTTAATACCCAAGATTTTCATTAGTTCTTGCCATAATTCGGATTCAAAATTTCGTCCCTGATCAGAATGCAACTCTAAAGGAACTCCATGTCTTGATACGACGTGTGTTATGAATGCTTCCGCTACAGTCGTCGCTTCTTGATTAGGAAGAGGTGCAATTTCAGGCCATTTTGAAAAATAATCCATTGCAACCATTAAGTACTTGTTACCTCTCTCTGTCGTTGGAAGTGGACCGAGAATATCAACTGCAAGTCGTTCAAAAGGCTCTCCGGAAAGATATTGTGCCATTTTACCACGACTTCTTGTTCTAGGGCCTTTTCTACCGTTACACAAGTCGCATTTCTTACACCATTCTTCTACATCTCGGCGACAATTGATCCAATAAAATCTGTCTCGAACCCTGGCCAGTGTTCTTTTTACCCCAAAATGTCCTCCAGACAGGCTGCTATGAAGTTCTTGCAACACACTTTTAATGTGTGATTTTGGCAGTACCACTTGTTGAACTATACGTACTCCATCGGAACTTTCCCACTTCCGATATAACAAACCATTCGAAAGATGCAAGGATTCCCATTGAGCCCAGTACGCCTTTATAGTTCGACTGTATTTACATATTTCCTGTCAAAGAGGTCTTACTCCATTTTTAAGCCAATCTCGTATAACTCTTAAGTCGTTATCTTTCTTTTGACTCTTCTTAATGTTTTCCAGAGAAATCTGGTCATTATCTTCTTGTTGTTCAACTGTGGTCATCCGCAGACTAACTTCTTCGGTTACATTCTCTTTTTGTGCTAGCTGACGTTGGCTTTGAACTTGTAATTCATTTAATGCATTTTGGTATTCTTGAAATTGTTTATTTAACACATTCTTCTCTTTCATCAGTTTTTGACATTCGTTTTCCAGATTGGACTGTGTAGTTTTTGCATTATTTTGAATTACCTTACACTCTTCTTGCAATATTGTCACCTGTTCTCTTAATCTTTCTATTTTATTTTTACTAATCGCTAGTTGTTCCTTCAAATGGCTTACTTCAAATTCCAGTGTATTTTCTTCCTTTCTATGGTCAGTTGTAGGAAATCTGTTTCTTAGTGACCATCTACCATCATTTCTAGTGAGACTTTGCGACAGGCTTCTGGATGTCGAACTAGGCGACCTTCTGATCTCATTCTTGTATTCTTCTTTTCGTGCTTGGGATCGGCTTCTGCAATTGGATTTTAGATGTCCCATTCTTCCGCAGTTAAAACATCTTCTGTTTTCATTTCGAGGTTTTTGTTGGATATTTTGTAGTAAGCTTAATATCTGGGATAAAACTAGTTGTTCATTATCTGTGGTTGTGACTTGCTTATTTTCTGTAAATCTTATTTCTTTTAATTGTGGAAGAGATCTAGAAATATTTTTCGCCGCTTCGTACTCCTGAGCTGAGATTAGTGCTTTATCTAGCGTTTTGTGGTATTGTAATCGCAGAGCCTGTTGCATTTCGATATCATGCAGTCCATCTATGAAAGCCTGTATACCGATTTGTTCCAGAAAATCTCTTGGTGCCTGAGGATATGCCAAATGTAATAATCTTTTAATATCAGCTTCAAATTCTTGTAGGCTCTCGTTATGTTTTTGATACCGAACTTTAAGCTGACTTTGAAAAACCTGCTTCAGATGTTGTTGGCCATATCTTGTTTCTAAAGCTTGAACAAGTGAGTCATAACTAGGTGAATCCTGAGGAAGAAATTGAAGGACGGTTGCTGCCTGGCCTCGAAGCGACACCACCAAGGAAGCTGCCATTTCTCTCTCAGTCCAGCCATTTGCTCTTGCTGCAGCTTCAAATTGGAAACGATACGTTTCCCATGCTGTTTGGCCAT
This sequence comes from Diabrotica virgifera virgifera, assembly GCF_917563875.1. Taxonomy (NCBI): domain Eukaryota; kingdom Metazoa; phylum Arthropoda; class Insecta; order Coleoptera; family Chrysomelidae; genus Diabrotica; species Diabrotica virgifera. The sequence goes on along the minus strand of NC_065443.1, from coordinate 282,882,007 downwards.
CGAAGGTGGGTGGTTTCAAAATTTTGCTATTTCTGATTGTGCCTGATTCAAGAAGATTTAGGGGATGTGAAGATGAAGGGGCTGTTTCAGATTCGACATTCGTTACTGAAACAATACGAGATAAAGAAGCTTGGGTATCAATTTTTCGTTCTAACATAACTATTTGTCTTTCTAAACTAGATTTTAAATTATCTTGTTGTTGCTTTAAATCATTTTGTTGCTGTTCTAGTTTATTATCTAAATAGTTTTGTTTTTCTTCTAATGTGTCAATTCTACTATTAATTTGACTTACCTCTAATGTAAAATTTTCTTGAATTTGTGACAAACTATTTATTATTTCTACCTCTACTTGTCTACGCCTCTCCTCCTCTTCTTGCCTACGTTTCTCTTCATTTTCTTTCTCTGCTTGCCTACGTTTCTCTTCATTTTCTTTCTCTTCTTGCCTACGTTTCTCTTCATTTTCTTTCTCTGCTTGCCTACGTTTCTCTTCATTTTCTTTCTCTTCTTGCCTACGTTTCTCTTCATTTTCTTTCTCTGCTTGCCTACGTTTCTCTTTCAACTCTTCCATTTTTAAAAACCATTCTGGTGGTCCGGATGTATCCATTTCTTTCTCGAATTTAGTAGATCTTGTATTGACCATATACAAATTACTTAATGTCTTCTTATCCCACCGCTGTCACCAATGTTACAAGTTCTTTACAATACTTTATTTAAACTCCAATACAATATTACAATACGTTAACAACTTGAACAAACTGACAACTTTAAATACTCAAAATCTCAAAATACAACTGAACTATCAAATGTCAAACACAATGTTTATATAGTTTTCTGACGTTCTAGACGTCACCAGACATTTCTGGGTTATTCCATGACATCCAGAACATTCTCGTACGTGACTACTTCTTCTTTCACGTCGAGGGACTCTTTCTATGTAGGAACAATCTACGGAACTGTCATAACAATATATTACTGTTCGTTGTTACACTTATTTTTTATTAATTCCGTCAACCACACCACCGGAATCCGATAATTTGGGCGTTAAAGCTTTTAATAAGTTGCCGCATGAGATGAAATAGTACAAAACTGCAAACATTCAAATATATTTAAAAATTTTATTTTTCAAATATTTTTAAAAGCAGCACCTGTTGGGTGTTAACCTGTGTACGATTGTAATAATTTTAAATGATTAGCGATATTACGTTAATGTAATGTAAAATACTTTAATTTCCAGGGACGAAAAATCTCACCAACGTATCTCGTTCCATCGGAACTTCTTCGACGAACGATGGTCCCGAAACCGCACCGTCACATCTCTAGACTGGTCCCCACAATTCCCCGAGCTCCTTCTTGCAGCTTATAACAATAACGAAGAATCTCCCAACGACCCGGACGGTACCGTTCTAATTTGGAATACCAAATTCAAGAAGACGACGCCGGAGTACGTATTCCATTGTCAAAGTGCCGTATTATCAGCAACGTTCGCCAGGTTCCATCCGAATCTCATACTTGGAGGAACCTATTCGGGACAGATAGTGTTGTGGGATAATAGGGTACAGAAAAGGACGCCCATCCAGAGGACTCCTTTGTCTGCATCGGCCCATACAGTGAGTAAATTGACTACTTGTGGTCTAGAATCAACTTAAATATACACTCACAGACAAAAATATTGCATATTTTATTTTGACTTTTTTGGAAGTATATTTTTTTCTTTTGAAAAGTTCTAAAACTACAAAATAAAATAATAAATCTCTCCAACTGACATACTTATTCCAACTGTTTGTTAGTTTGTGACATTGTTGCTTCGTCGTCTATAAAGACTATGTCTAAGTATTTGTTTATCTATATACTAATTTTCAATAAGACATGCAGTTTATGTAAACAACGATTTTGGTGTTAAAGGTGTTCAAAATTCATTCACTTGTTCCTTAATATCATTAAAATCACTTTATCACTTTTTCTCTTTTCTCGATTATTAGTATTTATTGTATAGTATATAAATCATTGTAATCACTGAATACGTAGATAGTGAAAAAATAATCTTAAAGCCATCTCTATATTACTGTTTATGAGAATATCGAAAACTCAAAGAAATAAGAATCTCTTCATAAACGGATCCAATATCGAACGAGGTCGACCAATATGCATACCTTGGAACATTGATCAACTCCACAGGAGATTACTTACAGGAAATCAAAATCAGAATAGAAAAGGCTAGAGCAAATTTTAACAAAATGAGAAAAGTGCTCTGCACTTGAGATTTTAAGTTGGAGCTAAGAGTTAGGTTGGCTAGGTGCTACGTTTTCTCGACTTTGTTTTATGGAATGGAAGCTTGGACTTAAATGCTTCATCAAGAAAAGAACTAAAATCATTCGAACTGTGGGTGTGCAGAAGAATTCTGAAAATATCATGGATTATAACACATTAAAGCCACAATGGATGAAACTGAGGCTTGTGTACGAATACAAAACCACCGGACAGACTTTTTCAAAATTTCGCAGGGACTAAAGCAGGGAGATGGGTTGGCCCCAACTTTGTTTAACCTGGCACTGAAGTATGCGGTTAGGCAAATGCAAACTGGACGAGGAAACCTACTGACCAACCTAACGGTTCAACTGGCCGCTTATGCCGATAATATTAATATTATGAGTAGAACATCAATAGGAGTACAGGCAACATAATGCAGAGTTAAAAACGCAAACAAAAAGGGTAGGTCTGGAAGTTAACACAGAAAAAACAAAAATAATGATACAGACGAGAAGAAACACACAAAACATTATACGTCAAGATGACATTGAAACGGTTGGAAAGTTTACATACCGGGGAGTAGAACTATATGCCGACGGATCAGAAGATGGAGAAATACGAAAGAGACTAACGCAGGCAAACAGAGCTTATTTTACCCTCTCCCATATATTTCGGTCTAAAAATGTCCACCGAAATACAAAGATGAGAATCTATAAAACCTTAATTCGACCAACAACGAGCTTTATCAACTTTATAAGGAAACACCCCTGTCAGGCTTCATTAGAATACAATGGGCCGGACACGTGATAAAAATAGGAGAGGATAGGCTACCAAAAAGAGCACTGAATGCTAGAATGCAGGGAAAGAGACCGATTGGAAAGCCAAGAAAGCGCTGGGAAGACACAGTAAACAGCGACGCACAAGCCCTTTAAGGAGTGTGTGTATGGAGAAGAACAGCCACAGACAAGCAAGGGTGGAGGCAAAAAATAAAGGAAGCCAAGGCTCAATTTGGGCTGTAGTGCCGTAGAAGAAGAAGAAGAAGAAGAGTTAGGTTGGCTAGGTGCTACGTTTTCTCGACTTTGTTTTATGGAATGGAAGCTTGGACTTGAATGCTGCATCAATGAAAGAACTAAAATCATTCGAACTGTGGGTGTACAGAAGAATTCTGAAAATATCATGGACAGAACACGTCACAAACAAAGAGGTTCTGAGAAAGATGAATAAAGAAATGGAAATCTTAAATCCCATCAAAACAAGAAGATTGGAATATCTCGGACATATTACACGTGGAGGGAGATACAACTTGCTCCAACTCATTATGCAGGGAAAGATTCAAGGAAAAAGAAGCATAGGGAGACGCAGAATATCGTGGCTGCGCAACCTGAGAGAATGGTACGGATATACATCAAATGAACTTTTCAGAACAGCCGTATCTAAAATCCGAATAGCTATGATGATTGCCGACCTCCATCGCGGAGATGGCACTTAAAGAATGTTCCTGACGACGACATCGCTGTCGACTAATGTTTACATCTAGTATATGACTTATGCGAATAATCTGTTATAAATTCTAATGTAAGGCATAACACATTCCGGAATAAACAAATACATATAACATTTCAAAGAACAAAAAATACACAAAAAAATAATGATTAAAGGTAAAATATGCAATATTTTTGTCTAGGAGTATATTATAATATCAAATATAAAATAAAATTTCTGTTTTGTTGCAAGTAGCGTAAAGTTTTGTTGTTTTTCTAGCACCCTGTATATTGTATGAGCGTCGTAGGCACGCAAAACGCACACAATTTGATCAGCATCTCCACTGACGGCCGACTCTGTTCTTGGTCTCTGGATATGCTGGGGCAACCTCAGGAGATATTAGAACTACACAGAATGCAATCCAAACCAGTCGCGGTAACATGCTTGGACTTCCCCCATTCGGACGTCAACAACTTTGTGGTAAGTACCATAGGAAAACATGTTCTAACTAAAAAAAATACTCATAATTCGAGCATAACAATCAGCTGTAGACGTTTAAAAACTTTTGTAGTCGATAAAATGAGCTAAGTTTCTGGGTAAATAGACAACAATATTGTTTTTACCGAATAAATTAGCCATATTATGTTCAGCTATACTCAAGCCGTTTAAAAGATGGAATCCAAGGTCGCGTGATCACACAATGCAAGCATCGACCGGTCGTTCGAAGCCAGACCTTCTAAGAACTGTTTACACCGCCATTATGTGTGCTTTGCACTTCCGCTGGTGAATTTTGTAAGGCAGTGCTTAAAATTCGTTGTTGTTGAGCGGTGTAAACGTGATAAAAATGTGGTGACATCGGGAGAGGAACGTTTAAAGGATCCCCCAAACCAACGCGAAACTTTCGCAGCCGCAACCTACGCGGAATCGCTGCGAATCGATAGGCACGGCGGATTATGAACGTGTTCAGACCACTTTGCGCGGAATCCGCAACGGTCGCGGCAGAACAGCGTTCCTTTCATGAAACGCTGCATGCACGGTTTTTTCCGCTACCGTTGTAGTTTCGCGTGTTTTAAAATGGTTGTTACAGAAAAACTCATTGAAATTGTTAAACAATATCCTATAATATATGATTTAACGGACGAAGATTATAAAAATATAAGAAAAAAGGATAAAGTCTGGAATAGTAGGTATAGGGTCAGAATTAGGAGAAAATGATAAGTTTTCATTATATATTATAATATTATTATTAATTTGCGTGCATAGAGATTACGCCCACTTAAAAATTTGGTCATTTTTGATGTCTTGTATTTCCTAAACCTGTTAGCCGATTTAAAAATATAATTTGTTCACATTTGTATGGCGAATAGTCGCGTCGGATTTCGCGTCAATATGGGGAACCCTTGTCCGCTACCGCTCCGCCTGCGAATGTTCCGCTACGGAAAATTCGCGTCGCAAAACTTTCGCGTCGGTTTGGGGGATCCTTAAGAGTGCGTGCCGTTCACGTGATCATTTCATCTTTTCGGCGGCTAGACATAAAAACATAAATGAACTACTAGAAGAGAGTGAAGCATACTCATTCAGTCCTGGTCAGAGAAACGATAAAGGGATAGATTGATACAGTACTGCCAACACAAAGATCCAGTCATAACGAGTACTTGGTATAAGTTACCACACAGGAGGCTTTACACACGGAGGTCGCCTTTAGACATGCATCAGTGCAATATGAAACCAACATGGATTATAGTCCAGGGCGCATCTGTTTTAAAATAGACGTTGAGAGGTGACTCATATTTTTTGCAAAAATGGCTTGGAATTAACTCATATAGTAATAATTGAGTTATCCTCCCACTCAAAAAGGTCCGGGACATTGTTTAAATAATTAAAATGTCAAAAAATGAAGGAGAAATTCGATGTTTTTCTTCGTTTTTCGATTATAACTTTAAAAGTATTCACTTCCTAGAAAAGTTGCACTAACATAAAAGTTGCGTAATTAAATTTCCTACAATATAGGATTAGTTAAAATTTTTAAAAATTGTCACCCTTGTTGCAAAATAGCAATAATTGCGAAAAAACCATAAAAAAAACAAGTATTCGCATTTTACGTTTTTCAACCATTTGCGCTACATTTATGACCTTCATATTTTACCCAGAAAAACTTTATGATATAATAAAATAATACTGTAAAGTTCATTGAATTCGGTTCAACAAATTTTGCACAAATAATTTTGTGACCCAGCTTTCTCAAAAAAAAAAAATTCATTTTTTCAAAATGTTGCAGGACTGAAAATAAAGAAGATAGCAAGTTGATTTTTTTACATATAGAAGAATACTACACCTTTCATTTGCAATTTGGAAAATTAAAATTGTTTAACTACCACGGCGTCAGGAATTTTTTTAAATACTCATTAATTTTCAGTGCTACGCGCGGACAGCGGTGTTTGACTCACACAAGTTGATTTCCACCAAAATTTCTTCCAATCTTTATCTAATATATTATTTTCTTACTCTATATTTTGTTGTACATATTTTAATATTTTAATTTCACAAAAATCAAACTAATTTGATTATTGTTTGTGAAATATTGTTTAAACAATTGCATATGTTTAAAAATAATAAAGCTTTTATTCTCTAAGTTAAAATATATGAACAAAGAAAGTTTTTGCAAAAAAAAGTGTTATTTCAAAGGGCAGAGTATGTGTTTTTATTTTGCAATAAACAAATTTATTTATTTATATCGAAATGTACTAAAAATTTATGTTTATTTAAAAAAATTCTTGACGTCGTGGTAGTTAACCGATTTTAATTTTGCAAATGAAAGGTACAGTATTCTTCTATATGTAAAAAAATCAACTTGCTGTCTGCTTAATTTTCAGTCCTGCAAAATTTTGAAAAAATTATTTTTTTTGCGAAAGCTGGATTGCAAAATATATTTAACCGATCTTAATTAAATTTACAGTATTGTTTTATTATATCATAAAGTTTTTCTGGGTGAAATATGAAGGTCTTAAGTGTAGCATAAATGGTTGAAAAACGTAAAATGCAAATATGTACTTGTTTTTTTATGTTCTTTTTTAGCAATTATTGCTATTTTGCAACAAGGGTGACCATTTTTAAAAATTTTAACTAATCATATTATATTGTAGGAAATATAATTACGAGACTTTTATGTCAATGCAACTTTTCTCGGAAATGAATACTTTTAAAGGTATAATCAAAAAACGAAGGAAAAATCGATTTTTTCCTTAATTTTGTGAGGTTTTGATTTTTTAAGCAATGTTCCGGACCTTTTTGAGTGGGACGATAACTCAAATATTATTGTATGAGTTATTTTCAAGCAATTTCTGCAAAAAAATATGAGTCACCTCTCAACATGCAAATGTACTAATATTTTTAGAGATGCGCCGTGACATTAATTACTGGTCTATTACGTGACAATTAATAGAAGATACAGGAACGCTATTACTAAGGTTTCTGCATCACCTGGAGCAGACATACGATCCGACCACAATCCATTAGTTGGTTGCAAAAACATTAAACTCACTGCTGCCAAAAGAAAAAAACCAAAAGCATAATTGAAAATTAGAAAACTCAAAAACAACGATACACAAGAAGCATATACAGAAGAAAGAAACAAAGCTTCTCTAATATGACAACTGTGGTTGATGTTGGAAAGTTATGGACCACCATATAATCATTTGATGCTGTGAATAACACTTTTCTTCTCCAAAATATAACAACTATCAAGGAGTGGATTTTCTTGTAGTGCATATCCATTTCGGATGTTGGCGACCATCATGGCAATCTGTACTGTGCACACTGCTGCTCTGAACAGATCTGTGGTTGTTGTGTTGAACCACGTACGTAGATTTTTTAGCCTTCATGGTCCTCGTACTTTTTCCTCTAAGATGAAGGAGTGGATGACAGAAGAAATATTAGAGATCATGGAACAACGTACGCAGTGTAAGATCAGGCAGGACCAAGTAGGGTACGAAATATACACGACAAAATTCGTAAAGAAAAATATAGCGGCGAAGGAGATCTGGATGACTACACTTTGCACCGAAGCTGAAAACCTATATAAACTCGGCAACAGCTTCAATCTCCACAAGAAAATTAAGGAAATTGCTGGTATCTTCCGCAAAATATAACTCCACGTTGGGCGCCAGTGAAACAAGTAAGCGATGGACAACCCCAGCTAATTGAAATAATATTCGAAAATATTACCTCAATTATCCAAGATAGCCATCGCTACACCCTTAGGCCAGGGTGATAGGACAAAAATATACCCTGTTCGTGACACTTCAGCAGCCAGGGTACTGAAGCGTTTTTTCGACAGGTAATACCTATAGGAACAAATTGTAACTATTTCCTGCGTAGGATCTGGCGGCCATTTTTATTTATAAACAAGTAACTGTCAAAAAAATGGCATTTCCTCCTTTTTTTTTCAAATCAACGGAAGACAGTGAAAGTTATGATTTTTTTAGTACAAATATCTTCGAGATTATGGAAAAAGCTTTAAAATGACGTATTACGAAGTTTGATATACTCATTTACTGTTAATATAATTACAAAAAAAGGTCGGAATTGCAAAAAAAATTATTTTCGTAGTAACTGTTGTAAAAATTAGTGTACAGCTTTGAAATTTTTGTCAAATGAGGGTTCTTTGGTGCTTAATATGGTTGTAAAAATTAGTGTACAGCTTTGAAATTTTTGTCAAATGAGGGTTCTTTGGTGCTTAATATGTGATAAAAATTTCAAAGCGATCCATTCAATTGTTTAAATTTTATTCAAATTGTTTATCCCAGAGAGCATTTTTTTTGCAATAACATAAGTCAGAAAAAAATTACGTTAAAACAATTCCACAGGTGTCAAATGAAAGAGCATGAGCTACATTTTCAACATGGTTTAAAAAAGTGAATAAAAAGTGCATTTATTAGTAATAAATAATTATGCAAAAGTATCGTCAATTTTTCTTTATAAACTTTTTGAATAACTTTTTCCAAAAAAATTAACTTTTTTACCCTGTTTTAAGTGAACAACTAATGTTATTTATATCATAATTGGTAAACAAATGTAATAAATATATATAATTTCTTATATAACAAAATAAAAACTTTATAAGGAATGATTTACGATACTTTTGCATAATTATTTATTACTAATAAATGCATTTTTTATTCACTTTTTTTAAACCAAGTTGAAAATATAGCTCATGCTCTTTCATTTGACACCTGTGGAATGGTTCTAACGCCATTTTTTTCTGACTTATGTTATTGCAAAAAAATGCTCTCTGGGATAAACAATTTGAATAAAATTTAAACATTTGAATGAAGCGCGTTGAAATTTTGATCACATATTAAACACCAAAGAACCCTTATTTGACAAAAATTTCAAAGCTGTACACTAATTTTTACCACAGTTATTGCGAAAATAATTTTTTTTGCAATTCTGACCTTTTTCGCAATTATATTAACAATGTATGAGTATATCAAACTTTGTAATGCGTCATTTTAAAGCTTTTTCCATAATCTCGAAGATATTTGTACTAAAAAAACCATAAGTTTCCCTGTTTTCCATTGATTTGAAAAAAAAAAAAGTGAAAAATGTCATTTTTTGACACTTAATTGTTTATAAATAAAAATGGCCGCCAGATCCTACGCAGGAAATAGTTACAATTTGCTCTTATAGGTATTACCTGTCGAAAAAACGCTTCAGTACCCTGGCTGTTCAAGTATCATGGAAAAAACCTTATTACCCTGGACTACCTTAGCTTAGCTCAGTCACTCAGGTGTGTGTTCGTCTTGTCGTAATCTTAGAAATGAACTATGAAAATTCGGAATGAAGCAAACAAAACAGTATTTTCAACTAATCATGTTTATTGTTCGATAAAGATATAATATAAATATGACTTGTTAAGTGCATTAACAAGTATATTTAAATTCTTGCCAAAAACTAACAATTTGTAGATTATACTTATGGCTTTGGTATCTGGTTCGATGGTAACTTCTTGATGTCGAATGGTACTGCTGTAGACTTCTTATAGACCTGGGCAGATGTTCGGTCTCAGATTCCTGCAGCTGAAGATGTTGGGTGCTGTAGTCCAGATGTCATGGTCCCATTGCTGTCAGCCTTAGTGTCATCGCCGGCGATAGGCTTTTTTGAAGCTCCCAGAGGGAGGATGGTGATCTTATTCCCAAAAAACTAGAAGAGTAAAACACATATCAACCATCAAGAAGAAAACCAAATTGTACCTTTACGAAATAGTATTCAAATAGTAGTACAGTGGAACCCCGATAAGTCGGCCCCCGATAACCCGGAAGTCCGGCTAACCCGGACCGATTTTTATCAGACAAACATTACAACAATAAAAATGTATGTCCTTTATGCTGGATTTTCCAATTTCTTTTCAACATCTTAAAATATTTTCTTTTATCTTTCCTTATAAACATATTGTTCGAATACTATAATATCTTATATTTTTCAGGCTAATTTTATTTATCATAATAAACTTTCTTCGTAAAAATTTGTCGCTGTAGCGAATTCCTATGTATTTTAGTTCATTCGTTTCAATTTTCAATGTCAAACACATTATACAATGAGAGATAATGCGTATTTGTGTAATTTGATACATAATATCTGTGGTTCCAAGGAAAAGGGGCATGAGTCACATTTTTTCTTGAAATCGTCAAAACGGTTTAACGAAAATTATTTTAAATGTTCTATTTGGTGAAAGGCCACATGTCTGAAAAATGTAATGCATTTATTTATTAGGGCCATTCAAAAATTAGGCATGAGTCAATATTTTATCTACACCAATAAAGAACAGGGACTCGACTTAAATTACGCCTATTAAATGGCACGCAGCGCAGGGTTTTAGTTTTGGAATAAGGCATCTTGTCGACTTAGTTCTGGAATGCGCTACGGAACGGCTCAGAACTCACAGGCGCTTCTTACGGTTAACGTTGTTTAAAGTGTTTGTATGTGTTTATTTTATACCTTTGTGTAAATAATACAGCTATTTAAGTGAAAATTTAATAAATAATATCGTTGAAAATGTCTCAGTCTAATAGAAGCAGACAGATATTACGTTTTGTTGTTGGAAAATGCATCACAATAAGCAGGTTAATACAACATAACTTTTGCCATATTTGGCCCTAGGCAATAACGTAGTCTTTCGTTCTGCGTTTAAATGTTTCAAAAATACTTATTAGTTTTCTCAGGATGCAAAAAATGAATATATTTAAAACACATTGAAAATTTTGACAGGCGACTTTTTGCGCCTTTATTCCCCTTAAATGAAATAATAAAAGTTGTATTATGCTTTGTATAGGAAATTAAGGACTCTAATGTGGACCAGCGTACCTAATTATTAGCTATACTGTTAAAGTGTTTGGTTTACTTCTTTTCAGGCACTTCTTCAAGCAGTAACTTTCTTGTAGGAGAACAAATACCAACTGTTAATAAATCTAAAAGTATTGAAGATGGTACTTAACTGGGTGCACATACATATTTTAACTATTTTAAATGTTCCTTCTTTGCCACACTTCATCTACACATATCTACATTACACTTTTTATAGATGCTTAAGTATGTGTTCTTATTTCCTCTATTGTTAATATTTTTTCTAAAACCCTGTAACCATCTTCTTGATATCGTCTTATTAGAGGTAATTATCAGGAAGTGCACTTTTTTGAGATTTTGACATTTTCATCAATTTTATCTTTCAAACACTACATTATAATAGTGTATTATTTGTGTGGATTTAATTATCTGTTCGGTGATTGACTAAAGAAATGAGTTTAAATTTCTTTGTAATGGATAGCTGTAACATACCTAATCTATTTTGTGATTAAGCAGGCTGATTAAGCAGACGACTGGTATTGTATTGCTTAACCTGAGTATTATATTTTTGTTCCTTATCTTTTCGGCGATTGATTACAGAAATGAGTTTAAAATAAATTTCTTTGTATGTAACAGATAGCTTACGTAAAGGGTTTTCACAGTCTACTTTGCGACTTTTGTGGTTGTCAGTATTTTAGTGCCAAAATTATTTTATTACATATTAATTTATTTTGGAAGAAGGACACATTGTTCATTTTTTAAATAGTAGACTATTATTTTTGGTAGTTCCTTAGAAGTCAGCAAAATTTTATATACCTTTGTATAATATTTAAGTATAAAAATGAATCCCAAATTCACTTCTCAAAATCCAATAATTGTGTTCATGGAAAAACCACAACCACATGTGACTTTTTGAACTTTTCCAAACTTTTAAAAGGGCCACTTCAACTAAGACATTTTGATATAAATGGAAGCAAATTTGTGTGGCACGATATTAGATTGATTTCATATGGCACTGATGAAGGCATTGTTAAGTACAAAACATCCCTAAAACAAGAAGAACCATTAAAGTGCATTTCATTTTGCCAAAGGGAAAAATCGAAGGGTCCATTGCAACCCGAAAGGTGCAACAAAGGACCCTTGAGCTCTTCAGCATAAGCAGAGAGAAAAACAAAGATTTACTAAGTATTTTGAATTTAATAGATTCAGAATGCCATGCATTTTATGAAAATTAACCAGACGACAACAATGTCAGTGATGCAGATTATGTTTTTGATTCGGACGATATGTTTCAATAATATCCTAAAAAAAATTCCCAATTAAATAATTAAAAAAACCTCTCTTTTATTTACCCACTGACAATACAAAGGGGCTTAAGTATGGATAACAATAATGTGTTACCTGTTTTATAATTTGGAAAAGAGACATATGTCACAAAACTAATAAAAAATAATAATAATTCAAAAAGTACAATATTACACAAATATCACAAAAGAAGATTAATTAATAAATCATCCTTACTCTGGTTAGAAAGGCTTTATATATACATATTGTTATTTTGAAATATTTAGTTCGCGCATAGCTTCTATTTACTCTTTTGCTAATATTGGCAAATCCTAAAAATGACTAACTAGGTGACTTATGCCCCTTTTCCTTTGAACCACAGATATACCTTAGTAAAAATGACTGGCATGGCAGACAACGCTCATTCTCGTGTTATCGAAACCAACAGGCATCTGTAGTATCCTTTATTTACTTGAAACTGTCTAGCATTGTTTAGAAAAGACTATTAAAAAATTATTTTTCAAACAATGGTCTTAGTCTTCACTCTTATTAAATAACATAAGTTCGTTCTCGTTGCGAGACGGTATTGTGTGTGTGTAGTAAAGTCGCATTGTTCGTTCCGCGTAAATATATTCAGATTTTGTGTTTGCGTCTACGTAATGGCAATAAAACTTAAAATGTTGTTTTTGTTTCAAAATGATAACAAAAGACAGTTTGGACAATCGGTGCAAAGCTAAGAAAGCTAAAAATGAGACTCTCGACGACGCTTTGTATGTGTGGAACGCGAACGTGGTTTACAAGTGTCTGTGTGCCAATTATAACGGAGTTTATCTGTAAGCATACAATATTTTAATAATTTTTACCATTTTCTCCGGCTAACCCGAATTTTCGATAACCCGGATCGGCCGCGGTCCCGATTAATCCGAGTTAACGGGGTTCCACTGTATATGGCAAGGGTATATTAAATGGAATTAATATTGATACTAGTTAAAATTTGATTTACACGTGCATATTAATAGATGAAAAGAAATATAGAAACCAAACACATGGTTGAACATTTAAAGGTTAGGTATAAGAAAAAATGATTATAAAAAATTAAAAGTAGACTACAAAAAAACTTAGAACACAAAACTCGCCCCAAGAGAATAATAATTCTGGAAATAGATAGCTATTATCAGCTCTGTAATTGCCTTTTATAAGATTATTAATTTTTCCCCTCCATTACTAATTGTCATCCTCATTGACATGACAGCGCAAAGTATGAGGAGGTGGACAACCATGTTCTGTATTAAATGACATATACTTTTAGAGTAAGAATATACGGGGTACGTTCAGTATGTTCGGTTGATGATTTAGATGTTAGATGACAAGAGATATTTAAATATAAGATAATAAAAGAGGGCGCCAACGAGTTTTTAACGAAGAAGCAAGTTAAAACGAATAGAAGATAATTATTAATGAAATATTAAAGAAAATAGAATAAAATAATTATTTAAAAATAAAATATCAAATATGTTACGTTTGTAACGTTACAACTGGTATAGATAATGACCAAGATGAACTAATAATGGGCCCTCAAGATAATATGCTTAATACTTGGAAAATGTACGTCGGCAATTTGTTCAACGATCACAGAACACAAAAGACACCACAACTAGGAGACCATTTGAATGGTCCAAGTATGTATTAGCTGAGGTTGTACACTATTAAAAAGTAACAAAGCCCGAGGACCAGATGATACAAACGCAGAAACAATCAGGTTGCTTAATGAAGAAAATCAAGATATTTTTGTGAATATTTTAATCATGACTATCTCACATCTTACCTGACAAGACAATGTACGGTGGACGCTTACGCAGAAATGCACGGCACCTTGAGAAGAATAATAATTATTGTGTTTTGATTCCCTTAATTTGTTCTCTTTAATTTTTTGTCTTATATCCTCATTTTTTTTTAGGTGGGAAGCGAAGAAGGGTCTGCATATTCGGCGTGCAGGCACGGAGCAAAAGCGGGAATCACGGATACGTACGATGGCCATCAAGGTCCTGTAACTGGGATCAGCGTGAATGGTGTCCAAGGCGGTATAGATTTCTCGCATATGTTCCTCACGTCGTCGATAGACTGGACCATCAAGTTATGGAGCTTAAAGGTAAGTTTGCAGTATTTAGTCATATATGTTTAAGGCCACTTTGGATTGGGGACTATCATTATCTATTTACAAGCACCTGTTTTTTTTTAAATCTAGCTCTAGGATTCTCTATCTACTGTCTTCTCTTTGTGGATTTCTATCAATTCGATATTGTTGCCATAATTAATATTATTAATAATAGTCAAGCAAATGAAGCGAATTCCTTGATTTTTTCTTTTTACCAGTAATTGTAATAACATTTAATGTCATGTTCTAAAACATTATTTGTAAAAACACAAACTTTATATGTATAATTGCCTTGTTGCTATCTTTTAATGGTGGCACCACACTTCGCTGTGTTATTATTTGTTATGTGCCTTATTCGGCCGCATAGGACGAAGTGTGGAAGGTTCATTCGTCAATATTCGCTTTATGCGCACGCATTAGCACGCATAGCAAATACGCCTATCCGTCCAGTTGTCGGTTTTTGACACATTTAAAAGGACAAATATTTGGGTGCCTACAGCGTAGCCGCATAACAAATAGCACATAGCGAAGTGGGGTGCTGGGATAAGGAATACATACAGTGGGTGATCATATTATTAGAGCCACCTAGTAAAATTCAATGTTTTATAGAGGAAGAGTATATAATTGAGCTGTATTAATGCATTTGTTTCCATTTGGCTGTCTTGTTACACTTTATGAAAGTGCAATAAATAGTCTGACAATAGTGGCAACACGCATGTGTGGCAATGCGTGACTCAGATGCCATTGTTTGTTAGTGCTGCCCAGCCTAGCTTGGAACTCGTGTGCCTATTATTTTGTATGCTTGGTGTTTAGAGTTATAATAAACTTTGTGAGTTTCCATTGCTCTCTAGTGATACTCTGACAGTCCTATTGGGACCGTGCAAGTTCGGCAAAGCGACACCTATTTCTACGCTCTGCAACTTTATTCGCACTTTTAATTATATTGGCCAATTATATTAGTCCTGGTTACTGGATAATTGTCAAGGCCATAGTCCAAAAAAATAATAAGAAGAAAAATAAGATTCAGGTTATGTTATTGAAACGTAAACAATTGTATGTAGTAAATAAAATTAGTTATTAAAATGCAGTACTGCAAGCAAAATACAATTAATTAAATTTACCTTTATATAATAATTTCATATCATATCAATATTGTGAAGCAACATATAATTTTTCTTCTTCAATGACAGTAGATATGAAATGTACGTCAATTTGACAATTTCAATTGACAATATGAATTATTTAAGAAAGTTGCAATATTTCTCCGCTATTCGCTCACGATCGTTTCTCAATCCCCTTCCAAGTACTTGCACACCGCGAATACTATATTTTGTAAATTTAGTAAAAATTGCGCGTTCGTTACACAAGTTGTACCAGAACATCATGGGAAATCCAAAGACATCTCACCAAAGAAAATAGCAGAAATAAAAACTTTAATATTCAATACTAATCACTCCAACAGAAACATAGCATCCATTTCTAAAGTTTCAAAGGCAACGTGGACCGTATAAAGAAAAAACGTACATACCATTATTAAACAAAAGTAAAATTTTCTGAGGTGGCTCTAATAATATGATCACCCACTGTACATGGTGATATATTCACAAAAACAACTGAGTTAACTTATACACTAAGCATCAAAATTAACGCACCACCTTAAAAATGCGACATTTTTGATGACTCATATTTCATAAACCTGTTATCCGATTTGAGTAATTTTTTTTAGTATAATATAGCTTTGTTCTTCAAGAATATCGACGTAATAATATTATTGCTAAAGAGGTAAGTGTCATTGTATACCGGGTGTAACAATGATAGTGTGTTTTTTCCTCATAGTTTGCAACACCCTGTGGAATATTCTAGCGTATATAAAATATTGAAATTAAAACTCAACTGTAGCCTTAGGCTTTCTTAACATTTTGCTTTTTGATTCATTCGCTTATGTGGGATAATAAAAAAGTTAGGTACTTTAACAACTAGCAATATTATTTATCAATACAGGGTGTTTCTAAATAAGTGCGACAAACTTTAAGGGGTAATTCTACATGAAAAGATAATGACCGTTTGCTTTATAAACATAAGTCCGAAAATGCTTTGTTTCCAAGATACGGGATGTTGAATTTTTTCTTACAAACTGACGATTTATTTATTGCTCTAAAACCGGTTGAAATATGCAAATGAAATTTGGTAGTTTTTAAGAGGCAGTTATTACGTATTTTTGACATACAATTAAGAATTTTATATTCACCATTGGCGTGCATACGGGATGTATCTAAAATGTTTATACCGGTATACACGCCAATGGTGAATATAAAATTCTTAATTGTATGTCAAAAAATGCGCAATAACGACCTCTTAAAACCTACCAAATTTCATTTGCATATCTCAACCAGTTATAGAGCAATAAATAAATCGTCAGATTGTAAGAAAAAATTCAACATCCCGTATCTTGGAAACAAAGCATTTGCGGACATATGTTTATAAAGCAAACGGTCATTATCTTTTCATGTAGAATTACCGCTTAAAGTTTGTCGCACTTATTTAGAAACACCCTGTATTGATAAATACCATTGGTAGTTGTTAAAGTACCTAACTTTTTTATTACAGTAATCCCTCTTCAACCGCGAAGGTTACGTTCCGAAGAGAAAGGTGCGGTTGGTGAAACCGTGGTTGGCGAGGGATCCACGATCCAAAGAAGAATATGACATATAATCCCAATAATTTGGATACGTATATTAGTACATAGAAAGAAATATGATGAAATTGCATATCTGTGAAATAGTATTGTCATATCAACAAAAATAAAGACGCTGAGATCAGCGTCTAGATTCGCCGGTATTTTAAATCTTCCGGACTGTAAACTAATTGCCGTAGTACATATTACTACTAAGAACAAGCGCCAGTGGCGTATCATGAGTAATTTAACGCGACTGGTCAAATTATAAAAAATATATAAAAATAATAAAATATTCTCATTAAAGATTCAACAGATATCGCAACCGCGGATAAGTGAAACCGCGGTTTATGAGTCCGCGGATAACGAGGGATTACTGTATTCCACATAAGCGAATGAATCAAAAAGCAAAATGTTAAGAAAGCCTAAGGCTACAGTTGAGTTTTAATTTCAAGGTACGCTAGAATTTTCCACAGGGTGTTCCAAACTTTGAGGAAAAAACACACTATCATTGTTACACCCGGTATACAATGACACTTACCTTTTTAGCAATAATATTATTACATCGATATTTTTGAAAAACAAAGCTATAATATACTAAAAAATCACTCAAAACGGACAACAGGTTTAGGAAATACGAGACATCAAAAATGTCCCATTTTTAAGGTGGTGCGTTAATTTTGATGCTTAGTGTAATATATTATATAATATGGTTCCAATGGTTGCGATTCTTCCGGTGATCTGCTTGTATATATCTATCTTCCATTGTACCGTTTACTTCTCGCCTCCACGATTTTGATGGTTTACCTCTTTTCCTGCGGTTGGATTCATTTTGTAACTCCCTCATTTCAATATTCCTAATTTTATCTTCTCTAATGAATTGTATTATCCGTATGTTTATTGCGTCTTTTTTATGTATTATCCAAAGCTCTGAACTATCTGTAGCAACACTTTTTAGGATACTTTTATTATTAATTTATAGCTATCAGTATTTTCTATTTGTGTACTTTTTAGTTCTAACTGCCTTTCTTTACATGTGACCAATACATACTCTGTTTTTGATGGATTAAATGATAAACTCCTCTTGCTATATTCTTCATAGGTTCACATCTTCTTTTCCAGATATCCAAAACCCCTCCAAATAAAATTTAACGAACGTAGGTGCAGTGCTGCAACCTTGATGACGCTCTTTGATCACCTTTATATTTTTTTGTCCATTCTTCATTGAACTCGTCATATCGTCGTAGAACTTCCCCACGCCATTAATATAAATCAGAGCCACAGCTACATTATTATTAGCCACAGCTTGGCTAATAGGACACTACCATACGCCTTTTGAAGATCTATAATACCATTTGTGTCTTCATGTTGTGTTCCAATCGCTTTCCAACCTTTCTTAATCAATACATTTTTGTTTCTATATCTTATTACTTTCAGGATTCAAAACCAATATACTCATTTGAAGACAACGGTGACTACGTTCTCGATGTGAAATGGTCACCTACGCATCCAGCCCTATTCGCAGCAGTAGACGGCAGTGGTCGGTTAGATTTGTGGAACTTAAATCAAGATACGGAAGTGCCTGCGGCTAGTATCAACGTAGAAGGGAACCCCGCATTGAACAAGGTCTCATGGACCCCCAACGGCCTGCAAGTAACAGTCGGTGATAACCAAGGGAAGATATGGGTGTACGATGTCGCAGAGGTAAGTCTTACAACACATATCAGTCAAAGTCATTCATCATCATCATCATCATCACTGGCTCGACAACCCTTTCTGGGTCTTGGCCTGTTCCAGGATTCTTCTCCATTCTGATCTGTTTCGTGCTTTTTTTTTTCTCCAGTTTTTTATTTTTAAAGTTATTATATCATTTTCTATTTGTTCTAAATATCTCAGCTTCGGTCTTCCTCTTGTTCTTTTTCCTACTGGCATCTGTTTGAATACTTTGTTTGGTATTTCGCCTTCTTCCATTCTTTCTACATGTCCCAACCAACGCAGCCCTCATATTTTAATGAATGTTATGATATCCGGATCCTGGTATATTTTGTATAGTTCAAAGTTGTACCTTCTTCGCCAAATTCCGTTTTCTTTTGTGCTCTTATATATGTGTCGCAAGATTTTTCTTTCAGAGGTGACTAGCAATGTTTCCTCTCTTTTAGTGAGTGTCCAGGTTTCTGAGCCATATGTGAGTACCGGTCTTATTAAGGTTTTGTATATTTGGCATTTTGTTTTTCTTGCGACGTTATCTGATCTTAGTTGCCGAATTAAGCCATGGTAACTTTTATTGGCAATAAATATTCGCCTCTTCACTTCCTTCGCTACGTTATTATCAGACGTGACTAGGGATCCCAAGTATGTAAAGTTTTTTACCCCCTCAATGTTGTATTCTCCTATTGTTATATTTTGTGGCTGCCTTATTTCTGCGTTTTTACTTACCTGCATATATTTTGTTTTGTTCTGGTTGATTTTAAGGCCACTATTTTGTGCAGCTCGTTCTATTTGATTGAATGCTTCTATCATTTCTCTTCTTGATCTTGCGATTATGTCAACATATCTGCAAATGCTAGTATTTGCACGCTTTTATTAATGATTGTTCCTCGAGTATTGACTGTTGTGTCCCTCATTATTTTCTCGAGTACGATGTTGAACAAGATGCATGGTAGAGCGTCTCCCTGGCTTAGTCCCTTTTTCACATCTATTGTTTCCGTTAGTTCGTTTTGTATCCGTATTTTACTTTCTACTTTTAGAGATTCTTTTATCAGTTCTATTAGTTGTGTTGGTATATTAAATTCTTTCATTGCTTTTACTAAGAATTCTTGGTTTAATTGTCATATGCGCTTTCGAAGTCTATAAAGAGATGATGTGTGTCGATGTTATGTTAACTTGTTTTTTCGAGGATCTGTCGCAGAACAAATGTCTGGTCTATTGTTTACTTCTGTCTACAGAAGCCACTTTGGTATTTGCCAACTATTTTTTCAGCGTGTGGTCTAACTCTTTTATAAATGACGCTGGCCATTATTTTGTATACTGCATTCAGCAGCGTGATTCCACGGTAGTTTCCACATTCTAACTTAAAAGTCATTCACAAAACCATTTTTACTAAAATTATACACTCACGGACCAAAATATTGCATATTTTGAAATTAACGTGTGAAATAAAATTTTTTGTGCTGCCCCCAGTGTCATAGAAATAGGATTGCTTTTCCGAATGCCTTGTTTTATTTTATCATATAAATGGTATAATCTGATTTAAATTTAATATGGGCTATGTGGTGACTAGTTAAATTTAATATGGGCTAGTTCTAGTTTTTATCGATTTTCATAAAGCCTTTGATACAGTTGAACTTAGCAAAATATTACAGGCGCTTAAAGAATGCAGGCTAGATTATAGGTATACAAAATTATTACACAAAATATAATTACAGGCAACAACCACTGTCAAATTACATACTAACAGTAATCGCATAAAAATAGAACGGGGGGTTAGACAAGGAGACCCAATGTCACCTAAACTTTTTAATACGGTCTTAGAACATGCTTTCAAGAGTTTGGATTGGATGACAAAGGGAATAAAAATAGATGGAGAATACCTAAACAACTTACGTTTCGCCGATGATATAGTCATAGTAGCTGAGGATCTAGGTATGGCAAGAGAGATGGTACAAGAACTCGTTGTAGCTACAGAAAATGTTGGTTTAAATATAAACATCTCAAAAACAAAAATAATGACAAATTTGGTACCCAACCAGAACATCAGTATTGGTGGGAAGGAAATAGAACTCGTAGATAGATATAAATACCTGGGACATGAAATTACGATTGGCAGGGATAACCAGACTCATGAGCTGAAGAGAAGAATCGGTCTTGGGTGGGCAGCATTTGGAAAACTGAGAGAAACTTTTAAAAGTGAGTTACCCACATGTCTAAAGAGAAAGGTATTCGATCAGTGCGTCCTCCCAGTCTTGGCGTACGGATCAGAAACACTTACCTTAACTAAAGCCTCGGCTACCAAACTAAGAGTCACGCAGAGAAGAATGGAGCGGTCAATGTTAGGAATAACTCTGCGAGACAAAATCAGAAACGAAGAAATCAGGAGAAGAACAAAGGTGACTGACGTCATCGAGAGGATAGCCAGGTTGAAGTGGAGATGGGCAGGACACGTAGCCAGAATGACAGATGGGCGATGGACGAAGAGGTTATTGGAATGGAGGCCAAGAGAAGACAAGAGAAGCGTCGGTCGACCGCCTACAAGATGGACTGACGACTTAAGAAAGGTAAATAAAAACTGGATGAGGGCGGCGCAGGATAGATGGGGTTGGAAACGAGGGGAGGAGGCCTATGTTCAGCAGTGGACTTTTGAGGCTGGATGATGATGATGTGGTGACCAATATAATTTTTAAATTGAATCTCATCAAGGAAAGTACCGTATGGTGTATTCCACGAATATACGACTGTTTTGGATTATCGCGACAGCGAATATGTTAGTGTGCAACATAAGAAGTACGAAAGTATTTTGCTCTAATAATTACTCCAATAAACAACAATATAATTTGCAATTTACTTTCGTTCTTTATATTTTGCACAGTAAAATATTCGTTTTCGCGATAATCCAAGAGGGTCGTATATTCGTGGAATGGGGTGTAAAATGGGGTGAATAGGAACGGTTTTCAACTTTCAACTGAAAAAAATGGCACTAACATGTTGCAAACATAAAACTTATGCATTATTATTTGGGTCTTACCTTCCTCTTTTGATATTTAGATGTTAACATTTTTTAAAGTTATTACTTTAATGACAAAAAAATAAAAACTTGGTGTTCCTATGGGAACACCTGTATTAAAAACTATTGTGTTCCTATTCGTACATTTGTAGGGTCAATAGAAACAGGTAAAAGGTGTCTATAAAGTAACATACACATATAAATATAAAGTTTGTATTGTTGGAAAAATATATTGTTGAAATGAAAAATATTTTTTAAACTCTGATTTGGCATTTTTCTCTGAAAGACTATTAACCAGTTTCTTTAATAGTCTAAGAAACTTGTTTTTAGCTATTTTGGATTCATTACAGCCCGGTCCTGTTTTCCATTCCTCAACTATTTTGCGCCACATAATCTTCATGGGTCTTCTTGCGTCTTGACACACATTTAAACTTTTTGGACAGCAGTTCTGATGATTGCAGAGAACCGTATCAATATTATTTCAAATTTACGGAATCCACATTTGGTCCTTTGAGCCGGATGCTAATGATTAGTGTCCATAATAATTGTAAAAATTGTGTTCATTAATACCACGCGTGGTTGAGAACCCTGTTAGAAGTTTGTTTTGGATTGGAGAGGATAGCTTACCTCTAGAAACACGTTTTGCAAGGTATGGTTCGTTCTATTCTCTTTGTGTGGATCAATCTCTCGTGAGCGGCCGTGGGTAACGGCATAAACGCTGGCCTCATACGCCAGTAGACGTGGGTTCGATCCCTGCCAAAGACAAGCCATTTTCATTTCCAATAATGACACGAGCCGTCTCACCGTGCCTCGGAGAGTACGTTAAGCCGTCGGTCCCCCTGGGCTAGTGTACATCGACACTAGTTACTTGAAACAGGGTTAAAGATGTAATTGGCGCTGGAACTATCCGAAAGGATCTCCCCGGCAAAAATGCCATACGATATTATATTATTATTGTGTGGATCAATATAATATGTATAACTTGTCGTTAGATAAGATATTGTTTCGTTTGGTCCTACTCTATGGAGATATTAGATAAAAAAAGTAATTTCTAATGTGTGGGATGAATGGCCACACGGTAAATATTATGTTCCTATTCACCCCACATATCTCAAATTCATGACGTGAACAGTAATACTTGTTGCTAACAAAAAAAGTTAACAGATAAATCAAAGTACAATAATGTTATATTGTTGTAAAGGTTAGAATAAACAAAAAAGAGTACTCTTCAATCTATTTTGACAGAAATTTTGTACTTACTGAGAAAGTTTTATAGGATGAGAAATTTCCTTAAAATTAACGGCTGTGTTTTCACGCCGAGAACATAGGAACCAGTGACGCCAACAACACAAACCTAAATTTCCTGAAGCCATATCACGTTAGCCAACTTGAAAAAAATTAAATAGCCCAACGAAAGTAATATATATGTTTAAGAAGATTATTGTTATTGGTTAGTGAAGTTTTGTTCCTATTCACCTCACTGTTCCTATTCACCCCATTTTACGGTATTCACTATTCTATTAGCATGAAGACCTGCGTCATGTTGCATTAACACGAATTTGTTATCCAATATGGCTGGCAAATGGCAAAACATGATCTTCTAAAATGTTTTTAATTATCATATCAGCTGTCGTTCACCCAATCACCAAAAATTATACTGGCCAGCATATACAATATCAGATTTAAATCCAATTATAGCATTTATATGACACTTTAAAACATCGTATTCGGAAAAGAAATCCTATTACTATGATACAGGGGGGGTAAGGATAGCAGCACAAAAAATTTCATTCCACATGCATAATATGCATAATATTTTTGTCCGTGAGTATACAGGGTGTCCCCGAAAATAGTGCGTTCCTTAAAGGTATATGTAGAAGGCACAATGTAGAACAAAAAAGTCTTATAGCATTTTTTTCTAAATTGATCCGTTTGACCAAAAAACGAAAATACATTTTGATATGCAAATTAAAGTCTGGCAACAACGCGCAACTCAAAAATCTAAAGATTAAAAAAGTAGGTTTGTAGGTCAGTTGCAGCTGGTAGGTAAAATAATGTAAATATCAACCAAACCCATATCCATTATTTTGCAGGTAGGTACCTACGATGTCAACAACCCCAAAAAGCACACCTCAAAGTAAATAAACAAGGGGTTATTAGGTTAAATTTCCACAGCCACGGCAAGTTCTTCTAGGCTACGTTGCCATGTCATTCAAATTTATGAAAATAAAAATTCACGTATATGGAGAACAATGTAATTTTTTTCTTGGAAACAGTTAACTTTAGAAAAAAATGTTATAGGACTTTTTTGTTTTAAATTGTGTATTATATCCATACCTTAAAGGAACGCACTATTTTCTGGGACACCCTGTATATTGTACCTTCCCGAAAGCTCTGATGAAATTAATAAATGTCTTTTTCAGACTTTCGCCCATCCTAGGCACGACGAATGGAACAAATTCCTTTATACGACGCAAGAACTGAGGAATAACCAAGTCGATGATGATCTAGAAAAATTAAATATTTCTGTGCCGAATACGTCGTTAGGTAGCATGACTTCTCTATCGTTAACGCCCCTTCGATAAGTTATTTAAATAAATCCATAGTCTAATTATATAAATAAATAACGAGTACGAGGCAGATGTATATTCTATTGAGCCATAAGAAAGGACGAGGTAAAAAGTCACATGGTTTTGAGTCTGTGATAAAAGAGGGACGTAAGTTTATTGTAGAGAACCTTTTCCTTCTGCTGTAATGCATTTTGCAGCTTTTTTCTTCTACTATCTAAAATATTTAGATGCCAGCATGTAGTTTAATTCAATTAATTGATGAGAAGCTGATTTGTGAACAGGAATAACACCAAATTAATCGCAAGCAAGAACAAAAAAATCACATGATGTCAAGTCTGTTCTAGCACATGCAGGGATAGAAGAAAACATATTGTAAAATGCAAAATTCCGGTGTATTGTCTTTAATTTGTATAGTAACTTCCTTCTTGTGATTTGATGGTTTACACAAAGCCCCCTACTCGTTCATAGCGCTTCTAGCCCATTTATGCATGCGAAAAATCTATAAATACCATTGGGAGATGTGTGTAGTGTCCCTGCCAAAAATAACCCATGTTAAGTTAAAAGTGGTACTTAACAGAAAAAAATGTAACAGAACACGAACCGTTTTTATTGCTAAGTTTAATTTATATATTTGAGAAAAAATGTAGCTTATATTCTGTAAATAAAAATCTGTTTTTTTATTAATGCAAACATGGCTTGATTTTTTATATAACTATAGTGTGATATTTAAAAAAAAAACTGTGTGAAAATTTTGAAAATACTGAGAAGCTGTTGTAGTCTTGCAAAAACCAATAAGTAGGTACCTATTTATCATCGGAGACGATCAGTTTGGATTCAGAGACGGCATGGGAACGAGAGAAGCCCTGTTCAGTTTATTAGTTCTTGCTCAAAAATGATACGACCAACAGAAAGATATATTTTTATACGCTTCATATACTTCGGAAAAGCATTTAATAGAGTAAGACACAAGACACAAAGATACAAAAACGCAATTATATCTTCAAAAACCTATCCAGGTGCCGACATAGGATCAGATCACAACTCAGTAGTGACCAAAATTAGGCTTAAAATGAAAATAATAAAACGCAGAACAACAGATGTAAAAATCGATACAAGTAAACTAAGAAACCCACTCATAAAACAACGCCTGACAGATGAAATTAATAACCGTTTAATAAATGTTAAAGAACAAATCCAGCAAAATACTGAAACAGACAAAATGATTATTAGTAAAGACAGAAATAGATAAATGTCAAAAAGAAATTCTTACACCAACCAGATACAAAAAGAAACAATGGATGACGGAGGAAATCTTAGATTTAATGGAAGAAAGACGTCAGCATAAAAACAAAGATAATCAGATGTACAAAAATGTAGATAAACAAATAAAATCCAAAATTAAGCAGGCTAAAGAACAATGGTTAAAAGAACAATGCGCAGAAATAGAAGAACACCAGAAAAGACATGATAATTTTAACACACAGAATAATTTTAACTCAGAACAACAGAAAAAGAAAACCGGGAATACTAAAAGATGCAGATGGGAAACTTGAGTTGAGTGCTAACAAAAAATTAAAGAGATGGACAGAATACATAAATGAATTGTTCAAAGACAATAGAACAGAGCAGATGGAAGTCGAAGTAGAAGATGATACGGTTTTAAAGATATTAAAAGAAGAAATTAAATCGGCATTAAAAAACAGCAAAAATGGTAAAGCAGTAGGTCCAGACCGAATCCCAGTAGAAAGCTTAAAATGCATAAATGATGAAACCTTATTATCGTAGACTTGTTTAACACAGTGTACAAAACGGGAAACATACCAAAACAGTGGTTACTCTCAACCTTTTATGCTATCCCTAAAAATACAAACGCTAAAGATTGCAGTGAATACAGAACAATATCATTAATAAGTCACATTCTCAAATTATTCTTGCAAATAATACATGGTCGTATAAATAAAAAACTAGAAGAAGGAATAAATGATAGTCAGTTTGGGTTCAGAAACGGACTAGGAACCAGAGAGGCGTTATTTGCTTTTAATATGTTAGCTCAAAGATGCATGGACATGAATGTGGATGTGCATGTTTGCTACGTTGATTTTGAGAAAGCTGTTGACAAAGTAAGACATGAAAAATTAGTCCAAATTCTAAAGACAAAAGGGACTTAACGAATAATAACAAACCTTTACTGGAATCAAAGAGCACAAATTATAATAGATAACGAACCCAGTCCAGAAATTGAAATCAGGAGAGGAGTTTGGCAGGGATGTATTATGTCTCCATTACTCTTTAATGCATATAGTGAAGCCATTTTTGAAGAAGCATTGCTATCTCAAAGTGAAGGAATAATAATTAACGGAAGATCTATTAACAACATAAGATATGCAGATGACACCGTGATTATAGCAAGCTCTGCTGAACAACTCCAACTACTACTAAACAAAACAAACAATTTCTGTGAAGAATATGGTCTAAAAATGAATATAAAAAAGACCAAATACATGATAATAACTAAGAAAAGAAACATACAAACAAGCATACATTTGGGAAATGTACCGATAGAAAGGGTTGATAAATACAAATACCTAGGAACCTGGATTTCAGAGAAAAATGATCAAACAACAGAAATAAGGACCAGGATAGAAATAGCAAGAAATGCGTTTGTAAAAATGAAAACAGTTCTCTGCAACAAAGACCTTAGCTTAGAACTGAGAGTAAGAGCTTTGAGATGCTACGTGTTCTCGATACTACAATATGGACATTAAATCAAGAACACATAAATAAGCTACAGTCATTTGAAATGTGGTGTTACAGAAGGATGCTTAGAATAGCATGGACACAGAAGAAAACGAACACGGAAGTATTGCGAGAAATGGGTAAAGAATGCGAAATAATAAACACAATAAAAATAAGAAAGTTACAATATCTGGGACACGTAATGAGGAGACCGCGATATGAAATGCTAAGACTGATAATACAGGGAAAGATAAGAGGCGGAAGGAGTATAGGAAGAAGGAGAGTGTCATGGTTGAAGAATTTAAGGGACTGGTTTAAATGCAGTTCTATAGAACTCTTTAGAGCAGCGGTAGATAGAGTGAAGATAGTGATGATGATATCCAACCTCCGATTAGGAGACGTCACTTGAAGAATAGGAAGACACGACCTACTATTAGAACGTTTGTAAGAAGTCCGTTTAGATGGCAAATACATCAAATTACTAAAAAACTTGTACTGGGACCAAAATGCTAGTCAGGATCGAAGGTTCCACTTCCATTGAAGTAGAAATTAGGAGGGGAGTTAGACAAGGATGTGTTTTGTCACCCCTGCTATTTAATCTTTACTCCGAGTTTTTGTTTAAAAAGGCACTGGAGAATGCCAAGGATGGAGTCTAGGTGAATGGTGTAAGTATCAACGACATCAGATACGCCAATGATATGGTATTGATTGTGGATTCACTCTAAAGGTAGATTTCCGCACCAAGCGACTGAGACAGGAGACCGCGACAAGCGACAGATAGGCGAGGCCGATTGTGGTCTCACCACGACTGCTCTCAATGCAATTAGATCAGGGTAGTTCTGCAGCCGGCGACCGAGACCAGCGACCAGCCACTGTCGCCTGTCTGTGTCTCCTCAATCTCCTACGAGAGCAGTGGTGAAGTGTGTCGTCGCGCGACAGTTCTGAGTTGACAGTGATTTGTATAATACATTTTTATTAATACTGTCCGAAATAAAATTTAATGCTGCTAAAGATTAATTTTATAATAGAATTATTGACTCAGAAACCACCAATACACCATCCTCAAGTAGAATCCTACAAGGATGTTACGTTCGGGAAACTAAATATTAAAACACTAAAATTTAAAAAACTAAAAAATTCTTAGATAAACAGAGTAAAATTAGAACGTGGAAAGAATATCTAAAAAAACTATTTGAAGACCAAAGAGATAACACCTTTGAGCTAGAAGAAGAGGTAAATGATGAACCAAGAATATTTCAGCAGGTCCCGATAATATACAAGCAGAACTACTCAAACTGATGTACAACGAATCGATAACAATAATCACAGGGATATTCAACAACATATACAACTCTGGACAAATACCAACAGAATGGCTGAAGTCTGAGTTTATTGCACTTCCAAAAAACGAGGAGACAAAAAGTGCGAAGAATATCGTACGATAAGCCTGATGAGTCATCTCCTAAAATTGTTCCTAAAGGTAATCCATACGAGAATTTACAAGCTATGTGAAAGTCAAATTTCGCCCAACCAGTTCGGGTTCATAAATGCTGTTGGTACGAGAGAGGCTTTGTTTTCAATACAAGTCTTATTCCAGAGATGCAGAGACGTAAATTGCGACGTATACACATGTCTGGTTGATTACGAGAAGGCGCTTGATCGAGTACAACACGCCAAGGTGATGCAAATACTAAAAGAAGCAGGAATTAACAACCAAGATCTGAAAATAATTAGAAACCTTTACTGGAATCAGACTGCAAACCTCAGAGTTGACGGTGAACTCACCGAATATGTCAAAATCATGCGTGGAGTGAGGCAAGGCTGCATATTGCCCCTCCTAATTATCAATCTTTACTCTGAAAGAATATTTATCGAAGCTTTGCACGAAACTGAAAAAGGTATTCTACTAAAAGGGTACCGGCTAAATAGTATCAGGTATGCAGATGACATCATAGTATTTGCGGACAACCTAGAAGACCTACAAGTCCTCATGGACAAAATCACGTATTACAGTCAACAATATGGACTCAATATAAACGTAAGGAAGACAAAGTTTATGATCGTCAGCAAGAAAAAGATAACAGAAGGTCAACTCTATATCAACCAAACCCCTGTAGAAAGAGTGAGGCACGGTGATAAATCAAAGACCACTTACCTATGTTTCTGAAGTCGATGAGTTTGAGGTTTTAACCCCATCAAGTTTTTTAAAGCCATTACAGGGGAATTCCGATGAGGTTGTTGATTTAGACATCGTGGATTCAGAATTTTTTAAAGGTAGGTTTCGTCATATTCAAAATTTAAGGCAAATGTTACGCGACAGATTTAGGAAAGAATACCTTGTGGAATTAATAAACTATGGTCAAAAAAGAGGAGATTCTGTGAAGATTGGTGATGTAGTAATGGTTGGTTCCGACAACGTCAAACGAATAAACTGGCCCATGGGAAAAATCATTGAAGTATATTCTGGGCAAGATGGCATCTAAAGGGTCGCAAAAGTAAAGACAAAAAATGGTGTATTGGTTCGTCCATGTCTACGACTATATAGAGTTGAAGAACTACCTGTCAATGATATTCAAGAAAATTTAAGAGAAGCCAAAGAAGAATCAACAGAACAAGATAAGACAGAAAAAGGTCAAGGTATGGAAGAACATTGAAGACTCCACATAGATTCACTGCCGCCTGATTCCTGGGTCCGGAGAATGTTGGGACACTAGAATCTAGTATATACACTAGATATGATACGTTGTTGTGGGAAACCATATATAGTTTAGTTTTTACGATTAGTATATTGTTTTAAGAAGTTGTCAAATAAATTAATAAGAAAAGTCACACTTTCACGTTTCTCTCTCGGCATAAAATATAAATAAAACACACAAGAAATGACAGTAACAATATTTTGCATAAAAATGGATAGAGGGGGTAAGGGTGATATTCTTCTTGAAACTTTTATAAGTGTGACATGAATAAAGAACTTGTTTGTGCATTAATTGTATTATTAATGCATTGTTCTTCACGTCACAATTCTTTTATTTATTTCGTCAATCAATATATCAAGTACCTGCCAATTTTGAGCAGACTTGTGTGGGATTTGTTGATGTTTATCATTTTGTCTGCACGCAGTAGAGGACGACCACCAAGATGCTGGATCTACGGACGACATTAAACGAATGTACAAGAAATGGCAGCAAGACGCATAGGGCAGTCAATGAGGTTATTTGGCTCCGAATTCCATCCTACTACATCGATTTACTTCATATTTTCACAGTAAGTACAGAAGAGCTCAAGAAACAAAGTCTACCCTACGTTGATGTGGCTCTTTTATCTAGGGGATGGTTCCCACCCCTTCTCGGGCGTGGAAAATTTTTTGGTTAAAATAACCACGGAAGTAGCTAGAGAACCCAATTCTAAGCAAAAACTGTTCTACAGTGCGGTGGAATAAGTGTTGCCCCCCCCTGTTAACTTGTTTATTTTAAGAATGTAAGCAAAACGCTCGGACAGGTCGATTTTTAAACTAACCATAGTATATTATGGCATCAACGTTTCGAACTTTACGCGATCCCTCTTCAGGTGACAGCCATAACTTTGATTTTTTTAAATGGGAAAGTACATCATGTGACACCTCATTTAAAAGCTCTTAAAATACTGAGTTCAAAAATGTATAATGCTTTAATCCTGTTTATGAGCGTAGGCGCAAAATTTCGGTCGAATTCTTTCTAAATGCAATCATTTTTTTCGAATCCTGAAAAAACTAATAAATATTTTTGAAAAAATTAAACGCCGAATGAAATATTACAGTATTCTCGATGGTCCAAAGTCCCTGAGAACTCCTATAATGTTTATTTTAATAAGTCACAGTGGTGGAAAAAAGAGAAAATTTAGTGTGATATTTAATTTCAAATATATCATTCAAAAGAAACTTTTTGTTTATTCTAAGGGACTGTCAGCCCTCGGTAATAATCTAATCTTTCATTCTGCGTTTAAATTTTTCAAAAATACTTATTAGTTTTCTCAGAATTCGAAAAAAATTAATGCGTTTAAAAAGAGTTCGACCGAAATTTTGGGCCTGCGATCTCAAAAAGGATTAAAGTAATATACATTTTTGAAATCAGTATTTTAAAAGCTGTTGAATGAGGTGTCACATGATGTACTTTACCGTTTAAAAAAATCAAAGTTATGCCTGTCACCTGAAGAGGGATCGCGTAAAGTTCGAAACGTTGATGCTATGATATACTATGATTAGTTTAAAAATCGACCTGTCAGAGCGTTTTGCGTATATTCTTAAAATAAACAAGTTAACGGGGGGGGGGGGCAACACTTATTCCACCGCACTGTATATATTTTTTTGACAACGCAATACTTTTTTACTTATTCGTGGTTGAAAATTTGCCGTTTTCATTGAAAAATGACACCTTTTCAGACGGTTTTTTGCGAATATCTTATAAACTATGCATCTAATGAAAAAAATTATAAAGATTATTTCATTCATAGGAGATTCTGGCCAATAGAAAGCTACAGAAATAAAAATTAAACTGATAATTTTTGATAATATCCCGTCAAGTATATTACGCCCTTCGTTGATACGAAAAAATACATTCAGTGACATTAATGACAATTAGTGTTTTAAAAATTATAAAACTGACGACTTTCAACCGTCAAATGTTTATAACAACTGTGTGTTTAATTGTACTAATTTGTACTTTACAATAAAATTTTGGTTTTGAACAGTTTTATTCATGAAATAATCGCAACAAATTGCACTCGATCTCTAAAATTATTATCGAATTTTTGCCCTCGTGACACTTTGACATAATTTCACTCCCCTTCGGGTCGTGAAATTAAAACTGTCAAAGTGTCACTCGGGAAAAATTCGATAATTTTAGAGCTTTTGTGCAATTACTACTGAATATTTTTGTAGCTTATAAAAAAACAAAGAGATTCGGTCCTTCACAAATCTTCTAGTTATAATACAAAAAGAGGTATGGTAGGTAAGAAGAGTTTGTTTTTTGGTGCATGCTGAAATCTGTGATTTCAACTTGAAATAAAAGAGTAACGGTCGATTTTATGTGAATAATGCTACCAATACCTTTTGTATATCTTCGAAGGACCTTTAAAATGAGCAATATTAAATGTCGATTACATCCAAACTAAGCGAGATATGCTGCAAAAAAACTGATGACTAATGTATTTAAAAAAAAATGAGAAGTATATTTAACCCCTCATCCATCAGAATTTAAATGCATCGTTTTCCTTCTACAAAACTTTTTATTACAGTGTTATTTCTATGTTCAAAAAGTTGCACGGGTTTAAAATGAATGGCTTTTGAAAAAATTAGATCAAATTATAGAGCGCATTTTTAAATTGTCTTAAAAATCTTCCTTTTTCTCCATGTAGGTAACTCGAAAATGATAAGAGATACGAAAAAAAGATAACACACAAAAATGTAGGGTTTTATTAGGTAAAAAATTTGTTTTTGTTTTTCATTATTGTATATTGTATTTCAAGTTACATTTAGAAAAAGGAAAATTTTTAAGAAAATTTAAAAATGCGCTCTATAAATTGATCTTATTTTTTTCAAAAAGACCATTTATTTTAAACCCGTCAAACTTTTTGAACAAAGAAATAACACTATAATAAAAGGTATTGTAGAAGTAAAGTGATGCATTGATATTCTGGGTGGACGAGGGATCAAATAAACTTGATCATTTTTTCTTAAAATATATTAGTCATCAATATTTTTTGCAGCATATCTCGCTTAGTTTGAACGTAATCGACCTTTAATATTGCTTATTTTAAAGGCCTTATCAAGCACTACAAAAGGTACTGGTAGCATTATACACCTAAAATCAACCGTATTTTCAACCACGAATAACTCAAAAACTGTTGAGTTAAAAAAAAAGAATGTGTGTGTAATTTGTACGCACGTAAGAAGTTATACTTCTATTATATGATTTAAACGAAATTAATATACTTTTTATTTATATTTTGTTTAAATATTAAACTAATTTATACTTACTACTTCTCAAACATTTTTATTAGAACAGTGCCAAAAATTAAAATAATAAAAGAATAAAACACACACAAACACATTAAACAAGCCACAAATGATGTCTGAAAATTAATTGTCGAAAATTTTTTTAACTAAATACGTATTTTCTGAAAATACAATTATATAATTATACTTACAATCATAAAATGTATTAAAAAAAAACAAAAAAGTAAGTTTCTATTGGGACTCGAACCAGCGCTGATAAGAGCGGTTGGTATTGGAATTCACTCGCCTTCTCCGCTTAGCCACGGACACTATGTGTCATTATTTACGAAGATCGACTAACTAAACGGATTAAACTTGTGATATTTTGAAAATTGATCAAATTATTTTAATTTTGAATTGAAATGATTTAGAATTGAAAAAATACAACAAAACATAGAGCAAAAAACCAATATATTAGGTGAATATTGATAGAAATTTTGATGGTAATCAAATTATATAAATAAAAGTATTACATACTATGTATTTTGGCAGATCAAATAGGTAGGTTTATACCCATGATACATTAACAATTATTACGTACCTGTTGCTTTTAAAAACTATTTAAAAGTCACTACAATATTATAAACTTTTTTGTTTCTGTCCTCACAACAATAAAACTAATATATTATACATTTGTTTACCTTTACCTCCAAACCACAGCTGCAATCAGAACAAAGTTATAATGCGCATGCGCCGGGCTGATAGGTTTTAACATATAAAAAAATCACCCTCTATCGCCGGTAAAGAAGTATAACTTCAAAAAGTATAGCACAGTTGTTGCTTAAAATTAGGTTCTCCAGCCACTTGCGTGGGTTTTTTAACCAAGAAATTATCCACCCCCAAGATAAAAGCGCACATCGGCATAGGGTAGACGTTGAATTAGGAGATAAGTAGAGGCTATTTCCAAAATTTCATTAAAATCCATGTAGTAGGATAGAATTCGGAGGTAATATCCTGTTCTTGCTCCCATTGACTGGCGTAGCACAGAACCATGGAGAGTGGCGAAAAATGGGAGAGACATGTCCAGCAGTGGACGGAAGAGGTTACATGATGATGATCATGACTTTTCATTTAAGTCATCAACTCAATTCGTATGTGGCGTTCCTATTCTTTTGTAGTCAGCACCAGTAACAAAGAAATAAAACAACAAAATTAAAATCAATTTTATATTTATCAAATTACATATTTTCATTCATAACAATCTATTGCTCTCGGACATAAAAAAATTATGGCACTTTTTGCTAAATTCTGGACCCAATTTTCTTACTGATGCTAGTGGACCTTGGGCTCTCCTGATAGGTAAATCTTGCACTAAAACTTCACCGGGCTCAGTGCTAGTCTCATAAGCCTAAAAAATCCAATCAAATTATCATTTAACTCTTTCGGGACCACTGGAGCATAAATGTCTAACTCAGTAATCAATGTGTTTCACTGGGTTAATTTTAAGCTATAATAAAGTGAAAACTATATATGTAATGGTACTTTCTGAACATAGACGTGGATGAGTTTAGGTTAGTATATTATACAGTGCGGTGGAATAAGTGTTACCCCCCCCCCCCTGTTAACTTGCTTATTTTAAGAATACAGTAGAACCCCGATTATCCTTGTGCGATTATCCGTGCTATGATTTTGTATTACTTAAATTGCATTTTTGAGGTTTTATCAAAATAGCGTCACGGTAAATCACACGACGGAAACTCTATACGCGGAGAGGGAGACTCATAATGAAAGATTTATTTGTTCTGATGTCTTTTTATGGTAGGTATATATGTATGGATATACGTACATACGTATTATAATAAGAAATAGATGTTCGGATTATCCGTGCTTTTCAATTATTATACGTGCCAACGGCCGGTCCCGAGGAGCACGGATAATTGGGGTTCTACTGTATAAGCAAAATGCTCGGACAGGTCGATTTTTAAACTAATCATAGTATATTATAGCATCAATGTTTCGAACTTTTCGCTATCCCTCTTCAGGTGACAGGCACAACTTTGATTTTTTTAAATGGGAAAGTACATCATGTGACACCTCATTTAAAAGCTTTTGACATACTGATTACAAAAATGTATAATACTTTAATCCTTTTTAAGGTGGTAGGCGCAAAATTTGTTTTGAGTTATTTTTAAACGCATTTATTTTTTTCTAATCCTGAGAAAACTCATAAGTATTTTTGAAAAATTTAAACGCAGAATAAAATATTACAATATTATCGAGGGTCAAACGTCCCTGAGAACTTCTATAATCATTATTTTAATAATAAGTCAGGGGTAAAAAAAAGAGAAAATTGAGTCTGATTTTTAATTTCAAATATCTCATTCAAAAGAAACTTTTTGTTTATTCTAAGGGACTTTCAGTTTCGGTAATCATGTAGTCTTTCATTCTGCGTTTAAATTTTTCAAAAATATTCATTAGTTTTCTCAGGATTTGAAAAAAAATAAATGTGTTTAAAAATATTTCGAACGAAATTTTGCGCCTACGCCCTTAAACAGGATTAAATTATTATACATTTTTGTAATCAGTATTTCAAAAGCTTTTAAATGAGGTGTCACATGATGTACTTTCCCATTTAAAAAAATCAAAGTTGTGCCTGTCACCTGAAGAGGGATCGCGTAATGTTCGAAACATTAATGCTATAATATACTATGATTATTTTAAAAATCGACCTGTCCGAGCGTTTTGCTTATATTCTTAAAATAAACAAGCTAACAGGGGGGGGGGGTAACACTTATTCCACTGCACTGTATGATTAATCTGTATGTCATGTGTTATCTGTTATATCCCGTTGAAAGTGAGAGCGGGGGTGTTTAAAATTATATTATTTACGGCATTATATTTTCAAAAATAATGAGGTAAGTTAACATAGAATTATCGTTGATAATTAAGATATTGGGATATAATTTTGTTGTATTAATGTATTACCTTAGGATTACTTACAATTTTTATCTAAAATTAAATTTCGGGACATATATATTATGTCCCACAGGTATTTTTGAATAGTACAAACTAATCCCAATATTATTTTCTGTAGCAAACAGTGAAAAACACAGAAATATACAATAATTGTTGACTATAACGAACATATCAAATATAGAACCACTAGAATCGAATTCATATGCCTCTAGTAACAATTCAAGGGATTCAGACTTTGAAGTTAGTTCATCAGAAGCAAAGTATAATGATAATGAGGAAGAAATATATGAAGAACGTGATGAACACAGTGGGGACGACGAAGGAAAGACTGACAGTCATCAAAACAAGACTGGTAATAACAAAAATAATACAAACCGAGATATTATCTGGTAGTCAGTACTGGAAAACTTCAATACAAAACTTGATACGTAATGAGAAAGAAAATATTGGATAAAATTAGAGCAAATTTTAGAGATGGTATAGATACTTTTCTTCATGGTAACCAATGTTCTGAAAGGACATTGGTTACCATGATAGCTATCTTAATTTTATTCACTGCCACCCTAAATAACATGCTTGTATCAACACCATACCAATCTCGCAAGTTATTCAACAATGAAGTTCTTCTTCGTCCCTGAACTGCGTTTGTCTGCTATTTTCCCTTGCATAATATTTTGTAGCAATCTATTTTTGAGACCTCTCATTATTATTATTTATTAAGCTCAACAGGCCTAGGGCCTAGGCCTTATGTAAATTCTGAAACTCTTTTATGGGCCATTCCACGTACAAACGCCTGTTTTGGATTACTTCGACAACGAATATTTTACTGTGCAAAATAAGAAGAACGAAAGTAGATTGCAAATTACATTGTTGGTTATTGGAATAATTATTAGCGCCATTTACTTTCGTACTTCTTATGTTGCACAGTAAAATATTCGTTGTCGAAGTAATCCAAAACAGGCGTATGTTCGTGGAATGGCCCATAAATGCGCATACATTTTCTCCTTCTATCTCCAATGTGAAATTGTCTTCTTTTTCTTTATCTGTTTCTCCCATTATCATGTATTTTGTCTTTTCCTTATTTATGAGAAGACCAAAAATTTTGGCTTGTTTTATTATATTGCTCATTAATTTTGTTAGCTCTTTCTTACTTGTCGATAATAATGTTAGATCATCTGCGAATGCAATACATTGGTGGCCGTTTTTATAAATCGTTTCCTGTGTGTTTATTTTACTTTTTCTAATTATTCCTTCCAGTATTACGTTAAAAAGAGTCATTGATAGTGGGTCTCCTTGTCTTAATCCTTCCTTTGTTTCAAAACTATTTGATTTATGCCCCTTGCATGCTATTTCGTTTGTGATGTTATCCATAGTCATCTTTACCATCCTGACGATTTTACTTGGTAGACCAATCTCTTTCATTAGTTCATACATCTATTGCCGCTTTACCGTACCGTAGGCCTGCTTAAAGTCGACGAACAGGACGTATACTGCTATTTTATGTTCGTAGCACGTAGTCTGGATTTCTTTTAACGCAAATATTTGGTCTGTCGTCGACCTATTGCTTCTGAATCCTGCCTGATATTCGCCCAATATCTTTTCCGTGTATGGATTTAGCTTTTTTCTTATGATGTTTGTCAAGATTTTGTAAACGACTTCTAGCAACGCGATACCTCTATAATTTTCACATCTCATTTTGTCACCTTTTTTATGTATGGGGCATATCCTTACTCTGGCCCATTCTCCTAGCATTCTTTCTGTTTCCCATATGCTTTTTATCAGGTTATGTATCTCTTTGTGTAGTGTTTTTCCTCCTGCTTTTATCATTTCCGCCGATATTTCTGATATTCCTGGACTTTTATTGTTTTCTGGTCCCCTTATTTCATTTTCTATTTCTTCCTTAGTAGGTGTTTCTATTGCTGTGGTCGTCTTCAATTACTTGGCTTATTTCCCTTTCTTCTTGATTTTTGTTTAGCAGTTGTGTAAAGTAAGTTTACCAATTTCTCATTATTTCCACTGGTTTATTTATTAATTTTTCTTCATCATTTTTCATATATGGGTTATGTTTCTGGTATCCTCTTTCTATTTTTCTTGTTTCATGGTAAAAGGATCCTATTTCCTTTTTTTGGAATTTTTCTTCTATCAGTTTGAGTTTATTCTCGTTGTATTTTCTTTTTTTATTTCTGCATGTTCTCTTCATATTCTCCTCAATTCTCTATATTCTTATGTGCTAATGTCACTATTATTTGTTAAGTTTTTTATTCTTATTTTTCTAATTTCTTCTGCTATTTTTTGACATTCCTCATCATACCATTCTTTTGCTTTTTGTTTTCTATTACCTTTAATTAATGTTTCTTTACTGGTGTTTAAAACTGCTTCTTTTATGCTTTCCCACTTTTCTTGCGGGTCTAGAGTTTCTGGTTCCTCGTTTAGTCTAGCTTTCTCTCCTTGATGCTTTTTATAATCTCAGTAGGCTTCCTGAGATGTTCGTATTGTGGAGTTTCAAATCTTCTCCACCCAAGAAACTTTTAAAATTCTTCTAGATCACCACATTTCGAAGGCCTCAAGGCGATTTAGATCGATTTTTTTCACAGTCCAAGACTAGAGACCATAAAGTAAGACCGAGGACACGTAGCAGCGAAGTAGGCAAATCGTTAATGCCAATTTTAGGTCTGTTACATAACACTTTGGAAACACTAGATCCCTCTTAACCCTTAAACGCCCAACCTTTTTTAAGTTCCATGTACGCCCAAGGGTGGGTAAAAAATGTCCACCTCGAACATAGCTAATATATTTATTGAGAGTTGTTGGAAATGGATTAAACTTAAGAATCTTATGCTTCATAAACACAGCATTGTCTAAAATATTAATATAAACAATTTACAAACCTTACAACAAAATTACAAAGTACATCAAAATTAACATACTAGTAAAAGCCAGTAAGTCAGATTTGTCGGTTTTCTCCATATTCTTCCTTTCAACCTCCTCATTGGCGGATAATTATGTAGATTATGGAATTATACGTCGATAATTATATGGATTATCTTCCTACCAACGAGAAATTATATAGAAACCTTTAGTAACAAGTTTTACCAAGGGTGTACTTTTTATGCCCACCCATATTTAACTCAAGATGCTACTTTTATTTTCAAAAATATCGGTAGGACCAAATTAACATTCGATAATAAATAAAGTCTTTTTAACAATAAATAATTTTTTGAAAATTTTTAAACACGTAATAAATATGTTACAAGGGATTACGCATTAGGTGGACATTTTTTACCCACCCTTGGGCGTTTAAGGGTTAAACTAAAAGCGGCTCCGGCCTGCTCTATCCTGGATCTAATTTTACCGTGACTCTCTGTGTTACAATTTAACTGATATCCAAGGTAAACAATTTGATCCACATGCTCAAGTTTGGTGTTATATAAATATATATATATATATATAGGGGATTTTATATTCTGTTTACTTATTACAAGTATTTTAGTTTTCCGTATGTTCAAATCCTGATCTGCTTCCTTACAGCTCTTAACGACACTATCAAGTAGTGTTTGCAGATCTTCTTGAGTAGGAACTAGGAGTACTGTGTCATCCACATATCGCAAATTTATTGATGACTTTACCGTTCACAACTATTCCTTCTTTTTTTTTTAGAAAGTGCATCTCTGAAAATTCTTTCGGAGTAAACGCTGAAAATCAGGGACGACAAGAGACATCTCTGCCGTACTCCTCTTTTAATATTAAGAGCCTGCGATTTCAAGCCGTCTACTAAAACTGATGTTTGATTAAAATATAAATTTGCAATAGGGAACTTGCATATTTTTTTTATTAGATAATAATGTTCAGTTTTGTATAAAAATGAGATTTCCAAAATTTCACGCTTCAAAAACTCATAATAACTTAGAAGTACAAATTTAAAGTCTTCTTTATCTTAAATAGTTCAAACGACCCGTGACGTCACAGAGTTTAACTATGTGGTTCAATTTATGGTTATATTTACGTATATTCGTCTTCTTCTTCTTTAGTTTATTGGCCTCCACCTACTTGGGTATTTAGCCAGATCGTCGTCGGGGAATAAAGGAAAAATATTTATATTCTAATGACATTTATCGTATGTCATTGTAATAAAATATACCAGTTTTTTGTTGAGATTGCAGTTTGATACAGTTTTTGAAGGAAAGGAAAGAAGGTTTACTATTGAAAATAAAACCATTTTGTAAAAGTACACATTTTCTATGAATAGTTCAAACGATCAAAAACATTTGTAATGTCACATAACTGTATTTTCTACTGACGTTTATAATATCTAATTTAAAATTATATATGCTTCTTTTCATGAGCATTTTTCAGTGCGTCACAAATGATAGAAAAAAAGGTAAGTCCGTGATAATATACATTTTAGTGACATGACATTTTGGTTAAATCTGACAGTTGTCACATTTTATTTGCAATTTGGCATAAAATCAAATCAATTGTGTTTATTGCATTTATAAAATGGTATTTTCTTTGATTTGTATATAGACCAGGGCGCATCTGTAAAAATATTAGTACATTTGGACGTTAAGAGGTGACTTAAATTTTTTTGGCAGAAATTGCTTAAAAATAACTCAAATAATAATATTTGAGTTATCCTTCCTCTCAAAAAGGTCCGGAACATTGTTTAAATAATCAAAATGTCAAAAAATAAAGGAAAAATTCGATTTTTTTCTTGGATTTTTGATTATAACTTTAAAAGTATTTATTTTCGAGAAAATTTGTACTGACATAAAAGTTGCGTAAATAAATTTCCTACAATATAGAATTGGTTAATAATTTAAAAAATAGTCACCCTTGTTGCAAAATAGCAATAATTGCGAAAAAACCATACAAAAACAAGTATTCACATTTTACGTTTTTCAACCATTTATGGTACACTTAGGATCTTCATATTTCACCCAGAAAAACTTTATGATACAGTAAAATAACACTGTAAATTTCATTAAGATCGGTTTAATAGATTGTGCAAAATAAATTTTGCAATACAGCTTTCGCAAAAAAATTCGTTTTTTCAAAATGTTATAAGACTGAAAATAAAGCAGATAGCAAGTTGAATTTTTTTTGAGTATAGAAGTGTACTGTACCTTTCATTTGCAATTTGCAAAATTAAAATCGATTAACAACCACGGCGTCAGGATTTTTTTAAATAAACATTAATTATTGGTGCTACGCGCAGGACTGCGGATAGTTTGCTCTGATTGGGCATTCCATTGACCTTTGATAATGATTGATACTTTGATGATTGCAAAATAAAAACACATACTCTATCCTTTGAAATAACACTTTTTTTAGCAAAAACTTTCTTTGTTCATATATTTTAATTTAGAGAATAAAAGTTTATTATATTTAAACATATGCAATTGTTTAAACAATATTTCACAAACAATAATAAAATTTGTTTGATTTTTGTGTAAAGTATTAAAATACAACAAAATATAGAGTAAGAAAATAATATATTAAATAAAGATTGGAAGAAATTTTGGTGGAAATCAACTTGTGTGAATCGAACACCGCTGTCCTGCGCGTAGCACCAAAATTAACTTTTATTTAAAAAATTTCATGGCGCCGTGGTAATTAATCGATTTTAATTTTGCAAATTGCAAATGAAGGGTACAGTACACTTCTATAAGCAAAAAAAAAATTCAACTTGCTATCTGCTTTATTTTCAGTCCTGCAACATTTTAAAAAAATGATTTTTTTTTGCGAAAGCTGGATTGCAAAATTTATTTTGCAAAATCTGTTAAACCGATCTTAATGAAATTTACA
Organism: Diabrotica virgifera virgifera; assembly: GCF_917563875.1. Taxonomy (NCBI): domain Eukaryota; kingdom Metazoa; phylum Arthropoda; class Insecta; order Coleoptera; family Chrysomelidae; genus Diabrotica; species Diabrotica virgifera. The sequence goes on along the minus strand of NC_065443.1, from coordinate 282,840,046 downwards.
GTGTTGTTTTACTATATCATAAAGTTTTTCTGGGTAAAACATGAAGGTCCTAAGTGTCGCATAAATGGTTGAAAAACGTAAAATGCGAATACTTGTTTTTGTATGGTTTTTTTCGCAATTATTGCTATTTTGCAACAAGGGTGACTATTGTTTAAATTTTTAACCAGTTCTATATTGTAGAAAATTTAATTATGCAACTTTTATGTCAGTACAACTTTTCTCAGAAATGAATAGTTTTAAAGTTATAATCAAAAAACCAATAAAAAAATCGAATTTTTCCTTCATATTTTGACATTTTGATTATTTAAACAATGTTCCGGACCTTTTTGAGTGGGAGGATAACTTAAATATTATTATTTGAGTTATTTTAAAGCAATTTCTGCAAAAAAATTTGAGTCACCTCTCAACGTCCATCTCAAAACAGATGCGCCCTAGACTAATAGTCTTATAAATTGTTCAGATTATTTTCGTAGATATATTATATAATTCGCAAATTATTTTATTTTCGATTATGGCGCCATCTATTGACAACTAGAATAAATGTTATAAATGTCACCGACGAAATGTAATCACCGACGTGCGTTTTTTCTGTCACATACAATTTAATGCGTTAGAAAGAAATCGAAAAACTGTGACGCACTGAAAGATCCTCATGAGAAAAAGCATATACAATTGGTGTAGAATGTAAACATACAACCCCGTGACGTCACGGCGCGTTTTGGGGTGGCTGGTATAAGTTGAATTTTTAGTCGTCTTTAGGGGCCAAACGAAAGACAAACAAACCTTTTTTATTTTTGCTACAGGTTCTAAATTATGTTCTGTTGTGATTTATACCATTTTTTTCGAATTTAAAATGTTATGCAAGTTCCCTATTATGTGAACGTCTCTGCCGTCCAAGCCAATGTCTCTTAGAACTTTGAGGCTCTAGAATAATGTATTAATATAACGATTTAAAATCGTTACAATATGATAACATAAATAGAAATAAGCATGAATTTTGTGGATTTTTACCAGATTAGTAGAAAAATAGCTGCATATAATAAAAAACTAACAATAAAGATGCAAATGATGAACTGAAAACTTCTGACATGGTTGAAAGAAGTGGTCACCTGAAATAATACCCAATATTTACTCTGAGTGGGTATTTAAGGAAGCTTTAGACGGTTGTGCGAAGGGAGTATTAATGAATGGTGAATGGTTGAATAACATTAGATATGCAGATGACACCATAGTTTTTGCCGATAATCTGAATGATTTACAGATATTAACAAATCGTATAACAGAAGTCAGCAACAGATACGGACTAGATCTAAACATAAAGAAGACCAAATTTACGACAATTAGTAAAAAACCAATACTAAACGCTCAACTTACAATCAACCAACAGAATATCGAAATAGTTGAGCAATATACATATCTGGGCACGAATTTAAACAGCCAATGGGACCACTCGACAGAAATTAAACAGCGAATAATAAAAGCGAAAGCAGCATACGTTAGAATGAGACCCATTTTCAACAGTCGAGACATATCATTAAAAACAAAATACCGTCTGTTGAAATGCTACATATCAGTTCTGCTCTACGGAATCGAAGCATGGACACTAACTGTTGCATCTATGAATCGGCTCGAAGCTTTCGAAATGTGGTGTTATAGGCGCAACTTACGCATATCCTGGGTTGACCGAATTACTAATGTGGAAGTCCTGCGTAGAATGGGAAAAGAGTGTGAAATTCTCATAACCATCAAAACAAAAAAATTAGAATATCTAGGACATGTAATGTGAAATCAAGAACGTTACGGCCTTCTCCAACTGATTCTCCAAGGCAAGGTAAATGGTAAAAGAGGACCGGGAAGAAGACGCATTTCCTGGCTTCAAAATTTACGAAAGTGGTATGACACGACTACCACTGAACTGTTCCGTGCTGCTGTAAAAAAAGTCAAAGTCAAGATAGCCATGATGATCGCCAACATCCGGAACGGATAGGCGCTTTAAAAAGAAGAAGAATTACCTGACATAGCGATGACATTGTGGGATACACTGTAGTGATTGCCTCGGCTGTCTCCAATCTAGCTAATGGAAATTTCGTCAACATTTGACGCCACAATCTGTTCAATCCATTGCCGTTTTTGTCTACTTTTACCACATCTTTGTTGACATCGTTGAAGTATTCATTTTGTTGTCTATCTTTCTCCTCCTTTTCTGCCCTAGAGTATAATAGAATTAACTCATATATAGTTGAAATGAGTCTCTGTATAAATATTTTAATATTTATACTGACCAGTCGGTGCATTTTGGTTCTAATCAGTCTTTTTGTAAAGCCTCTTTGATAACGGGTAAACCTAGAAACGCGTGTCAGGGGATGGCAAGAGACCCGATTTGAATCAAAATGAAACAGTTTATTTTTATTTCATATGAAGAGTACAGGGGAAAAACAAAGAATGTCAATTTTTCATGTATTTTGGCTTTTCTCGCCATGTGGTAGCAAAAACGGTACTATTGACTAGACTATCGATTTAGAACAATAACCAGAAATATCAGTCTATATAAATTTTTTAAGAATTTGTATCCAGGCGAAGAACCAGGATTGTGTAGTGTTGGAAAATTCTCGAGAATGAAAAATCGGAGAATATTCTCGATATGGAGAATTTTCTGAGAATGTACCCCATGACGCGCTAAGAATATTGTTGAAGATGGAAAATAGGGTATTAAAAATCATGATCTTATATACAAAATTATGAGACGAAACAACAGTGTAATTTGTATATATAAAAAAAACAAAAACAACAGAAAACACAAAATTTCGTTGATAAAAAAGTTTAATTTTCTTCTCAACAACAAATAATCGATGTGGTATGATAAACGATGAGGCCTCAGATTCAGAATCTATTTCTATCATTAGCTTGTCCTAGTCACCTACATTCTGAATTTCAATGTACTGATGAGAAGTTGTGGGATTTTGTTTTTCACGAGTGGTCAGCTCAGCTTGGTCTACGTCTAACAATTTTAAATGGTGGGCAATAAAAGTTACCTTTCGAGCCCGTTCAGCAGTGAGCCGGTTTCTTTTAGAGGAGTGGATAAAAAACCATAAGTACTGAAACTTCTTTCAATCGCTGCACTGGATGAAGGCATGCTTAATATATCAACTGCTATTTTAGTTAATTTTGTTCCGAAACATGTACCTTTTCACCATATGATTGGGTCCAGTTTTTCAATTGATTTTACAACGTATGGTTTTCCAAAAAATCCCTCCTTAGACCGATAAAGTGCCAAATCTGCCATTATTTCAGCCGACTCATCATCATATTTTAAAGTTGCTAAATTATCTACAAACTCAGTTTCCTCAACTTGTTCTTCTCTGCTTAAATGAACACCATTCTAAATATTTGCACGTTAATAATGCACCAAAACAATAAAAATATTGACACTGTAAACACCCTTCCTAGAGGTTCATGGGACTGGGAAAAACAATATACATACCTACATATTTTTTAAATTATAATAATTTGACCCGTATCTAGTTTTTATTTTTGTTTCGGTTTTTGAAAATATAGAAAATTTTTGCCGAGAATATTCTCGAGAGAATTTTCTAGTCGAGAATATTCTCTTCTAACATCACTAGGATTGTCCGCACGCCACTGAACAAAAATATGGAATGTAAGAAATTTTTTGGTGCATTATTAAATTAATAAAGTTAATAAAGATTAAGGTTATATTAAGATTATACAGGGTGATTCAAAAAAAGGTAACCCCGTCTCTAGGGTAGGTAAAAAACTGAAAAATAATTGGGGTTTGCTTAGTAAAAAATTTTTGTAACGCCATCCGTTTTCAAGATACAGGGCGTTGAAGAAAAAAAAATTACGCATTTTTTACGATTTTGCCGAAACTACTGGCAACATTGTAATGAAATTTTATAGGAATATGTTTTGGAAGCTGATACATCCCATGAATTTGTTTTTATATCTGATTCTCATAGAGGGCGCTAGTTACACGGATCGTACTAAGGATTAGTCAATATAACTTTTTTAAGAGTATAATTATTAATCAAAATTTCAAGTAAACTTAAACATCATTCAATTTTACACGAAAAAGGTACTCTTGGTAAAACTCAATACTGTGTACCGTTTTCGGAATATTTTGATTTGAAAATTATGAAGTAATAATTGATGCTGGTAGTAATGCTGATAGTAAAGTTCTAATAGGTATACCTCTATTTTCTCCAAGTGTGCCATGGAAATCTGACATTTATTGATTATTATGACGATAAATCAACAATAATTAGAGTTTTTAAACCTTGTTTCAATTTTCAAAATTGCGTAAAATTTTTTTTTCAACGCCCTGTATCTTGAAAACGGGTGGCGTTACAAAAATTTTTTACTAAGCAAACCCCAATTATTTTTCAGTTTTTTACCTACCCTAGAGACGGGGTTACCTTTTTTTGAAACACCCTGTATAATTAGAACTGCTAGAATTCTGCTAAGAATCTCCTAAGTAGTTTTTATATAAGGTATCTGAAGGTAATATCGCCAAGCTAAGGTTTAGAATTTTTTTGTTGGATAGTGGGTCATATTAAAAACGATGTCACAACTTGAGCTGTTCAATGAACTACTTGAAATTACGTAGAATCCACTAAAAAAATAATTTGGGTATTTTTACACATTCACTGGACAATTTCAAAAAAAAGTCATCTTTGGCGATATTTCCAACCCTTGTTGGCAATATCGCCAACCTATTATTTCGAATGCAATACGGTCTAACAATTGAACAATATACTTCAAAATGATATATTTGCTGAAAAATAACAATAAGTAAGTATTTAAGAACAATAACTTTTTTGTACCATAATCTGGAGTGGTTAGCATATCTGAAAATGAAGTGTCATGTTTTTCTTCATCTGATGTTTCCATCTCACTTAACTCTACATCATCAGAATCACTGTTGCTTGTCGATGACTCTACGGCAGAGCGCTTTTTAATTTTTCCAACCTTCGACGTATCTGGAGAAAGTTGCCAAGGCAACCAAAACTCCAAGAAGGGTTGGTAACGCCAAGGCGTTATTACCATCTATTGGACTTGGCGATATTACCGACATGCACATAAATTGTTTGTAATTTGGTTTTCGAAGATAAGCAAAACTATCTAAAAAATCTGAATGCTTCTTTTTATTCCTTAGGAAACGAAGTACAAATCACTGAAATCAAATAATATTACTCATCAATAACGCCGCTCCAATCTAATAAACACAAAAGATGTAAAATTATAAACGGTACTCCTTCTACACCGAACACTGATACTCAACTGTCATAAACACCGCTGGCGAATCTAAGGTCATCGCAAACATGATCACGTGATTTAGTACTATGAGGAACATATCCATATTGCCATTTATTATTTAGCAAACGTCCTTTCTGAGAAATCACGAGTTGGCGATATTATCAAGCTGGCGTTATTACCTGCACATACCTTATCATAAGAATTAAATTGGCGTATATCTCAATATGTATAAAATGTGACATTCCTTGTTTTTCCCCTGTACTCTTCATATACAGAGTAGGCCAAATAAAAGTATCCACCTCGATATTTGGCAGTATTTATTATATTTTAAGAAAATAACGAAACAGGTCGATTTTTGATCTAAGGGGGAAACATTTTTACGGTGCATACATCTGTCATTTGTCAACCCTCTCCCTTCCATATCCCCCACCCCTTATTTTTAAATAGGGAATAGGGATCGTGTGCTAGCTCATTTGAAAGGTTATTCAATTCTCTATTCAGTAATATTAACATTGGTGTAATTATTTGTACAGGGTGTCCAAGAAAAATTATTTAAAATTAAATTAATTGACACAAAAAGAAGAATGTATGTAATTTATTTAACTCAAAATACATTCTACTGCTGACAGAAAACAGAAAAAAAATGTTTATTTGATAAATAAACATTGTTTGCTGCTTAAATTCAATATTCAACCTACCAAGAGGCAGATGGGTGGTAGATTGAACATTGAAATTAAGCAAAAAGCAATGTTTATTTATCAAAAAACATTTTTTTCTGTTTTGTGACAGCAGTAGAATGTATTTTAAATTAAATAAATTACATACATTCTTCTTTTTGTGTCAATTAATTTAATTTAAAAATTTTTTCTTGGACACCCTGTATAAATAATTATGTTAATGTTTATATTACTGAATAGAGAATTGAATAACCTTTCACACAACCCGTATTCCCTATTTAAAAATAAGGGGTGGGGGATGTGGAAGGGAGATGGTTAACAAATGACAGATGTATGTACCGTAAAAATGTGTCCCCCTTAGGTCAAAAATCGACCTCTTTCGTCATTTTCTTAAAATCTAATAAATACTGCCGAATATCGAGGTGGACACTTTTATTTGGCCCACTCTGTATAATAATATGTATGGTACCTAGATGCTACATATTTTAACTTACTTATAAGGATAATACGAAACTGCTTTGGTAGCCATGTAAATAAATGAAGCTACAGCTTCCTTGGTTCGTACAAAATTCCAAAATGTCGGGAAGAACATCTCTGCTTCCAGAATCTCCAATTCCTGTTTATCTGTAGGCTTGCCAATGCCATAAACAAGAATCGTGAGATGATCAAAGTTTGTAGAGGACTTAAGACTTGTTATAATTGGAATTAAGTTCCCGAATTGTGCAGGTGTTACAATTTTCATATAGTGTCCCTCTTGGCTCTCAAATTCAATTATTTCCTGAAAAACAAACAAGTTTTTATTATGGGTAATACAAATTTGGTAAAATAACTAACCTCATCTTCTATTTTTTCAACTTTTCTTGTCCAAGATATCAAATCTTGCGAAGAAGGTTTCTCTACATACGGAATACCTTTGTCTTCTAAATAAGTTTTGATACTTTCTCCATATTCTATGTTATTAAGAATTGATTGATCTATGTTCAGTGTTAGTTCCTTAAGAAATGGGACAAAACAGATTATTTTAATAATATTAAACATATGAGCCCAGTCACATGTAATTATACAATATCAAATTGCGTTGGTGTAATATAAGTACGGGGTGATAAAAAGATTGTTTAATATCGGATATGAAAATTGAATGTTTGAGATGAAACAAACCATAACTAATGTGTAACACGATTTTATTTTTCTGAATTAGAATTTATTTAACGATTATCCAATACGAGTATGTCCAATTAATTGGCACTAGATATTACTTTTCCTTTTTGTTTATTTTATAATTATTGTAATTAATAAAAGTATTAGATATTGTTGATTGACACGTTTGGTGCCCATCTTGAACAAACGCTACTTGGCTGGTCATCATCATCAGTAGCTCGACAACCCCTTTTTGGGTCTTGGCTTGTTCTAGGATTTTCTGCCATTCTGTTCTGTTCCTTGCTTTGTTTTTCCAGTTGGTTGGCTACTTGGCTGGTACCATGTACTTAAATGGTTGATTTAGTAACGCAATACTACCGCCAACACTTGTGTGTTGTCGGTACTCTCGTGATGGCACACTGTCGTCATGGGCACCAAACGTGTTAATTGACAAAACCACATACTATCAAGTAAGCTTAATGATATCCATTTAATTTATAAGGGTTAAATAGATTCTAATCCAGAAAAATAAAATTATGTTGCATATTGGTTTTGATCCAATTCATATGCAACTGGGCTGGTATAATCATATAAAATATTACCTCTATGGATTTTTCTGGGTCTCGACTATGCTTTTGAATGGTTTTTTGAACCTTTTTTAGATTAATCTCTTTTTCTGATAGTTTCTTTTTCTTTTGCTTTGGCGATGATGGCTCTTTTGTAGGACCATCGTTGTCATTTTCAGTGTTTTTCTTCCTTGGACCTCTCTTTTTCTTTTGGCTACAGTATATATTTAGTACAATTATTATATATAAAATAAAAGCTATTCTTCACTAAATAAGATTCTTACATGCTTCATAGTCTTACACTCTTAAATTTTCCTAAGAATACTTCACAACAGAATTATGCCTATATTAATAGTCAAGACGGCATCAATGCTTGAATATGATCTTGAATTAAAAACAAATTTGATTCAAGGTTGGTCTCAAGCATTGACACCGTCTAGAGTCTATAGACTATTAATAGGGGCGTTAGAAACAAATATGAAGAAGATCTCGAAGATACCGAATTTGGTTTTAGAAATGCTATGGGAACTAGGTAGGCACTTTTTATGTTGAATATCCTATTAGTAAAAAGATGTATTTACATGCTTCGTGGACTTTGAAAAAGCATTCAATAAAGTACAGAGTACACCATGTGAAATTAATGCAGCTGTTAAAAAAATAGAAATAGATGACAAAGGTAATCATAAAAATCTGTACTGGAATCAAACTGATATAGAATACTACAACTGATCTTAAAAGTCAAAATAGAAGGCCATAGAAGTTTAGGCAGGAACAAGTCTCTTGGTTAAAAAACGTTCATGAATAGAGTCAGATATCAGATGCAGGATAAAATTATTCCATGTTGCAGAATATTGAGAAGACTTCACAATGGTGATTACCAAAGTCAGATAATTCTGATATTCGACGGGTTTTTGACAAAACATCTTAAGCGACAAAAACAGGATTTTTGGTGTATACGATTAGTTAAACTTATTTGCACATTCCTACAAAATATTGTATGTGAGATTTAAGTATCCATTGCCAATTTCTTTGTTTCCTTTCAATCTTAAGCGCCAGTTTTTTTACTGCAGTGAATTTTTACCCAAAAATATCTTAAGAAACATAGATTGACTGATTAATAATCGTAAGTGCCAGTCATTTAAAATAGCCGGTTGGGCGTTATGTTATTTCTCTGTTTATAGAAACGTGTTTTGCCACAATAATTTGTTTGTATTTCGATTGTAAAATCTGTATTTCGGTTGTAAAATAATTTCAGTCATTTAAGATAGCTGGTCGGGCCTGTAAGATTATTGTTTTGTTCCGAATACAACTGAAGACCGAAACCTTACCATACTTAGAGATACTTACCATACCTTAGGCCATGCTTACATGCCAGTAGACTCTGCATGCTACAATAGAAAATTTAATTTCTAAATTAAAATTTGGGCACCTTCTGAATGGGAAACACTAATTTCTAATGCAAGAGTTCACTCCAAGCCATTTGAAACAATTACTATGAAGCTTAATGATTTCGTAGACTGGAAGACTGAAGCAGAAATTTTTTTACCAACATCTACTGAAGAATGTCAAACATTTTTTATCAGTAAATTGCAGGTAGCATCATTGCAAAAAGGAGAGGAGGAGATAAAGGGAAAGTATTCATATTCCGATACTGCCACCCAATTCACTTTAGCGATCTCATCCAATTCACGTCGATCTCAGAAAGGTTTGATGTTTGCTTTTGAAAATATTTGTCATGACTTACCTAAATAATTTTAGGCCGAAGATCCAACAAAGTTTTGCCGAAAGGTGACAGTCTCCTTTACCCAACCCCATTACCACTTTCTACAAAAAAATTAACAGACCTCATGAGGCTGGTGCAAAAAAAGGTTATTCAAGCTCGATATTGGGATGAAAATCAACAAAAAATGACATGTAGCGATGTTGTACCTGATGCTTTAGCTGAAACTGATGCAGATGATGACCTAGACATTTAATTCTTGTTTATTTTCATTTAAATTTTGAGATTATTTTGAGTTTACTTGTATTTGAATTGTTAGTTAAGTTAAAATAATTATCTCTAAATATATTATTCTTTACTGACAAAATATCGCTTATGTATCTTAACCGCCATCGCTTTAAGAAAAAATATCTGATAAAATATCTTATGTTATATAATTTAAAAATTAATGATTTTTTTTTCTATTCGAAGGTCGGAAACCAATTCTATAACAAAAAACATATAAATAATCCACGTTTGATCTTGATTTTCAATAAATTACGTATTTACAGGAGAAAAGTCCTCTCCTGTATAATTTGCCTTTTGTCCCTTAAGATGTTTTGTCAAAAACCCGTCGATGACACATGAATGCTTCATAATAAAAAATACAGTAAGTACAAAAATATTACCTATCTGTGTGTGTTTCTTGATTATCACCGTTTTCTATAAGATCAAAATTTTGCATTTCAAAAATTGTATTATCTTTTTCTAATGCTAAGTCAGTGCTATTTTTATGTTTAAGGATTATCTCAGCATTAATTTTGTTATATTCAGACTCATCATCACTAGATAATATAATTGTTTCTTGAACATTTCGGCTTGTATAAGTGTATGCTGCAATTTGAGGATGAGATTCATCATGGAAAGGTGAGGTACTAGGTGATAGTTTTTCGGTTCGTAGAACATTTTGGCTTGTGCAAGTGTACTCTGCAATTTCAGGAACATATTCATCTTGGAATGGTGAGGTACTAGGCGATCGTCTTTCATGAGGTTCGCATTCCTCGAATTCAGATAAATCGTATATGTTCTTTACTTTATCTTTTGTAATACTGTAGTCTATAATGGTAGTATCACTGTCGTTGCTGTTTAGTGAGCAGGTATCAATTTCTTTTTCATTCATATCAATCATACAATTAATAATGCCCTCTAATTTATTCAGAATTTCGTTCTTTTTCAGAATCTTCAGTTTGTTTTTATTTTTGTATTGTTATTTATAAAAGTGAGGTTAGTTAGATCGTCTGTCTAGATTTTGGCATTTGGCCTACTTGTTATTCCTCCTCTTTTTATTAGCCTGCACACTTGCGCATCCTCATCCACCAGTACATTTGGTAATAGTATTTCAGCTAAAATAGATCATTTAATAGCTAAAAATGACAAAAATTCACGTACTGAATAGTATTTAATACGAATAAAATATTGTAGGTATATCACGAGATTGTTTGTAAAGAAATAAAGGTTTTGGAAAAGTTATAAAATAATAATGTTATAGGTATTTAAAAAATGATGCATATACAGGGTGTAACGAAAATACAGGTCATAAATTAAATCACATATTCTGAGACCAAAAATAGTTCGAATGAACCTAATTTACCTTAGTACAAATATGCACATAAAAAAAGTTACAGCCCTTTGAAGTTACAAAATGAAAATCGATTTTTTCGAATATATCGAAAACTATTAGATATTTTTTATTAAAAATGGACATGTGGCATTCTTATGGGAGGAAAATCTTAGAAAATAATTATAGTGAAATTTGTGTACTCCATAAAAATTTTACGGGGGTTTGGTTCCCTTAAACCCCCCCAAACTTTTGTGTACGTTCCAATTAAATTATTATTGTGGTACCATTAGTTAAATTCAATATTTCTAAAACTTTTTTGCCTCTTATTATTTTTTCGATAAGGCAGTTTTTATCGAGTTGCGGCTTCTTTTTTAATGTGTTTCCATAAAAATTTTATGGGGGTTTTGTTCCTTTAAACCCCCCAAATGTTTGTGTATGTTCCAATTAAACTTTTATTGCGATGCCATTAGTTAAACACAGTGTTTTTAAAACTTTTTTGCCTCTTTGTATTTTTTCGAGAAGGCACTTTTTATCGAGATATTACTTCTTTTTTAATATGGTTCAAAATATACCTAAAAATGTAAATCACAAATAAATTTTCATATTATTACCATGTCTTCATAATCGTACTTAGCCATATACAAATATGTGGTGGATTTGATAAATATTCAAAATATCTCGATAAAAACTGACTTTTCGAAAAAGTACGAAGAGGCAAAAATGTTTTTAAAATAATGTGTTTAACTAATGGTACTACAATAATAATTAAATTGGAACGTACACAAAAGTTTGGGGGGGTTTAAAGGAACAAAACCCCCATAACATTTTTATACCCCCATAAAATTTTTATAGTGTGTCCAAATTTCACTATAATTTTTTAATAAGATACTACTATCATAAGAATGCCACATGTCTATTTTCAATAAAAGATCTCTAATAGTTTTCGATATATTGGAAAAAATCGATTTTCATTTTGTAACTTCAAAGGGCTGTAACTTTTTTTATGTGCACATTTGTACTAAGGTAAGTTAGGTTCAATCGAACTATTTTTGGTCCCAGAATATGTGATTAAATTTATGACCTGTATTTTTGTTACACCCTGTATAGAGTCGACACTGCTTCGTTGTTTCTTTTATTAATTACAGGTATTTGCAGGTATCTTAATAATAATCTATTAGAAACAAGCTGAAAATGCGAGAATCATCATAACGACAATTTTGTTTATTTACGTATTTAAATTCATAATAATAATTGTTACGTTGTTACAATCTATCAAGTCTCCAGAATATTTCTTGAATTCGATTGGAGGTAATTTAAAACTGTGCTTACCTTTTACATTTGATGGCTTTGAACTTACTAAACTGGGTCTGTTATCACATTTGTACTTAAGTTCATAGTAGCGTGTGCTGTATCTATCCTTTGCCTTCATCTTACTGATTAATTTTGCTTCGGAAGCCTTTTCGACCATAGCTTCAAATACCGCACTTTAGACGACACAAAGCTCATTGTCCTTAACTTGTAAAAGTTCCCACTGTGCACTAATTTCTTGCCAGGGTCGAGTGTCCACCGTTTCAGATAACAAATTGTCCAAATCATTAGCAGCTATCGTAAAAGCAGTACGAAGCACTGTTCGGCGTTTTGTTTCTGATTCTAATGCCATATTTTCTCACTTAAAAAGGTAATAACTTCGGCCGAGCCTCACGATAAACGAATTTATTCGCCGGAAAAAAGTTTACACTAAAATAAGCGGAAACAACTAACTTTTAAGCACACCCGCATAAAAGTCCTGTCACGGTCGCCAAATGTTACGTTGGGATGTCCACGAATTACTTTACGCAAAGATCCCTAGGTTCGAAATTAAATTATAGAAAATAACTTTCGATTACAGAAAATTACCCCTATTAAAAATACGCAAGTGTAGCTTAAAACAAAATTTTTATTTGGATGTTATCCGATGAATGTTACAAACTCGACTGACTTTAAAAACATGTACAATATCTACACATTCCTTAAAACCGCAATATATTCTTATCAAAGGTTTCAATCTCAAGTGGGCTAGTAAGCCCAACATCCCTTCACCTTAAAACAACGAAAAACAAACCATATGGCCCGCCGTATGTATAAAGCAGAAATATCTTTTAAATACGGACACTGTCATATAATGACTCGACAATAACAGTCTCCCGTTTTATACCGCTGACGTGGCTTTGGGATTATAGCAGGGTAGTCTGCTATATCTAGGGCCTACGGTATACAAGGAAGGTAACAGGGCCAGTGCTACGCTTCAACCGCCTATTATTACCCCTGGTTTTACCCAAGGTACCTACTCATTTTATTCAGGCTGAGTCGACCTGGTGCCTAGAGACATTTGGGATTTGAACCCCGGCCTACCAGCACTCGAGCCAAGCATACTACCGCCTGAGCTACGCCGGCCATTTAAATTCATAATAATATGGAAAATTGCTATTATGAAAAGTTGTTAAGAAAAACTATGTTTTAATTTGCAATTATATCATTCTAATTTAAATGTTGTGAACTATAAAGATACTTATTTACTCTTGATCGAAATTCATATTTTTTATATACCTCGTATAAAATTAATAAAATTTGATATACGATGGTTCCATCTTAAATCTTAGACCATGAAGAGCTTTTTATGAAGAATAAATTTTCTTCGTCAAATTAAAAATGAAAGAGTTATTAAATGAAAATGATGTTGGTATCCGTAATTTGAGAAAAATCTTTAAATATTTTTTTCATTATAAGGATGCATGTAATTGCATATATTAAAACATAATTTTTTATTCCAAAAAACATTTCAAGATACTTTACTCTTTATCTAGAATATCTAAGAATATCTACCTATCTTATCAACATTTCGCAATTTTTCAATTTTTAATCGCTTATATGTCAAAAACTATCATTTTTAGAGAAAAGTTACTAAAGACCTTTTGTGTTTGGAATGATCCAAAAAACCTAAAAAAAAACTTTTTTCCATGCAAAAAAAATAATTTTAGGAAAAAAACAAAAAAAAAAACGTTTAAAAAATTTTTGACCACCTTTTGGTCCTGGCAACATGCAAATTTGTTAAAAGGAGTCCTTTGTGCAAAAAATCCGAATCAGAATATTTTTCCTAGCGGATGCGCAGTCAGTGGCTTTCTGGACTAAATAAGTTGTAATAATGAGTATTTTTGTCTTCTCATCACATGTCCCAAGTACTCGAATTTCGTCTTTTGATAGTTAGTATTATTTCCGGTTGATTTCCTATCCTTCTAATCTAGTTACTTGCACGTTAGACATTCACATTGTCAGGCACGGGAAGCTATAATTTAATATAATATAAAGGGCACAGTGTGTAACAAAAATACAGGTCATAAATTAAATCACATATTTTAGGACCAAAAATAGTTCGATTGAACCTAACTTATCTTAGTAGAAATGTGTACCTACCTAAAAAAAGTTACAGCCCTTTGAAGTTACAAAATAAAAATCGGTTTTTTCCAATATATCGAAAACTGTTTGGGGTTTCTTATTGAAAATGTGACATTCTTATGATAGGAACATCTTAAAAAAATTCTAGTGACATTTGTGCACCCCATAAAAATTTTATGGGGGTTTTGTTCCCGTAAACGCCCCCAAACTTTTGTGTACGTTCCAATTAAATTATCATTGTGGAACAATTAGTTAAACACAATGTTTTTAAAACTTTTTCGCCTCTTGGTACTTTTTTGAAAAGTTAGTTTTTTTGAGATATTTTGAATATTTGTGTACTGGTAAGTACGATTATAGAGACCTGGTAATAAACTGCTCGTCAAAAGTTAGGGATATAGAAAATTATGCTGATTTTCATAGTTGATTTTTTTGCGAACAGACGGATTCCGCTATTATTTTTTATTTTAGATTTTTCTTTAGTATTTACATACTTGTGAGAAGGTTTACTCAAACTTATTTTTTGTACTTATACCGGGTGGAAGAAAAGAAATGTTTTTCTTATGTTAAGTTTGAGACACCCTGTAGAGAGAACGAGGTACAAATGTGAGTATACATCAGAATTGTATTGTAGTCTTATGTTTTGTGAACATGTTGTTGTTTGAATGTCCCTGATATCTTTATAAACAAAAAAAATAAACGGTTTTGTAATTTAACATGTGTTTTAACCGAAACAAAAGTTTGAGGTACCTTGTAGGGAGAAAAAGGCACAAAGATGAGTATACCTCGATATTAAGTTGTAGTCTCGTATTTTGTGAATATTTTATTTTTTTAATTTCTCTGATATCTTTAATAACAAAGAAACTAGACTATATTACTCTTTAATATGTGTTTATGTGTTTCACATTGTGTGATGTGATGCATGTCGTCAGTTAAAACACATATTAAAGAGTAATACCGTCTAGTTTCTTTGTTATTAAAGATATTAGAGAAATTAAAAAAATTGAATATTCACAAAATATGAGACTACAACATAATATAGAGGTATAGATAATCACCTTTGTGCCCTTTTCTCCCTACAAGGTGCCTCAAACTTTTGTTTCGGTTAAAACACATGTTAGATTATAAAACCGTCTAGTTTTTTTTGGTTTCTAAAGATATCAGGGACATTAAAAAACAAAATGTTCACAAAACATAAGACTGCAATACGATTTCGATGTATACTCACATTTTTACCTCGTCCTCCCTACAGGGCCTCTCAAGCTTAACATAAGAAAATCATTTCTTTTCTTCCACCCGGTATAAGTACAAAAATAAAGTTTGAGTAAACCTTTGCATAACTGCGTAAATACTAAAGAAAAATCTAAAATAATAAAAAAAATTAGCGAAATCCTTTAATCTGTTCACGAAAAAATCTACTATGAAAATTCAGTACAATTTTCTATATCCCTAACTTTTGACGAGCAGTTTAATATTACCTATGAAAAATTTATAAATTACACTTTGAGGTATATTTTGAGCCATATTAAAAAAGAAGCCACATCTCGATAAAAGGTGCCTTATCGAAAAAATACTAAGAGGCAAAAAAGTTTTAAAAACACCGTGTTTAACTAATGGTCTAGCAATAATAGTTTAATTGGAACGTACACAAACATTTGGGGGGTTTAAAGGCACAAACCACCCATAAAATTTTTATGTAAACATAGTAAAATAGAGCCCGCCTCTCGATTAAAACTGGTTTATCCAAAAAATACTAAGAGGCAAAAAAGTTTTAAGAATATTGTGTTTAACTAATGGTACCACAATAATAATTTAATTGGAACGTACATAAAAGTTTGGGGGGATTTAAGGGAACGAAACCCCCATAAAATTTTAATGGGCTGCACAAATTTCACTATAATTTCTTTTTAGGATGTTCCTGCTATAAGAATCCCACATGTCAATTTTCATTAAAAAATCTAATAGTTTTCGATATATCGGAAAAAATCGATTTTCATTTTGTAACTTCAAAGGGCTGTAACTTTTTTTGTATGCATATTTGTACTAAGGTAAGTTAGGTTCAATCGAACTATTTTTGGTCCCAGAATATGTGATTTAATTTATGACCTGTATTTTTGTTACACCCTGCCCTGTATATTATAGGTATGTGATACATTACATCTTATATTGCTCCTATAGTAATGAGTGAGCCTGCATAGGCTGCATACACGGAAATATAATATTATTGTTTCGTGTATGCAGGTTTACTCATTACTATTGATTATATATTTACAGTGAGCAATATGAGATGTAATATTCGTGACAAGCTAGTCAGGATGTTTTTCTGCGCCCGGGCCGCGCTTTCCCTCTATATTTCCTTGGATAATTACATGTAGCATTTCATATTATTTCGGATTTCTCATCGCGTGGACATGATGAAACCAAATGGGTGGTCAAAAAGGGAGAAAGGGACATTTTACATAATATACTAAAAAACAATTAAGCGAATGTTGGGAAAATTATTTATTTAATAGTACATAGAGATTATTTTAAACAATTTTGGCTGAACTATTATTTAGATTGCAATATAATAATTTTCCATCTGTTTACATGACATTAGAATAATAAAATATTGATCTTATGCTAATATCTACCCATAAAATATCCATTTGTATTCAATATGTATTTAGAGGTAATATCAATTTAAGATATGTTTTTATAATTAATGGATATATTATAATATCTGATACATTTTCTATAATTTCTTCTATAAACATGTATCTATAATAACATGTCTAATAAAATAAAACAAAATATCAATACCGGGTAGAAGAACCATAAATACGAGGAATATTGCAATAATCTACTCTATAATTTTACGCATACATGTATACGAAAATACGCATTTTTGAGGCTTGAAAATTCATATTATGTAAATTATTATTTTTGAGGCTGCCAAGTGTCTAAATTAAAATCCGAGCCCACTCGACTTTAATCCGTCCCCGTCGCACTAATAATACATACATTACGTACTATATCAGGGGCCCCATCTTGTCGTCTAACATATTATGTAAAAATATATCATTGATACATTTTTTAAGCATGCATACGCAACGTTTTTCAGCAGTGCCAGGAAATCTTCAAAAACTTTCCTCGATTCGATTTAGCAAACAATGCAGAAAAACGTCCAACCAAAATCGCTTACTCTAAAAACGTTATCGGTGACTAGGTGGTCATCCAGAGTACAAACTGTGCCTGGTGTAAAGCAGAACTACATGACAATTTTAAAAACATAGTCTAAAATACTATTAACTACCCCAGATCGGGAGTAGAGAATGACAAATAATAATTATGGAACAGTTTGAATTTGTCTTCCCATCTATTTTACAAAATAAAGTATTTTAAATAAATATTTTACAAAATAAAGTATTTTAATTATAATTGTAAAGAATTTTTTTTCAAATCTTTAGACAAAACTATATGTCATTTTTACAAGAATCCAAAGATTTTGCTACTAATTGTGGGGTCTAGGACGTTTCATCGCCGCCGTTTCGATGCCGCCAGTTCGATGCCGATGCCGGCCGATTCATCGCCAGTCAATTAATCGCTATCTGATATATTTCCGAATTTTCGACAGTTACAATTATTAGTTATTTTTAGTATTAATTAGGAGTTCTAGGAATTGCGAGATATGACGGCGATGAAATGGACTGGCGATGAACCGGCGGCATCGAAACGGCCGGCGATGAACCGGCGGCATCGAAACGTCCCATTCCGCTAATTGTGGCTTTCCCTGTACTTTTAAAATCAAAAGGTTTGATTATCTTAAGAAGCATTTTGTAATTTTGGATTTAGGCATGTTTTTCGAAAATCTCGATGTAGTCATTGAACAAATTCAAGCTGGATTTATAAGTATGTACAAAGTGAACAACGATTTTAAAGTCTCACATCCTAGAAGTGGATATCTTTTCAAATCGGATCCAGAAGTTTTTGCAGGAGTCAGTAAATTAGTTGCTCAGATTTAAATAATGAGTTTTTCGAGCAACTGCACTTTGTCAGAAAATCATTGAGGGCACAGTTGGAATCGGCGAACTCTATTTATGATGCAGCCAAAATTATTCTTATTGATTTTCATTTCACTAGTAGGTCTGGATCCCGCGTATGAAAAAAAAGTTGATTAATAGCAAGCTGAAAATTTGTTAATAGCTTAAGGGTGTCTAGTCGGATAAACTTTGATATATGGGAACATTGGAACAGGGGCAGTTTTAATTGTGGAACAGGTTAAAAATTTGGAACGGTCAGACCACGAAAACGGCACATTTATTTTGTCCGACAGAATAGACTTAAACTCTCCGAACAGAGATTAAACTCTCATGCAAAAATCAGACTGCTATTTATCACCAAATGGGCGTTTTAATGAGTGGAACATGTAGAATATGTCAAATGACAGGAATTATGACAGGTGATAAATAGCCGTCTGATTTTTTCATGAGAGTTTAATCTCTATTCGGAGAGTTTAAGTCTATTCTGTCGGACAAAATAAATGTGCCGTTTTCGTGGTCTGACCGTTCCAAATTTTTAACCTGTTCCACAATTAAAACTGCCCCTGTTCCAGTGTTCCCATATATCAAAGTTTATCCGACTAGACACCCTTAAGCTATTAACAAATTTTCAGTTTGCTATTAATCAACTTTTTTTCATACGCGGGATCCAGACCTATAGTGATTGCATCTTGCATACCAGAAGTGTATCATGCGTACATTTTGTTTTGATCGAACTTTACCCGTCACAACAACTAGTTCAGAGAGATATTTTTCTGAGCTTAAATTAATAAAACCATATATTCGTAGTGCAATGTCAGCAGTTCTCTAGCGCTAACCATTGAAAACAAATTTGTCCATCAGATAGATATTAATAAAATAATTATTGTACCTAGATATATTCGTTGATAGTAGTGCACGAAGAAAGTTGTTCATCTCATAGAATAATACTATGTAATATTGTAATAATTTAAAGCAGAGGTTCCCAACCAGTGTGCCGCGGCACACTGGTGTGCCTGAAGTCCCTGTAGGTGTGCCGCGAAATTTGATTATACTCACTTTCATTATAGAGATTATTTACCCAAGTGTGCCGTGGCTGAACCAGTTTTTAAGTTAGTGTGCCTCAAGCTAAGAAAGGTTGGAAACCGCTGATTTAAAGAGTGTAGGCGAAAAATTTCGGACTAATGATTTTTAAATGAATTTTATTCGAGTCCTACTTTCAGCAGTGGACAAATATATGCTAATTGATATATGTTTTTCAAAGTAATAAATTGGGTATATTCTAAAAGAAATGATTAATAAAACAAAATATAAAAGATTATAATATAGAGAATTTAACTTATCGATAGTAACAAGAAAAATATTCTTGAGAATCCAAGAATCTTATGGTCTAGTTAGAACTTGATAGGTATGAAGAATACTAGTAGAGTACAATAATGAAAGATTGTGATTAACTTGGAGGATTGATAGCTCTAAATTGCAGAATTATGATTATATACGTCGAAGTTGTGGAAAGAAACGTTGATAAAACCATCTGGTTGATACCAAAAAATCCGGCGCAGCTAAATTTTGGTATGAGGTATTTTATAAAATTGACCATGTCCTGAGCGTTTGCTTCTTTTGTTTCTCCTGCGACATAGATACAGGCTTCTAGGAGTTCGTTGGCTTTCTTCTCAACTCTATCGCAGGAATTTATAATCATTATCAAAACTACCTATAAAAAAATAATAGCTGTCAATATTGATAGCTGTAATTAAATAATAAAATAAGAGTGTAGGCTTTTACGACCAGTATTCTGCAAGTTAGCTACTAGTTCAGAGAAACAAGGAAAAAAAATATCCTGTTGGTGACACAACCCCTTCCAGACCGAAACCAAATTTTGAGTAGTATGGACATCTATAATAATAACCTATATGTTTCCTGCAGCCGATTTTGATGATATACATTGTTATAAACAAATGACGATCAAAATCGGTCAATTTTCGCTTTTTTCGTCTATTACCAAAAAGTTAAGCATTTTAAACAAATTTGAAAGTAAGAAACTCATAAATCGTATAAAAAACTTCAATATCGCGTTCGCTGAATATGTCTATCCTTATTGGTTGCTTAGAAAATTCATAACTTATAAAAATTAACTTAGAACATCCTTATTACACGGAATGCTTAGACTTCTGGTGCTTAAATCATACCCTAAGTTTGAATGAAATTGGTCAAATAGTTTAAAAGTTATTTAACTTGTTTATCCCAAATTAATTATTTTTGCAACACTATAAGTCAGAAAATGATGAAGTTACAGTAATACTTTGGATAGTTTATGAAAGAAGAAGATTTACACTATTAATTCAATTAAAAAAAAATGACAAAAAATAATTCTAAATATTGCAAAATTATTTTGCAAGATCATGTGAATTAAAAAGGGGGTGGGCTAACTTCGTCCCCAATTGTCCTAGGACAATTGTTTTTCTTTCTAAATGTGTATAAAAATTCAGTCTTTTTAAATATGAAAAAATAATTTTTCTACAGGTTACGGTTAAAAAGTTATCCTAATTGTTTATAAGTAAGCAAATAATCGACATGTTTTTGCAAAATAATTTGCAAAAAAATCCAAATTGTTCGTTATGTATCTTCGCCGCCATCAGTAGCTGCCTGATTCAGGTGTCTGTTTTTAGTGCTGAAGTTTGAGTCTTTAGTGCCAAGTGATTATGCAATTATCGGCAAATTTTTTCTCAGAGACCGATGTTGGAAGTGACATACCGACTCGATGAAAAATAGTTATTTTCCTAACTAGCGCGGAAAGTGATACTTTCACGCACGAGACTGCCGTTGACCCGAACGACGCGATAGCGGAGTTCGGGCAAGCAGTCGAGTGCGGGGAAGACACTTTCCGCATGAGTTAGAAACAATATTTTTTCTAGGGCCGTACGTTTGGAAAAAAGCCACAAAAAATAGAGTTACATAAATTTTTATTTAGAAATGAAAATACACATTACACGCTAATTTCATTAAAACATGAACACAATAAGATAAATTTGAAATAAATTAGTAAATAATATCTAAATATTAGTTTATTGCATGTATTATAATATATTATAATGCCATATTACAAGGTATTTTACTTTCCCGCACGCCGTGCGGGAAAGTGCAACTTTCGAAAACGAAATACGTGCTTGAAAGTGGCTCTTTTAGCATGGCCGTAGAATAGTATATTGTACAACAAGAAAGAAAAAAGACATATTTCTCACGAGGGTAGAAGTTTGTTGGCACGAGCCGAGGCACGAGGCGAGTGCCGCAAATCAAGCGAGAGAGAAATATGTCATTTTCTCTCGTGTTGTACACTGTACTTTTTCTATGGATGCGTTTTTGTCAAGAGTTCAAATTTCAAAATTAAATAATTTAGGTGCTTTTAGGTATATTATATGCCTAAATTGAAATAAAATACATATACATATACACATAGGTACTTAATATTCTTAATATTCATATATTTTATTTATTTAAAATTATAATTCACAGTTGAATAGTCTTAAAAGTAATTTTTGATAAGTTTTGACAAGTTTAAACACATTTTATTTGACAAAAATAATTGTGTTTGTATTGTGCATGTTACCATGGAAATGGGATCCTATGTATGTAAACCGGCGATGAACCCGTGAGAAAAAATATTTCTCACTGCAATGGCCGACTTTTCTCACTGCCTGAGAAATTGTTCGTTTTGAATGTATGTAAGTAGTGAGAGAAGTGGCATATTGTATAGCATCCATAGAAAAAAATATTTATATTAACGAAACAACCTGCTTACGCACGTAATTATCAACTGATAATTTAGTAACCCAATTGCAAGAAGTAAAAGGTGAAGCTAGGTACAAAAAACGGCAGTGGAAAAATAGAGCTTGTTTTTCACAAATGAGATGTTATATAATTGTTTTTATATCCTTTGCTATTTTGCTAATATTTAAGAGGCTAATAAATTAAAAATAGATATCATTCTTGTTTAATTTCACTTCTTCAAAGAGCAAATACAACAATACACTTGAAATTGTGTCAATGGAAACATTTTTTTAGTCAGTCTCTGAGACGGATGTTAGCTTTAATGTTCAGAAAACCTATGTTAGTTGCGGAAGGTTAAAAACTTTAAATAAAAACACCAGTTTGTTTTTCTTTCTTAAAAAAGCCAGTTGGTTTACAAGTTTGGTTTAAAAAAAAACAGTTGGTTTAAACCAAGATTTCAAGCATGCATGTTGGTTTAAATCTGCCAACCCTGCTCGGGGATATTGGGGATCGCTAATCACGAATATCATCTTCTCACCTTTAGCCTAGGCTGAGTAATGATCAGTCGTTCCCTGGTTTTTGGGTATTGACCGTATAGATCGGCCTTTGCTTCATCCCTCCGAGTATCGCTAATACTTATTTATTTTTTACTGGTATCAACACCAGATCTGAGTTCCGTCGATTTTATTTTAGACCGGGTTGTATCGTCTAGCGAAATTATTCCTATTAGATTTTTTTGCACAAACTTACTCAAAAAGAGGTCCTTATAACATATCCACAGGGTGCCGGGCGGTGCCGTGGCCGAAAAATTGTTTAAACAATTTTTTTTAATCAAATTCACAAAAATAATTTTTTCATTTCGAACAATATTTTTTTAGCTAATTTGGGTCATTCTAAGTAAAAAAGTTCTCTTGTCATTTTACCCTAAAATTGATTTTTGTCGAGTTATATGCGATTGAAAGTTTGAAAAATGCGAAAATGGCCATTTTCAAGGCTCAATAACTAGATTAAAAATTATTATTATGAAATTCAAACAATGACCAAATCAAGTTTTAAACTCCTTCTTCAAGGTCCTGAAGAGATTTTTGTCATTATTTTATTACAAAGCAGCTATTTTTAATTATTAACAATTAGCGCCAACTGTATCGTCGCCCCCCGTTAGCGAAACTATTTCGATTAGATTTTTTTGCACAAAATTGTTAAAACAATTTTTTTAAACAAATTCACAAAAATGATTTTTTTATTGCGAACCTTTTTTTAGGTAGTTTGGGTTATTCTGAGCAAAAAAGGTCTCTTGTGATTTTTTCTAAAATTGATTGTTTTTCGAATTTTTAAAATTTTAAATCGCGTATAACTCGACAAAAATCAGTTTTAGAGAAAAATCACAACAGAGCTTTTTTACTCAGAATGTGTCAAATTATCTAAAAAAAATTGTTCGAAGTGAAAAAATTATTTTTGTGAATTTGTTTAACAATTTTTCGACCACGGCACCGCCCGGCACCCTGTGGATATGTTATAAGGACCTCTTTTTGAGTAAGTTTGTGCAAAAAACTCGAATGGGAATAATTTCACTAACGGGGGCGACGATATATCCTGTACTATATAGCGCTAATTGTTAATAATTAATAATAACAGCTTTGTAATAAAATAATCACAAAAATCTCTTTAGGACCTTGAAGAAGGAGTTTAAAACTTGATTTGGTCACTTTTTGAATTTCATAATAATAATTTTTAATAGAGTTATTAGGCTTTAAAAATGGCCATTTTTGCATTTTTCAAATTTTTAATTGCATTTAACTCGACAACAATCAATTTTAGAAAAAAATGAGACAAGACCTTTTTTGCTCAGAATGACCAAATCATCTAAAAAAAAATGTTCGAATTGAAAAAATAATTTTTGTGAATTTGTAAAAAAAATTGTTTAAACAATTTTTCGACCACGGCACCGTCCGGCACTCTGTGGATATGTTATGAGTTTATAAGGACCTCTTTTTGAGTAAGTTTGTGCAAAAAAATCGAATCGGAATTTCGCTAGCGGGGGCGACGATATAGTCCGGTCTATTTACAAAGAGTTTTTTATTTTTATTGTACATGTTAGATAGGGGTTAATTCTATTTTTATTGTTTATTTTAATATAATTTTATTTCGATTAAACTTGTGTTTTACTGAGTCTGGTGTTTACTAGAGTTATCCGTCACTTCTTCTTCTTCTTTAGGTGCCGTGTCTGTATTCAGACGTTGGCCGTCATCATGTTTACAATTTCTTGAAATATCTCTCTATCGGCTGCTGCGCGAAATAATTCTACTGTGCAGCCACACCATTGTCTAATATTACGCAGACATGAAAGTTTCTGTCGACCAATCCATCTCTTTCCCTCCACTTTTCCTTGTATTATAAGGCAAAGCAGATGGTATTTAGGTCCTCTAATTATATGGCCGAAGTATTCTGCTTTTCTCCTCTTTATGATGCTTATGAGCAGACGTTCTGAATTCAGCATTTGAAGAACATCTTCATTGGAAGTGTGCGGAACCCACGATATCTTTAGGATTCGTCGATAGCACCACAATTCGAATGCTTCTATTTTGTTTAGCATTGTGGTTTTTAACGTCCATGTCTCACAACCATACAATAGGATAGACCACACATAACATTTCAGCACCTTCTTTCGAATATTCATCGACAGGTTTCTGTTACATAAAACTGGTTTCCAGGTCGTAAAAGCCTTCCGTGGTATTTCGATTCTAGTTATTATCTCTTCATCAGAGTCACAATTTACATTTAACCAGCTGCCAAGGTACTTGAAATGATTTACCCGTTCTAACTCCTCTCCATCAAGAGAAAGCTGACCTTGATCTATATTAATCTTTCCAACTGCCATCCACTTTGTCTTTGAAATGTTGATTTTAAGGCCTCTCCGATATCTTGCTTCACTGACTAGATTTAGTAGTGTCTGAAGATCTTGTAAATTTTCAGCAAGAATGGCTGTATCGTCAGCGTATCTAATATTGTTGATTACTTCTCCGCCTAGCCTTATTCCCTCTTGTCTGTCATCCAAAGCCTCCCTAAAGATTTCTTCAGAGTACAGATTAAAAAGGGTGGGTGATAAAACACAACCTTGTCGTACTCCACGTTTTATCGGCAGTTTTTTAGTACGACTGTCTCCAATTTGGATAGAGGCTACTTGATTATAATATAAGTATTTCAGCAGTCATATCGTAGTGGTCAAGTCCTGCTGCCTGCAGGCAATTAAAAAGTGTATCATGTTGTACTCGGTCGAATGCCTTCTCGAAGTCGTTTCATCCGTCACTAAGGATAATGAAAACTGATGAAAAATCGCCATAGGCAACGATATGGGGAACCAAGAGGAAACCCTCGTATATTTATTACACACCAAGCAAAAAATCTGGACAAATTGTATTTTGGATATTTAGATCAGATAAGCCCAGAGAACAAAGATGGGACATAGTAAAGGTCATTAGTTTTGCTAGAGCTTATTTTGAAATTATTACCAAAAAATGCTTTAACTTACCCACATCTCTGTTATAAAAATAACGTAAAATTGAAGTATATTCAACAAGCTTTCAAATGTGGAGAAATATAATATATAATGGATCATTGATGTAAATGATAAGAATGACATTGCAAATACTAACAAAAAGAGTTCACCAGCATATCTGTTGAACGACGTAGCAATCTGGTGTAACATCGAAATGCTTTTCTTAAACATTTTAATTTCTTTGATGTATTTATGTCTATCATAATCTTTCTTGGTTAACAATTTTGGTACAAGCGTTGATAATATTATATATCTCCTGCATAAGAAATTACTCAGTTGTGACGTAAATATCGTGAATATTTTCATTTTAAGAGCATGTAAAAATTGAAAAAGCGTAAATGCTATGTACTCAAATGAAGGTCCAAAATGTTGTACGCAATCTTGGAATGGGCAAAGTGCTAAAATAAAAATGAATACCATTGTGGGCATGTTAGAATACGCGTTAAATTGTGGTTTGTACATCCTTTCCAATAAATTAATACGGTGAAACATCTCCATTAAGAGTTTTCTTTGTTTTATACATCCAATAAAAGCGAATATATGCCAAGAAATTCGCAAAATATAAGATACTGCAAAGTACATAGATAAAACAACCGGGACATGATATTCATCTATCAAACGAACATTACGCAAAAACATTAAGTAAATCGCAACTACCATTGGAATAAGTACACATGGATTGTATGTGTAAATAAACAGGGGCATTCTTTTGGCAGGAAACATGCCAAAATATGACCCTACCGTAAAAAATAGTTTAAGGAAAACTGTATCACTGGTCATTTTCAGTAGGTTGTACAACAGTATAATATGTTGTGGTTTGAAAAAACATATTTACTTTTAATGTTGAAAAAATAATGGATTTAGTAATCATGTACTTATTTTATATCTACAGATCGATCGCAATCTGTAGTCGTTCTACACTTGGGAATAAAAAAATCGACCACTCAATGAATTGTAGTTTATGATTAGTAATTTCATGTTGCGTTCTTTGAACTAAAACAGCTAATGCAAAAAAATATTGTCTATTATAGAGCTTCCAAAAAAATTGTTTTGTGCAAATTGGCAACGTGTTGTAACATTTGCCCACTTCTGTATGGCTTAAAGCAATGTTTCCCAAACTTATCTAAAGCGCGACCCCTTTTTGTTACAAAAATTGTTCACGACCCCCTACTCATCACCCAAACCAAAATAGCGACAAAAATAGCGTGCCTAATTTACAACTGATGGCTTCTCAAATTTTATTTTACTTTACTGTTTAAATTCAAACTAAATACATTTAAAACATTCAACAATTATTTTAATAATTGCGATTTGTCCCACTAGTACACTAGTAGTACTTCTGCCAGACTAGCATTTACAATAAAAATAAATAATAAAAAGTCGACTGCACATTGATACCGCGACATCTTTGTGTCTACATCGCAATACTTTTCCATGATATTCGCGAAGGCTCTACTCCTTACTTCGCTACTAGATGGCACTCTGGAACGTTCTCGTAGCCTCGTTTTGGCTTTATATAAGCGGCGATGTGCAATGAGACCTCAGTTCGAAACAGCACGTTGTGGCGAATGCAGCGGTATTAAGTAATGAGTAAATATTTTGCGACTTACGTATTCCCGTTTACGTATTTACGTCTACGATAAATTACAAATTATGGATAAGTTTTTAAAAAGAAGTGCAGAACCATCTACGTCTGAAAGTGGCAGTAATAAAAAGAAAAACAGACTTTACAGTGATGAATATCTTAAATATGGTTTTACCATTATTTCCAATAAACCACAATGTGTTATTTGTGGAGAAGTATTGTTAAACGAAAGCGTGAAGCCATCAAAGTTACTTCGACATTTAAATAGCACACATCCAGATAAAAAAGACAAACCCGTAGAATTCTTTGAAAGAAAGCTGAACGTACTTCACAAACAGCAAGATACTTTTCAATTGGCAACCACTACTAACGAAAAAGCATTATTAGCAAGTTATAAAGTTGCTTATCGCGTTGCCAAAACTAGTAATCCGCACACAATTGCTGAAAATCTGATTTTGCCAGCAGCTGTTGAAATGGTACATATAATAATTGGTGAAAAAGAGTCTGCAAAGTTAAGAACAATACCTCTGTCAAATAATACTATCCAAAGAAGAATTAGTGATATGGCAGAAGATATTCAAGCGCAAGTTGTGGAAAATCTTAATAAATGCACGTACTTCTCTCTTCAAATGGACGAATCCACGGATATATCTAACTGTGCCCAATTTATGACGTTTGTAAGATATGATACAAATAATGGCATTCAAGAAGAAATTTTATTTTGTTCCCCATTGGAGACCAATACCACTGGAAAATGTTTATTCGACAGTTTTGTGAAACGCACAAGTAAATATGTTATTGACTGGGGAAAATGTATTGCTATATGCACAGATGGCGCTAAAGCTATGACAGGACATAAATCTGGTCTTGTCGTCAGATTACAAGAAATTACGCCTAATGCCACATGGAGACATTGTTTTTTACATCGAGAACTCTGGCGTCAAAAGCTTTACCTCCTGAAATGGACTGTGTTATGAAATCCATCATTAAAGTTGTAAATTCCATTAAAGGAAAAGCTTTACAGACCCGTATTTTTCGAAAAATCTGCGAAGACATGGGTGCTATATTTCAAAATCTTCTTTATCACACCGAAGTAAGGTGGCTTTCAAGGGGCAACGTCTTAAAAAGAGTATTTGACTTAAGAGCAGAGCTTTTAATGTATTTGAAAGATGAGAAGTCCCCATATGAAAATCAATTTTCCGATCCTATTTAGCTTTTGAAACTAGGTTTCCTTGCTGATATATTCGAACAATTAAATATTTTGAACAGTAATTTGCAAGGTCGCGACATTAATATAATTACAGCCACAGATAAAATTAAGGGGTTTATAAGAAAAATCGATTTATGGTCAACTTCACTTGGCAAAAAGCAGCTCGATTCATTCCAGTGCGTTCAGGAAATTATAGAAAATGTATGTTACAGTGCTACAAATTTTGAACAAGTTTACAAATTTTTGAACAGGTCTGTGATTATTTCCCCGAAGAAATTCAAAACAGTTACGACAGTTGCAGATGGATACTGAATCCGTTTTTAGCCGATTCCTTTCAACATGCTGAAATACCAATAAACATGAAAGAACAACTTATTGAAATATCAAGTGATGGAATGTTGAAGCTCCAATTTTTGTCCCAGAACCCGGACGAATTTTGGACCAAAAAGATGCAGGAATACCCTCAGTTGGCGAATGAAGCTGTAAAATGTTTGGTTCCATTTGTAACATCATATTTATGTGAGTTAAGTTTCTCGTCTATGACTGCCATTAAAACAAAAGTGAGAAATCGTCTCGTACTTGAAAACGATATAATTGTGTGTGTCTCAAATACACAGTCTAGTTTTGAAAGACTAGTTTCAAAAAAACAGGCGCATGGGTCTCATTAACATTATAATATTTGACTTTATTTTTTTCTTTTACTTTTAAGGACTTTTAATATTTAGTTTTGTTTCGTTTGATAATTAATTGTTAATTTTTATTTACGGCTTTATTAAAATAAAAATACATGATTTAACAAAGTAGTGTTTTTATCTTATTTTGGAAATTTCCGGCGACCCCCCTAGTACCTCATTGCGACCCCCCAGGGGGTCGCGACCCACACTTTGGGAAACACTGGCTTAAAGAATATAACAAACATTGTAAGAGGCATGTTCTACGCAATGTAGACCTCTATGAATTTGCCGGTGGTCGTCTCGGTCACTTTTCAAACCTTGATCTGTATGTGCACTTCGAAGTGGAGTATCCATTTTACAAATGGATACTTCACCCTTCATCGGTGACGGCGGCCCAGGTAATCGCATAATTACGACAGGGTTACCGTTATAGGACTGTCGCCTATCGCTTCCTTATGACTAGAGCCTGGATTATATGCAAAATGCATGTGCATATTACATGCAGCATATTTATGGGTTTCATTAGAAATGCATATGCTATTCATATTTACTTGATTAAGAGCATATTGTGGCATATTTTGATGTATTTGAAAATATATATAGGCACATATTTAGATAATAGGTTCTTGGAATTAGTTATCAGAAGAATAGGGCCAACAGGTAGCTAAGTACCTACAGTAAATTCGTTTTTAAATACTCTTTACCAGTTAGCAAAGCAACTTGTGGTTATGAATATTGTGCTTATAAAACAAAAATATTTTTTTTAATTATGCTGAAAGTAGCGAAATAAAAATATCAAGACCTTTACGAGGCTGGGATTGGTGACAACAGTGGAATGAAGATTATTATCGACAATGAAAGTGCTTTCTGTAATTCACATATTTCTTTTTTTGCAAGAAATATGTTAAAATATGTTACAAAGACGTTATGAAAGGTTTTAAAAGTAGGATAAGGGATGAATATCTGTGGATATCTGTTGACGAGACTACTGACGCAAACAGTGGCGGCCTGTCAGGGTCGGCAGGGTCGGCAGTGCCGACCCACACATTTATAGATATAGATTTTTTAAATATTTGTATCTCTGAAATAAAAAAAAATCTATCAGATAATAAAGACTAAATTTTATTCATGGTTTTTAAAAGAATTTGATCAATTCGAGCGTTAAGTGATCCCTGCGCATAACAGACTTCTCAAAAAATCAATGATCCGAGCCATTTATCTGACTTTTTGGCTAACCGTCCCTAACATCCGTAGCTTGACAATTTACACGTAAAACTCAACGACGACGTAACAAGTCGATGAGCAAGCGAGAAGCGAACATTACTTTTCTCCGTGGGCAATAGAAGATACGGCATGGCAGGTTACGCGCCAAGTACGGCACATTTAGGTCTGCCGGTCGGTGTTTTATTTGGAAGCATGCATCGGTAGAAATTGTCAAAAATAATCACGCCGTTTTACGTCGTTTAATTGATATTGTAATTTTTTTAAGTTGTCAGGAATTATCATTTAGTGGACATGATGGATCGAAGCATTTGTTAAAAATCAAAGTAATTATAGAGAATTAATAAAATTGTTTTAGAAATACCTATTTACTTTCTGATTCGAAGTGTATTCGTAATACAGAATGAACTACATAATACATATAATCAAATAGTTAAATTTTGAATAACGTTGTTGAATCTGAGATTTAGAAAACCATTTGCTTTTCATTGAAAGTAGATGAAACTTCTGATTATCATGTCATTCATAATTATCAATTATTTTGTTCGATACGCGTTACGTGGTAATATTTATGAGAGATTTTTAGGTTTTAGAGATGTGAGTAAAAGCAATAAGGCACAATATATTTTTGGTGTTTTAAAGAACAGATTCAAATTTTTTTATACCAAAAATAAATTGGTAGGGCAAACTGGGGCAATCTTATGACGGCGTTGCTGTGATGAGTGGTGAATTGAATAGTCTCCAGGCAAAAGTTAAAACTATTGCATCACAAGCTTTATTTACTCACTATTATGCGCATATAATGAATTTAGTTTTACATGATACGTGTAAAAAAATAAAGAATATCGACTTTTTTTGCCAGTTTAGCTCACCTAAACGGATTACTGCTTTAGAACAAATTTGTTTCGAAAAAAAAAGCGAACAGTTTGTCAGACGCGATGAAATTTTAAATCTCGGTTAGTTTTATCTAAGCAGATTATCTCTTATAGTTTTAGTATCTGTAGCAGATTTTCGTGAACAGCTTTTGGAAGTTTTTGATTTTATTATCGAAGGCGATGATTTTGAAAGTGGCGATACCTCGATCCGTGAAGCAATCGGTTTGAGAACTTTATTAAATACTAATGACTCTTTCAATATTTTTTTAAATATTTTTAAGACAGAGTTTGCCCAAGATATTCCTTGTTGTTCAAAATCAGTCAACTGACATTATTTATTCTAAAAATAGAATACGAAAGCTGGTGCAAAATCTCAGAGATTTTCGTAATGATATTAGTTTCCAATATATACGCAGTGACGTTTTGGATTCGCTTGATATTTCCGAACCACCCCAAAAAAGACAACGACATGATATATATTCTCGAAAAACGAGTAAGTATATCTTGAAATTTTGGATACCTACTATTATATGCAAATAGATACTCGTTTTTCGAATTTTGAAGATTTGCAAATTTTTGACCTCTTTGACGATTTAAAATTTAAAAGTTACGTTCGCCAAAGAATTTCCAAGATATTTATTATTACAAGTTAGGTACTTAAAAATTATGCTGGTCCAAATATTTTCAGAAAGTGGGATAAATTGCACAATATGTATGTATAATTCTATGTAGTAAGTACTGCAATTCATTACAACAAACTGTTTATCAATTTTCTTATTACCACCAATTTCTGCCTAAAAAAAAACGGGATTTACCTTGTCTCAAAAGAATCAACACGTATTGTCGAAACACCATGAAACAAGAGAGAATGTCAAGTACATCAAATAAAAAAAAAGCAAAAAACAACAAAATCTCCTATGATGAATTAAGCCTTTTAGTTTGATGGTGTACCTATATGAGGAGACAAAAAAACCTTGCCGACCCTGTCTCCAAGGCCACGAGCCGCCACTGGACGCAAAGGGTCGGCAAATCGCGAATTTAATTATTGGAGTTTTAAACTGTTCAGCCGATGACTATAAGTGCCATATTTCTTGCAAATAATTAAATTGGTATCAAAAATGGTACATCAAATTTTGATGCTTCTTGTTGTATTGCTGTTCAGAAATGTAAAAAAAACTTGGTAAGAATTCGGTTCAGAATGAACTGTCCTATATAAAATCAAAACTAGAGAATCAAAAATTAAATTAGCATTTACATTGTTGATTATGTCTAAGAAAGAATAATAAATCTTTCAGGGACAATTGGAAAAAATTAAAGATAAATTTCGTGAATAAACAGAAATGAAGGCTTTTCTTTATTGCGATCAATAAATAGCATAATCAATGGAAGCTTTGGACAGAAGGAACAAGGACATTTTCTTGTGAATTTTCATTTATATTTTATTATTAAACGCAGTAATGAATAAAGACTCTAAGTTATACTATAATTTAATTTATCACCAAATTGCAAGCCTTGAAAATTGCAAAAGTTTTGTTCTAAAGTGCATATATAAATGCATATTGCATATAATAAAAGCACATTTGGTTACTTTTTAAGAGCATATATTGCATGCATATTTTAACCATTTTTTAGTGCATATAATCCAGGCTCTACTTATGACGCAGTCTGCAGTCTGAAGGGATTACCGTCGAGACGAAGAAGACCGGTAGTTACAGTCCACGACCAGGGGCCCAGGGGTCCTATTTTCGAATTCATTCGAGCATATTTCGTATAAGAAATTAGAAGAATTTCGCTCGAAATTCAGTTTCTTGTATTTTCGAATACTTCGTGTACGAATTTTTTCGTATACGATGACTCGAATGGGTATGAACCATTCGAATTTGGATGCTCGTATACGAATTGTTGTTGTCATTTCAAGGTCATTTCAGTTGTCATTGAAAGTTTTAATCGTTGTTGTATTGGTTCCGTGCGTCTCCCCTCTATTTACAGTCACGTGACACGCTCCACACTGTCACATTTGTAAGGACGTAGGACGTTTTAACATTGAGTCTTATGGGATTATTTTGTTAAACTTGGAATATTTTATTTTCTAGTGATAATAACCGAATGCAAACTGTTAGAATTCATTAGTTATTCTTTTATAGTGTCATTTATAGTTCAACAAAAATATTTTTTGTCGTTAATAAAGATTTATTGACATATTATTCTGCGATAGTGAGGTTATATAGGACATACCGTATCCGTAATTTTTGGAGTCAATTCGGATTTATCAGAGCTAAAAAGGTTATGTAATATGTATAAAACTTATAAAAACATACATAATATCATTATATCATGTGTATATTGTCATATCCTTTGTACCTATATATGGAAAAAGTTAACCTCACTTAATTCTTTTAACAGCATTAATCAATTTTATTCTTTAATCTAATTTTTTTGGGAACGAGGAAAATAAAGGTATTTCACATTACTATTTCTCCATGTATTTTTACAGTGAACAACACAACAAATAGCGTGATATGGCATGTTTTTAAAATATCCCGTTTAAACATACACTAAATCGTCCTTAAAAGCATTTCAAGCAACCGCCACCATGAGCAGGTCGGTCGATTAGGCTTTGACAGTTTGTTAACGCTCGGAGCGAATACAATATTTTTACATTGAAATTTCTTTTCAATGGCTGGTTTAAAATAATTTTTTAATAGAAAGAAAGGACATACTGTACTATAATGCATTGAATATATAACCTAACCTAACTTTATGGACGTATTTTAGCATTGGATTTAAGCTGTAAGCTTGACACATGACACCATTGCCATATCCTCGATTTTTTTCATACTATCACAATATATACCTACAGTTATTTAAAAAATAGTTTTGAAACACCCAAAAAAGTAAAGTTTTGAAAGGTAAATAGTAAAATATTGTAAATTCTCAATTTTTTCATACTATCACATTACATAAACGTGCATTTAAAAAATCGTTTTGAAACCCCAAAAAGTAGTAAAATATCAGTGTAAATACTGGATACAAAAATAATAATAAACAAAATATTGGACTTTGCAAACCGATATTACTAATAATATGCAAGCTTAAGATTCGATTCCAGCTATTTGTTTTTAATACTGTGATTATACCATTGATTAACATTATACAAGAAATAAACAAAAAAGTATGGCAACACTGTGACTCTTCAGATGAAGGTTAAATTCAATGTAGTTCGAATTTGCAGTGTTGCCGGTGCAAATTCTTCTCGTATACGTATCTATATCATTTCGAAGGATGTTCAAAAATACACATTCAGATTCGTATACGAAATTTTTCATTTGAGTTAACTCGTATGCGAAAAAATTCGATTGAATTCGAAAATATGACCCCAGGTCGGGTCGGCGACGAGTAATGACAGAGAGGGATGATCTATTCATTGTCCTGAATGCCTTGCGTAATAGGCACGCGACAGGAGTTAAGCTTCAACAATCCTTGAGGAATGTTCGAGGTGTCACGGATAGGTAGGAGAAGACTTACAGCTGTCACTTTGACTCTCAGATAAGCTAACACAGGGCCCAAATTGAAGGCACGTCAGAAACAAGCTCGACGTCAGTTTTCCCGAGAACACGTTAAATGTTGAATATATCCCTCAGAGTCAGAGTTTCAAATAAAATAGTCAGGAAAAAACCTTGTGTTACGGATGCAGTTTAAAGAATAGACACATAGGCATGCGTTGGTATCTCACGAGCCGTAAGGACCGCTCACACAGCAGCTTTTGAGATTCTGCTAGATTTACCTACTTTACATCTCATTGTAGAGCACGAAGCCATGATGGCAGCCTATTGTATTAACTGCTCTGGCTACTGCTTGGGAATGAATGGGCTGATGGGCCATTGTGACATTTGGAGATAGGCTTTCGAGTGTTGTCCTGTGCTTTCTATGGTACAGAACAGCATGGCCCCTCAATTTGAGTTTTCACCCTCCTTATAGGTTTAATTTACTGACCTTAATTTACTGATGAGTAGATGGAACGAGAATCCACACTTATTGGTCGGAATGGGCTTACCTGATTCACAGATGGGTCCAAAACGGACGAGCGGGCAGGTGTTGGAGTGTATGGTGGTGGAGTAGGATTTGAGTCTAGCTAGGTTCTCGGCTCCCTTGCATTAGTTTTTCAGACCGAGATCTTTGCGATCCTACTATGTTCTCAAAGATAATAGACAGGGTTTGGACCATCTCTGCCTGCTTTGACAGCCAGGCTGCGCTAAGGGCTTTGGAATTTTTACTAAATACATAGAGATAAAATATTACTACAGAAGCTCCTCAAAGCCTACACCCTTGATGATTATGTATTGATATATAGTGAAAAACAAAAATGGCTCTACTTACCCAGAACTCTATTATTAAAATAACGTAAAACTGAAGCGTATTCAGCAAACTTTCAAATGTGTACGTATATAATATATAATGAA
This sequence comes from Diabrotica virgifera virgifera, assembly GCF_917563875.1. NCBI lineage: Eukaryota > Metazoa > Arthropoda > Insecta > Coleoptera > Chrysomelidae > Diabrotica > Diabrotica virgifera. The sequence continues at coordinate 282,804,275 of NC_065443.1, read as the reverse complement.
ATATAGATGTAAATGTTAAGAATGATGATACAAATATGAATAAAAACAGTAACCCAGCATATCTGTCGAAACACATAGCAATTTGGTATAACATCGAAATACTATTCTTAAACTTTTTAATCTCTTTAATATATTTACGTTTATCATATTCTTTCTTCGTTAACAATATTGGTACAACCGTTGACAATATTACATATCTCCTGCATAAGAAATTACTCAGTTGTGACGCAAATATAGTGAGTATTGTGATTTTAAGACTATGCAAAAATTGAAAGAGTGTAAATCCTATAAATCCAAACGAATATTCAAAATGTTGGACACAATCCTGGAATGGGCTAAATGCTATAGCCAAGAGAAATACCAATTTGGGTATATTGGAATAAGCGTTAAAATGTGGTTTGTACAATGTCTCCATTAAATTAATGCTGTTAAACATTTCCATTAAGGCTTTCTTTTGTCTTATACAGTTTATAAAGGCGACTAGATGCCAAATGATTCTCAAAGTACCCACTACAGAAAAATATATTGGAAAAACAGATGGGATATGATATTTAACTACAAGATTAATTTGCGTCAATAAAACTAAGTAAGTTACAATTATCGATGTAATAATCATACATGGTATGTATGCGTAAACAATCAGGGATCCTTTTTTTGTGGGAAACATGCCAAAATATGCCCCAACCTTAAAAAATAATTTAAGAAAAATGGTATCGCTGGTCATTTTAAATGGTCAGAACATTGAATATCTGCAACAGTTAGTACTAACCATATATTTGTTACAATATCAAAAATATATCGAATCTACAAAAAAGTTAAGTAATGTCACAGTTTAAAATACAGATAATGGATTTAGTGGTGATATATTGTAAATCTTTTACTGGCTATTAATAGACGGAGAGCTAGAGGCGAGAAATCATCGTCATAAGTAATATGGAGTTTAGCATGTGAAATGTGTCTATTGTATATTGATAACTATGACCCCTTTCAGGCTGACACCTCAGTGGATACAGGAAGTAGCAATAAGGGATGAAAGGGGAAAGTTGGTGCAGTCATTAAATGTTTTCACCTTCTATTTTGTTAAACCTCCATCGATTTGCATGAAAATTGGTGAGTAGTTAGAGCATAACTCAAGAAACAAAACTGATATGGTTCCAACGTGCGCTTTTACCCTGGGGGTGGATGCCACCCCTTCTCGCGGGTGAAAACTATTTTATTAAAAATAACCCCACTAATCGATAGAGGGACAAATTTTAAGCAAAATTTGTTACTTCTAATTATTAAAATAAATCAATACTTTTTGAGTTATTAAAGATCAAAGATTTGAATTTTTCGTGAAATAAATGCATGATGTAAAGCGGTTTTTCGTGAATAATTCAAAAACTGTAAGTTTTATCAAAATAGTTATGATTACCAAAATTGAACACAATAAAAAATAAAAGAGATTTATTATTCGAAAAACCTTTGAGAATTAACAAATAGTGAGTTATAGGTGATGGAATGTATATTTTTTTCGTCTAGTACCCAAATCTAAGTATTCAAGCTCAAATAACGGGAAAACGGTGCATTTTATAAAATATATTTACTCAACACTTGTCAAAGTACTCAAGAATGCCTATCAAGTGAGCTCCAGATGAAGTTTATAACATCAAAGCTAAGCAAGTGATGATGAAAATAAGAGAACCCTTTCGAGTTTTTAGGAAAAAGTGAAAATTAAAACATACGCTATTTATAAATTTATTTTGAAATTTGTTCACAGAATAATTTTTAAAGGAATTTCGGGAATGAAGTTAGGATTATAATTTATTATCAAGTTAGTTTTATTACAATTTAAATATAACAAGTTAAAATGCGAGCATTATTATAACGAAAACTTTGTTTTTTATGTATTTAAATTTCTAATATGGAAAATTACTGTTATGAAATGTTGTTTAGAATTAAAAATTATGTTTAATGTGCAATTATATCGTACTATTTAAATATTGTGAGCTATAAAGGCACTTTACTGAGCGAATTTCTTGAGCGAAAGTCATATTTTTTACACATCGACTAAAATCGATATAATTTTATATAATCTTATGTTTATGATTGCATCTTGGATTTTAGACCGTGCAGATCTTTTTATGAAGAATAATTTTTGTTCGTAAAATTAACAATAAAAAAGTTATAAATGAAAATGATGATTGGTAGGTGTCTCTAATTTGAGAAAAAAATTAAATATTTTCTTTTTATTAGAAGAATGTAGATAATAGTTACATTATTATAATAATTATTAATTATTTAATTATAATAATAACAACTATTGCATATATTAGAACACAGTTTTTAATTCCAAACAATTTTTCGTAGTAACAATAATTTACAACAGTGTGAAAAAAAGGTACTTTAATCTTGAGCCAAATTCATATTTTTTAAAATACCTCCTATAATATAGATACTTAAATATTATTTTTATATTATTTCGATATTTAATTGAATTTTTTCTATCGAGATAAACTTAGTGGCGGTTCTAGCCAGGGGCAGGGGGGCAGCTGCCCTCCCCTTCAGTTTTTACAGTACTTTTGTACTATAATTTTCGTTAAAAAGGCACGTTATCTTGTTTATTCACCGGTTGTGTTCCCTTGCCCCCCACTTTTTTTGGTCTAGAACCGCCCCCGTATAAACTGAATATGTACAGAAACTGAGGGTGTCCTATAATGGGCACACTTGACATAATATTCAAATACATTTTTGCTATATTTTTTATAAATGTCTTAAAACCATTTTAAAAACTTATATAAATAATATAATAATTAAGCTCAAAATTTTTGAAGCCTAAGCTTTGAAAAATGTTTGTAGCATAATGTTTAATGGTATCAACTTTTCCGGGACCTCATTTGATACATATTTCTAAGTACTTTGACAAGGGCTTCAGTAAATATATTTTAAAAATGCACCGTTTTCCCGTTATTTGAGCTTGAATACGTAGATTTGGGTACTAGCCAAAAAAAAATATACATTCCATCACCTATAACTCACTTTTTATTAATTCTCAAAGGTTTTTCGAATAAGAAATCTCTTTTATTTTTTATTATCTTCAATTTTGGTAATCATAACTATTTTGATAAAACTTACAGTTTTTGAATTATTTACGAAAAACCGCTTTACATCATGCATTTATTTCACGAAAAATTCAAATCTTTGATCTTTAATAACTCAAAAAGTATTGATTTATTTTAATAATTAGAGGTAATAAATTTTGCTTAAAATTTGCCCCTCTATCGATTAGTGGGGTTATTTTTAATAAAATAGTTTTCACCTCTGAGAAGGGGTGGCATCCACCCCCAGGGTAGAAGCGCAGGTTGGCACCATATTAGTTTTATTTCTTGAGGTATGCTCTAACTACTCACCAATTTTCATGTAAATCGATGGAGGTTTAACAAAATAGGAGGTGGAAACCTTTAATGACTGCGTTAACTTTCCCCTTTCATCCCTTATTGCTACTCCCTGTATCCACTGAGGTGTCAGCCTGAAAGGGGTCATAATTATCAATATACAATAGACACATTTCACATGCCAAACTCCATATTACTTATGACGATGATTTCTCGCCTCTAGCTCTTAGACTATAACTACAGATCAATCGTAGTCATTTTATTAAAAGCTGAATGTTTTACTGTTCTTAAATTAGACGTAAATATCATACACCTACAAGGTCTCTCAAAATTGACGCCCTTCTCTTCTGAATATGAATCGGCTCACTCATCATTCTCTTTGCCTTATCCCTATGCGGGGTCGGCTTCCCTAATTGCATTTCTCCATACAATTCTATCTTGGGTCATATAAATGTTAATTCCCTTTACCAACATGTTCTGCCTTATCGTCTCCTCCCAGATCTTTTTTGGTCTTCCTCTCCTACTCCTTCCAGCAATCTGCACTTCAGCTATTCTTCTACTGGGTGATTAACGTCTCGACATTGAACATGACCAAACCATTTTAACCTATGCTCTCCCACTCTGGCATCAATTGGTGCCACACCTAGACTTCCCCTAATATACTCATTTTTAATTCTATCCTTTTTTGTCACTCCACTCATCCATCTAAACATTCTCATTTCCACCACATGCATTCGTTGTTCCTCTTTCTTTTTCACTGCCCAACATTCAGTTCCGTACATCATAGCCGGTCTTACGGCTGTTTTATAGAATTTCTTTCCTTAAGCTTCATTGGAATTTTTCTGTCACACAACACACCACTCGCTTCCTTCCACTTCATCCATCCAGTCCTAATTCTACTGCATTCATCTCCATTTATTTCTCCATTACTCTGTAATACCGATCCTAGGTACTTAAAACTATTGCTTTGACAATCATTTCACCATCCAAAGATACCATTTTATTTGTAGTAACCCCATCTTTAAATGAACATTTCAAATACTATGTTTTTGTCCTACTAAGTTTTAAACCTTTTTCCTTCAAAGCTTGTCTCCACCGTTCCAGTTTTTGTTCTAAGTCTCTCACAAATCGGCTCACTAAAAACAAAAAAAAAAAAATAAATTCTGAGAATAAAAATTTCGCCTTTTTTTTCAAGAATTACATTCACATTGGCACTAGCACTGACACTTTCTACAAAATCAGTATTGTTATCGTATGCAATATTTTCAACCACATTGTCCCACGGAGCAACATCACTGTTCAAAATAATTCAAATACAACAAACAACACTCTATAGGTACTACTAATGAACTGCTTTCCAACTAAAACGTTTATTTTATTTGTACTGAGACAAATCACAGAAAAGGCCATAGAGTACAATAAACCAGCATATCTATGTTTTATAGACCTGACAAAAGCTTTCGATCGCATCCAAGTCGAAGACGTCTTACACTTACTGTGTACAGAAGAAACATACCAAGCAATATTATACAAACAAACCATCGAAAACATCTACTTTCATAATCGAATACAGGCAAAGGTACCTAAATGGAAAACTAACGCAGTTTAAACCAGTACAAAGCGGAGTCAGACAAGGTGACTCGTTAAGCCCACTACTCTTTAATATAATAATGGACGAAATAATAGAAGCAGTACGTAAAGGTCATGGTTACAGAATGTGGAATAAAGAAATCCAAATATTATGTTATGCAGACGACGCCGCATAATCGCCGAGACAGAAGACGATCTCAAAAGATTAACACACATCTTCAATAAAACAGCCAAGAAATATAATATAATAATATCAGCAGAAAAAACCAAATGTATGACAACATCTAAATACCCACTACGAAGTAAAATCGAAATTGATGGGAAAATAATAAAGCAGGAAGCAAGGTTTAGATATCTGGGAATAGATATAACCAGTTATGGAGATGTTAAGCTTAAAAGCAAATAAAGCAGCGGGATCTCTTAATGACACAATATGGACAATGACACGTAAGGCAAGACACAAAATCAAGAATCTACAAAGCAGCAATTAGACCTATATTGACATACACAGCGGAGACAAGACCGGACACATATAAAACGAGACGACTACTAGAAACAACAGAGATGAAAATACTCCGACGAATATCAGGTAAAAGTCTGTTGCGAAAACATAATAAGATCATGCAATGTACAAGACATAAATGTATCAAATGTATGGGTGACAAAACGGAAACAGTAGTGGAACGAACACATTAGTAGAATGGCAGAGGATAGGATAGTACGAATAGCACGAGATAAGTCACCAAATGGACGAAGAAGTATTGGCAGACCAAGAAAAAGATGGTGCAATAATTTAAACAATTTAGTAGGCTAATATCGAAGAAAAAACATGCTTTAAAGCCTACATACAAGAAGGAAGAAGAAGAAGAATAAGACGTTTATTTTACTGAAACGACATCCGGTCGATTGTTCAGTGATTTATGTCACCACGTTTAAAGCGTTCTACAATATATATTACTGCGACTATTAAAAAATACCATTATCTTCGGTAGATAGCTATAAAAAGATATTTTTCTACTAGAGTTGCACAAGTTTGACTTGAATGTTTGAACTTGACTTGAGTTTGACTTAATTTCAAGTCAAACTCAAGTCAATCCTTCTGACAAATATTTCAAGTCAAGTCAAACTGGTCAGTCGTACAGGTTTGAAAATTCAAACTGTTTGTCAAACTAGTTTGAAAGAGTTTGAAATAGCTATTGGTATAACAAGGGAGGAAAGTGCTACTTTTCCTCCCGAGAATGAAGTTTACTGCCCGACGCGTATAGCGGAGGGCAGTAATCATTCAAGGGAGGAAAAGGCACTTTACTCCCATGTTATACATATGGTTTTTCCACCTTCCTCAAATAACAAGTCATTTTTTCATTTTTACTTAATTTATTTATGTAACTAACCAACAAAATTTATTGGAACTAGAACTAACAAGTAGGTACAATATAACTGTCAACTGTCAAATATAAGTCAAATTATTAATATAAACATTGTTAAATCAGAATAACAATTTACTGTTTTTTTATCATTCTGCAAAATACAAAGTGTTTTTAAATAAACGTTAAAATGTATAGATACTTACGTAATAGAAAATAGGTATTGTACAGGGCGTCAATAAGTTATATTTCATGAATGAAATACCATGACGTCACTTTTACTTTTCCTCCCTAGGGAGGAAAAGTACAACTTTGCTCCCTACAATCAGGTCCGGAAAAGTATACTTTCGGTAGAGGTAGGTGGAAATAGCTATTTGTATAACAAGGGAGGAAAGTGCTTATTTTCCTCCCGAGAATGAAGTTTACTGCCCGACGCGTAGCGGAGGGCAGTAATCATTCAAGGGAGGAAAAGGCACTTTACTCCCATGTTATACATATGGTTTTTCCACCTTCCTCAAATAACAAGTCATGTTTTCATTTTTACTTAATTTATTTATGTAACTAACCAACACAATTTATTAGAACTAAAACTAACAAGTATGTACAATATAACTGTCAACTGTCAAATATAAGTCAAATTAATAATGTAAACATTGTTAAATCAAAATAACAATTTACTGTTTTTTACCATTCTGCAAAATACAGAGTGTTTATAAATAAACGTTAAAATGTATAGAAACTTACGTAATAGAAAATAGATATTGTACAGGGCGTCAATAAGTTACATTCCATGAATGAAATACCATGACGTCACTTTTACTTTTCCTCCCTAGGGAGGAAAAATATTTTCCTCCCTAGGGAGGAAAAGTACAACTTTGCTCCCTACAATCAGGTCCGGAAAAGTATACTTTCGGTAGAGGTAGGTGGAAAAATAATTTATTTAGTAGATATACTTTTTTGTCGAGATTGACATGTTAGTAGCCAATTAAGATAAGAAAATTAATAATACAATGAGTGCCACATAAAAGTAACTTAATAAAGGAAGCGATTATAATATCGGAATAATGGACATAACATCCAATTGATTTGTTACCCTTTCATTAAACTCTCATGCAAAAATCAGACTGCTATTACTAACCAACACGATTCCTGTCATTTGACATGTTCTTCATGTTCCACTCATTAAAATGCCCTGAAAGTTATCCTCCAACACCAAATTGTTCTATATGGTCCACATAATGTTAAAAAAAAAGTCACACCATTTTGAGCGTTGGGTTGGGGGGGGGGGGGGGGGAGAGGGGGAAGAAATAGGCAAATTCGGAGTTTTTACGTTTTTCGTCAATATTTCTAAAACTATGCGGTTTCTAAAGGATTCTACATAAAATTTAAAACAAAAAAGGTTCTATACATATTTGTTATAAAATCAACGGTTCCAGAGTTACGGAGGGTGAAAAGTGGAAGTTTTCGATACTTTTTATATTTTTTGGGCAATTTATAATATTATTACTGATGAAAGAAATTTTCTTTAACAGGATTGTGTTTTGTAAATAAAATTTGCTATTTCAGTGGCATGTTAGTGACAAGCCCTTGAAGAAACGTCAACCTCACCACCCAAAATCATCATCAATTGACCAAAAAATATAAAAAATATCGAAAACCTCCACTTTTCACTCTCCGTAACTCTGGAAGCGTTGATTTTATAACAATTATATATAGGACCTTTTTTGTTTTAAATTTTATGTGGAATAATTTTGTATAGAATATTGTTTACGCTAAAGTATAGTTTTAGAAATATTGACGAAAAAAGTAAAAAAACTACTAATTTACCGATTTCTCCCCAATCTCCCCTCCAAACCGGAAGCTCAAAATGGTGTAACTTTTTACTGAACAATATGTGGACCATATAGAACAATTTGGTGTTGGAGGAAGACTCTTACTTTGGATGTTTGGGTTAGGTCTTTTTTTGACCAGTTATACTATACTACCTCCGTAACTTTGGAACCGTTCATTTTAGAAGGATTATGCATTGGGCCTTTTTTATTTCAAATTGAATGTAGAACATTTTTGTATAAAAGGTTGTTCATGCTAAACCGCATAGGTAGTTGTAAAAATATTGACGAAAAACGTAAAAAACCCCGAATTTACCGATTTCTCCCCCCTCTCCCCTTCAAACCCGACGCTCAAAATGGGGTTAATTTTTTTCTGAACATTATGTGGACTATATAGAACAATTTGGTGTTGGATGATAACTTTCACTTTGGATGTCTGGTTTATGCCATTATTTGGATCAATTGTATCATACATCCTATAAGACGCTATAAGCTTTCTTAATAATTATTATTATCCTAACTGGCGCGTTTATTGGGTTTTATTTTTCTGTTTGCGGTTTAAATATCATATCAGCCAATACATTTCTATGTTTAATATAATTTGTCAAAAAATTTTTTTTGGACCTTGTTGGGGGGGATTTCCCCTACCCCTCTCCCACCCATTACTCCCCCCCCCCGTTGATCCGCCACTGAACAAATAAACACGTTGCGTAATTCGCGAACTCAATCGACAATCGACTATAGGTGGCAGTGCAGTTGCATGAAAATGGCCGGTGTAATTGGGATATCGTATTTTTCTATAATTAATATTGTTATTGATGTAATTAATTAATATAAATAAATCATTTATTAAATAAACACATCCGACAAACTTTCAAACGACGTTCATACATAGGTTAACGGATGATTGGTTTATATTTTCATCCCAATTCCTCTAGTTCCAAATAAGCGGCAGCACCCTCGCTTGAGCTCGCGAATATTCAAACTTTTCAAACTGTTTGAAGATGTTTGAATTCAAGTCAAACCTAAAGATATCGAAATCAAGTCAAGTCAAACTTTTTTATACAAAAAGTTTGATTTTCAAGTCAAGTCAAGTTTGTTGAGTAAAATCAAACTAGTTTGACTTGATGCATCTCTATTTTCTACCTATAATTATATGTCTAAAGGAAGGAAACATAATTTGTTACAGGAAAATTGGAATAATGAAAAATTGTTGATATAGGTATAAAATTGAGTTTCCTACTAATATTTTCCAAATAAAAAAATGTATACATAAATACGTTAACGTGTTTTATTCAGATTTATACAGACGTTCACTTACATAAGCTATAACAGATAATTTTTGTTCTTGGACCTTGTAAAATTTTGTGCTGCTATAAGTGCTTAATAATAACTTCAGAACCTGGTTCAACCCAACAATTGTGCACCTTTTTGGCGCTGCGGGCGGCATATAAGATAAGGGTTGCCATAATAATCGCCAACATTCCTGACGGATAGGCACAACAAGAAGATCAAGCTACTAAAGGTCGAAAACAAAAAGCAAAGCAGAGTGACCAAGTATTGTAATTGATGGGTGTATAGCACTGTTTATGTACAGGGTGAGGCAAATAAAGGGCCTATTAGAAATATCTCGAGAACTAAAGGCAACAGAATCATGAAAATTTGAATTAAGGGGTTTTGAAGAGTCATCTATTTAATGAAAATATTTTCATCTATTTGCTACTTCCGGTTATACCGGAAGTTGCTTAGAACTTCGTTTTTTTAAATGGGACACCCTGTATATTTTTACATTTTTGGATTCTCTTCGATGTCTTCTTTCTTAAAATATGAGGTTTTGTAATGTGATACAGGGTATTTTAAAAGATAATTACGTTTTTTTATTATTTTCTTAGCAACATTCACACCCTGTAGAATTGTAGTAGTTTGACATCTAAAACTCTACTTACGTTCAAATGACTTTAAATATAGTCTACTATTGTTAAGAATCATTAGTATAGCTAAATTTTTAATTTTAGTATACAGGGTTGATCAAAACTCGGAATGAGTATTTTCTGAGTTTTCTTAAATGGAACTTATGTGATATCACTTGATAGTCAGCGTTGGCCTAAGATGGTTGCTTAAGTTTCCTGGTAGGGTTTCACCATGTCCCCGGACGTTATATCTTGTAACATCGGCGTTTAGCCAGTTTAATATTACTTTTAAATAATTTAGATCGAATTATAAATTCAACCATTGCTTGGTTCTGGGGCTATTTAGCAAGTATTCAAATTCACTGATGATGGACTGATAGGTCCGAAAACGTTCTGAATTGGACACATTTTATCCAATCCATTGAGATTTTTTCAATTTTAATAAATATACCAATTACATAGAAGTGGTTTTTACTTCATGTTAGAGTTTTTTAATATGTATTTATTTCTGAAAAAATTATTTGTGATTGAATTTTTTCACGGCCAACCTAATAAAATATTACGTATTTTTTGTTGCAATTAATGTTTAGCTTGAATCGCCAATAACTCACAAATTAAAGCAATTAGGTATAGGGAAAACTTATAAAATAAAAAAATACCATGAAATATAATTTCATTACAATACTTAAATACAGGGTGTTCCATTTAAGAAAACTCAGAAAATATTCATTCCGAGTTTTGACTAACCCTGTATACTAAAATTTCAAAATTATCTATACTAATGATTCTTATCAATAGTAGACTATATTAAAAATCACTTGAACGTAAGCAGAGTTTTTAATAATTGATGGCTTCCTTTAAATAATTGATGGATTTGACCGTTACTTGATGGAAGTTCATTTTATCTCACAATAAAACACTGAAAAACGTTTGTTTTCTATACTTTCACAAAATTTATTACAACTATGCTATTACTACAGCTGTTTCGGCAAAGTGCCTTTCTCAAGTGATATATTGCAGCAAGCAATTTGATTTAACCCGACCTGTGGGAATGTCCACCCTCTCGAAAGAGTACATTCGGGTGTAACAATTCATTGGGGCGAGGTGTTTTGACCCGAGTATATACATGGATCACCCCACCTCGCTCCAATGCCCCAGGCCATCCCTTTCCCCCCCATAGCACGCTGATGCGCGATGGGGGCACAACTATCGTAGCCAAATGCTCTTCACAATGGAATCCTGGGTAATAAGATTCCAATGTGGTACCCTAATCGAATGCAAAAACTAGGCCAGCGTGATGCGCTCTATGCCTTTATCTTCTTTCTTACTTATCCGCGGAACTAAAAATTGCTTGCTTGGGCCCCGAGTCATCGTGCTGAGCCCTATTGGGCTCCGCCCGATGACTCGTTGCTCGAGTTTGTATGTGTTTTATGGTTTTTTATAATTTTTTTGGGGGCTTTCGCCATTTTTTTTTTATTTTATTTATATTTTTTTGGGGGCTTATGCCCTTCTGTAATTTTCTAAAATTCACTTACCTTAGAGGCGATCGTGGTACTTGATCTTCGTATGTAACGCTGTCTTCGGCACTTGTTTTCGAGCTACGAACTCACTACTATCACTTATCACTTTTATACTCTTATCCCACTATTTGTTGCTTCGGACGTCTGTGCTTCCATCGGTGGAACTCATCATACCTTAGCGTCTCTCGCAGTATGTAATTTGGGTGGTGCTCCAGTTCCGCGAATTTGGTCCTTGCCTTATCTGTCATGATTTCGGTGACTCTCACCTGTTGGAGTTCTCTGAACAGGAATCTTTCAGCTACATATCTTGGGACTCTGGCGGCCTCCCTCAAGCTGTTGTTGTGGGCTGCTTGGATCTTCTTCTTGTGTGTGTTACTTACATGTCCCCATGCGAGAGACGCGTATGTTAATACCGGTAGGATTATACTATTGATCAGTCTTAACCTTGTTTTCAGTCTTAGTTTGCTTTTCCTGCCTGTGAGTCCTCTTAATGTTGCTTTTGCTATGTTGGCCTTCCGGACTGTGGCTTCTACGTGTTGTTGGAAGGTTAATCCTTTGTCCATGATGACTCCTAGGTATTTAGCTTCGTTTTTCCACTCGATGGGTCTGTTCTGCACCGTCAGCTGTTCCTCTGGCTGTTGTCTTCCTTTCTTGTATAGAACCGCTTGCGTTTTATCTGAGTTGATGGCTATCTTCCATTTTATACTCCATTCTTCTATTTCTTCTAACGCTGTTTGCAGGTTGGTCACTGCTATATCTACATTTCTATGTTTGGCCGCTATCGCTGTGTCGTCGGCGTAGAGGCTCATGAGGGTACCTGGTGTTCTAGGTACATCAGCGGTGTATATCGTGTACAGCAGGGGTGACAGGACCGCTCCCTGGGGTACCCCAGCTTCCGGGTTTCCGAGCTCGGACAGGACTTGTCCTATCCGAATCCTGAAAGTCCGGCCGCCCAAGTACGACGAGATTAGTCTCGTCATCGCCCCGCTGTACCCGAAATCACGCATTTTGTATAAGAGCCCCTTGTGCCAGACTCTATCGAACGCTTTACTTACGTCCAGGAACGCTGCTCCAGTGTACTGCTTGTCGTTGAAACCAGCTGCTATGTACTCGGTTAGTCTGAGTACTTGTAGCTCGCTGGAGTGCTCTGCTCTGAATCCGAATTGAGCTTCTGGGATGATATTTAGTCTGTTCGTTTCCGCTTGCAGTCTGCTTAGAATGATTCTTTCCACTATCTTGCTGATCGCTGGAAGTAAGCTGATTGGCCTGTAGTTCTGCGGGAATGTGTGGTTCTTGCCAGGTTTTGGGATCATGATGACATGGGCCTCTTTCCATCTGTTTGGGAATATCTTGTATCTTAGTATTGCGTTCACTATATTTGTGAAGTACACTATAGCTTTTCTGGGCAAATATTTTAGGGCTCTATTTGTTATTTCGTCTAAGCCAGGCGCTTTTCTCGGCGAACTGTTTTTGATGTGTTCGTTGATTTCTTCCGGTGATGTTGGGGGAATGAAGTCCTCTGGGTCTTCTGGTCCTTCTTCTTGTTCTTCAACTTCTTCCAGGAAGTCGTCGTCTTCGTCTTGGTGGTAGTTTAGGTCGCATTCCCTTTCGAGTGTAGCCCTCATCGCTTCTGCTTTATCCACTATGGTGTATACCATACCGTGTCTTCCATGTAGTGGGGGGATGGGTTTTCTGTCGCTTCTCAACATTTTCTGTAGTTTCCACACATTGTTCATGTTTGAGTCTTGTTCTTCCGTCTCTTGTACAAAGTTGTCCCATTTTTTACTACGGTGGAGTTGTAGGGCCGTTTTGACCTCTCTGTTTAAAATATTTGCCCAGGATTTGTCTACTCGATTTCTTGTTCTTCTTGCTGTTTGTTTTGCTCTATTTTTTTCCCTTATCAAATCTTGTGTTTCTTGTGGAATATCTTTGAACCTTCCCATGTAAATCTCGACTTCTTCCTCTGTTGTGCTGCTTCTGATTGCCTCTTGTATGATGTTTTCGAGCTCTAGGACTTTTCCTTCTATTTCTTCTGGATTGTTTATCACTGGCACTATATTTATTCCTTCACTTACTAGTCTTTTGTAGTTTGTCCACTTTATTTTCTTTTTTGTTCTTTTTGGTGGGTTTGTCTCTTCCCATGTTCCGATCTCTAGTAGGATGGGGTGGTGGTCAGTTGATCCTTCGTTCAGCGTAATTAATTCTGATTGCAGCCCTAGGTTTTTGGCCACAACTATGTCGATATGGGTTGGAAGTCCATTTCCTGGGTAGTGGGTAGGTTCTTCTGGGCCCATTGCTATTGTGTCTTCATTGTTTTCTATGTATCTATTTAGTAGTCGTCCGTTTCGGTTCGTAGCTCTGTCGTTCCAGATGGGGGATCTTGCATTCAGGTCTCCTATTATGATGGATGGTTCGGCGATGTTTAGGAACGCATCTAGGTCATCGTCCATTAAAGGGTCTTGTGGTCTTACGTAAGCTGATGTGATTCTTACTGCTCCTTGCCTCATTTTCACTTCTACTGTTGTAGCCTCCATGTTGACCAGTGGTGGAGTCGTGAATCTGGTGTGTCTGATTCCCTTTTTTACTAGGATGGCCGTTCCTCCTGATCTTCTGGTGTGGTCGTTCCTGTATACATCGTATCCAGGGAATTTTAAGTTAAAGTTGTTAGTTAACTTGGTTTCCTGGATTGCTACGATGTCCATCTCGTATCTACTTGCGATTTCATCCATGATGTTCTGGTTTGTTGATATTCCTCCTGGATTCCAGGAGCCTATCCTCAAGTATCCCCTGTCTGTCAGCATTACTTCTGCGCTTCCCTGGTGCCTTGTATAACTTCTCTAACTACCCTAGTCACTATTCTGACTATGTAGTCTTCATCAGGGATCGCTGTTTGGTGTTGGTTGTTTTGCGTGGCCTGGGCGTAGGTGGTGCCGGTGGCTTGTGGTCTTCTTGCCTGTGGTTGTTGTTGTTGCGGCCTCCTTGGTGGGGGTCTTCCCCACGTAGGGCATCTTGGGCATCCTCTGTAGCTGGCTGGATGGCTGCCTTTACAGTTGGCACATGTAGCTTTAACTTCTTTGGCCCTTTTGCACATCTTAGTGGGGTGATCCTCACCGCATTTGACACACCTGGGGTCCTTGTGGCACGCGTTCTGGGCGTGGTGGTAGCCTTGGCAGTTGAAACACTGCGTGGGTCCTGTCGCTTTTCGGAGATCCTCTACCACGACCTTCATGTGGCACAGGTTGGTTATGCGTCTCGCCGCCTCGACGTCCCCCTGATCCAGAGTTATGACGAACATAGGTAGCTGTCTTCTTGGGCCGGCTCTTGTCGACATATTCTTTGCTGCTTGGCAGTCAATGTTATATTGATCTGCCATGTCATTCTTGATCTCTTCCTCTTTGGTATTCGTTGGTAGCCCTCTTATTACCATTTTAGGTTTTACTTCTTCCTCGAATGGGAAGGCTATCCATTGTAGTCTCTTCTTGGGATCTTTTAGGGTCATGTTCTTTGCGTAATCCTCAATAATGTGTGTCATCTTTCGATAATCTTCCGGGCTTTTCGCCTGGATGAGGGTTTCCCTTCCGCTTCTGGAGATCTTATTTGTCGTGATTACGCCTTGTTTCTGGGCTATACTGAGGATAGCCCCTGTCTCGCTCACGCTCTGTAATTTAATTACAGGCGGCTTACGTTGACGGGTTACCTGTTGTTCAGGTAACGCGGCAGCTTCTTCTTGCTGGTTGGTCTCCATTTGGTTCGACTCTGAATCCTTGGGATGCCGTGCGGCAGGCGCATTTCCACCCGCGCTCGTAGGTGGATGTATTGGTGGGGCATTTCCTCGGGGTAGGTTGAAGGAATCTTCTGGTGGGGGTGAAGCAGCTCTCATGGCGTTTCTAGCTTGATTTTCCCATGATGTCGTCTCGTCTTTTGAGATGGGTGACTTCAGTTTTGGGAAGTCTTCTTTATTTTTTGGATTCTCTCGTATTTTTCTTAGTCTCTCCTCTGCGGGTGACCTTTTGGCTTCAGGGATTGGCTGTGATTTCTCGACTTCAGAGACTGGCTTCTGTTGGAGATTCTGTTGTAGGAGTTTTTTCATTTCTTCGAACATATCTGCAATTTGGACTCGCATTATCTGCATCTCTTCGTTTTGTTGTTGGATGAGGAACATCAATCTCTCGTTTTCGGCCTTTTGTTGGTCTCTCTCTGCCGTCATCGCCTCTAGCATCTTCCTCATCTCTTCTTGCTCGTTTGTCTTGAGTACCTTCTCTTTCTTGTTTTCTTCTGCTTCACTCTCTTTCGGTTTCGTTCGTTTGGTGGTGCCTCTGACTGCCTGCTCTGCCTCATCATCCATGGGCTCTGCTGTTGGATTTTCTCCGTCCTTCTTCGCTTCTGCGTCGTTCTTCGGTTTCTCCTCTTTTTTCTTTTTGGATTTCTCCTTCTTCCTCTCGCTTCTAGGTTTCTTGAACCCATTTTCATCCATGGATGAGCAGTCGTCGGTGTCGGAACTCAATTCCTGAAACAGGTTAGAGCCCACTTTGCGTGAGCCCTCATAGATTGGCGGGGATTGCGCCATGAATCGGGGGTGTGATCGAGACCTAGCTCGATCAATCGTCTGGGGTTGGGGGCGAACGGTCCTAATTTTGGACGAAGCCTTTTTTTCTGTCGACTGGCCCGACGCCAGCTCGACTTCAGGGTTGGCTCCCTGCACCAAGCGCGGTTGTTCACGTACCCAGACAGAACTGTGTACGGGTTCCACTTGAATTTCTCAATCTACTGACCTAGGGGCCGGGGCTGCATCAATGTAGATTCTCAATAGCTACACCCTGCAGTGTCGAGGTGCAGTGTTTTAAACTACACCCTTCCCTTACGGAGGCACAGTAGATATCCCGTAGCGGGCTCTCGTCGAGCCCGCTATTTCTTTTTCCGCTAGCCGATCTCTAGCTGTGGCGTCTCAGAGAACTCAATAGAAATTCCCTAAGTTTCACCACATCCAGACGAACGGCTTTTGCCTCACCTTCTTGCCTAAGGCGAAAAAGTGTTACGGTTTCGCTATCACGCTTACATTCGTGATGGAATGAGAATTCCTGCTAGCCGAAAACAACCTTTTCACCGTCTGGCTTCTTGTCGTCCGCGTCTTCTCGCCTCGGAGAGTGAAAACGCTCAACTGTTACCTCGCTTACATTCGAAGTAGGACTAATAAGTCCCCAGCCGAACAATCCCCACTACTCGTTGGCTTCTCTTCGCTGTTTCTCTGCTCCGCTCCGCTCGCACGCGTGTTACTAGTCTAGTGGTCGGCACTAGACTTTTTTTACTTACTACTAAAAGTGATATATTTTACAATGTGTTTGCCTTTTTAAGTCTTTAACTGAAGAGGTTGAGGAGTGGGGAGCTGTTTGTCTCGAGTTGGTCATTCAGAATTATATCTGTATTTTTCAATTTATTAATTTCCATTGATTCTAAAAGTGATAGCTTAAGGCCTTTATTTTGAATATGTAGAATTTGAAACTCTTCATTGAAAGAATGATTATGATCTAGAAGGTGAAGTGCGTATGTAGAAGTGTCTGTTTTTCTATTGTTGAAAGCCCTTTTTGTTGAAAGCACAACTATACACAATTCATCATCCCATCCTATACAACACAAATTAGCAGCCTACCATAGCATGATACATAGACTGACAGAAATTCCTATGACAAAAAATAACTTCGAGACAGAACTAAATATCATTAGACAAATAGCAGTAAACAATGGCTATAACGAACAAACAGTTAACAACATTTTAAAACAAAAACTCCATAAGAAAGCCTTGAAATTAGTGTATCCACCACCACAGAAAGAACCCAGTACCTTCTGCTCTCTCACATATACTGGCAAAATAACAACAAAAATAACCAGATACATAAAAAAGAAAGGAATAACACCAGCTTTCAGAACTAACAACAACTTAAGCAAACATATTAAAAACAATAAAAGCCGAAAGAGAAAGCAACTAAAGAGTGGTGTGTACAAACTAACTTGTGACTGTCCGAAAACTTACATCGGTCAAACTGGCAGAACTTTTGACAAACGGATAGCAGAACACAAAAGGGCTTTCAACAATAGAAAAACACACACTTCTACATACGCACTTCACCTTCTAGATCATAATCATTCTTTCAATGAAGAGTTTCAAATTCTACATATTCAAAATAAAGGCCTTAAGCTATCACTTTTAGAATCAATGGAAATTAATAAATTGACAAATACAGATATGATTCTGAATGACCAACTCGAGACAAACAGCTCCCCACTCCTCAACTTCTTCAGTTAAAGACTTAAAAAGGCAAACACATTGTAAAATATATCACTTGAGAAAGGCACTTTGCCGAAACAGCTGTAGTAATAACATAGTTGTAATAAATTTTGTGGAAGTATAGAAAACAAACGTTTTTCAGTGTTTTATTGTGAGAGTTTTTAATGTCAAACTATTACATTTTTTTGACTCTGGATTATTAAACTGTGACCTATTCTACAACTAAAAGGTATTCTTGTTCTAGATCGATAGGACACACCGTTTTCTAGAAAAATCGATTTGAAAATTTTTCTTTTTTTTAATTTCCAAAAAAAATTTCAAAAAAAATTCTACAGGGTGTAAATGTTGCTACGAAATTAATAAAAAAAACGTAAATATCTTTTAAGCAACTTCCGGTATAACCGGAAGTTGCAAAGAGATGAAAATATTTTCATTTGATAGATCATCCTTCAAAACCCCTTCAGTCCAATTTTCATGATTCTGTTGCCTTTAGTTCTCGAGATATTTCTAATAGGCCAGTTATCTGCCTCACCCTATATACATAGGTACATACTACAAAAAACAGGTAATTTTCATTTGTGATTAGGTTGGAGGATTAATAGCTCTAAATTGCAGAATTATGATTATATACGTCGAAGTTGTAGACAGAAATGTCGACAAAACCATCTGGTTGATACCAAAAAACCCAGCGCAGCTAAATTTTGGTATGAGGTACTTTATAAAATTGACCATATCCTGAGCGGTTGCATCTTTTGTTTCTCCTGCGACATAGATACAGGCTTCCAGGAGTTCGTTGGCTTTCTTCTCAACTCTATCGCAGGAATTTATAATTAATATCAAAATTACCTACAAAAGATTAATAGCGGTCAACATTATTAAATAATAAAATAAGAGTGTAGGCTTTTACTGGTAGTGTTGTTCAAAGGTACATTGCTATTGAGGTTTATATTGGATGTCCAGAAACTCTACCGACAAATAAAGACAGGAGATTGCTCAGATAATTTTAAGATATTTTAACCCAATTCACCTAGTCCAAAAATGCTTCCTAAGGGAGCTAGAGCTCTTTGAAGATGGCGTCTTGTAATTAGTTTTTCTTAAATAACTCCAGAACGCTTCTATTGAGAAAAACGAAAATTGGTACACTTATTTATTTTTCAGAGATACATCGACTCCATGCATTACGAATTTCTAGTACCGGTCATAGGCGTCCGTTTTGGGTAGGGCAACAGCTATTTTATCGCATAACTTTTTTATCTTTATTTTTTAAGCATTTTTGACTCTGGACTATTAAATTGTGAGGTACCTATTCTACAACTAAAAGGTATTCTTGTTTTAGACCGATAGGACACACCGTTTTCTAGAAAAATCGATTTGAAAATTTTTCTTTTTTTTAATTTCCAAAAAAATTTCAAAAAAAACTATTTAGAAATCCGAAAACTTATACGTTTATTTATATTTCAGAGATGAATCGATTTCATTAATTGCGAATTTCTAGCACGGGTCATATGCGTCCGTTTTGGGTAGGTCAACGGTTATCTTATCAGATCACATAACTTATTTGTCTTTAATTTTTAAGCATTTTTGACACAATATTATTAAATTATGAGGTATTCTAGCACTAAAAGTTATTCTTGCTTTAAGTTGGTAAATACACCGTTTTTTTGAAAATTTTTTTCATTTTTTATTCAATTTAAAAAAACGAAAAATTTTCAAATCGATTTTTCTAGAAAACCGTGTGTTCTACCGACTTAAAGCAAGAGTACCTTTTAGTTCTAGAATACCTCACAATTTAATAGTACAGTGTCAAAAATGCTTAAAAGTTAAAGATGAAAAAGTTATGTGATATAATAACCGTTGCCCTACCCAAAACGGACGCCTATGATCGGTACTAGAAATTGGCAATGGATGGAATCGATTTATCTCTGGAAGATAAATATACGTACTGATTTTCGCTTTTCTAAATTGAAGCGTTCTGGAAGTATTTAAGAAAAACTAATTACAAGACGCCCTCTTCAAAGAGCTCTACCTCCCTTAGGAAGCATTTTCGGACTAGGTGAATTGAGCTAAATTGTCTTAAAATTATCTGAAGAATCTCCTGTCTTCATTTGTCGGTAGAGTTTCTGGACACCCTGTCCATATTCTATATCATTATTAAAATAATAACAGGAGAATAATAACAGAGCATACTAAAGGACCAAAAGAGAAGAATTCAAAATCTACGGAGAAGAATTATCCGAAAGAAATAAGAAAAATGTCAGAAGCAACAACATCAGAATAGCAGTAGAAAATCACGGAAAATTATGGAAGATGGTAAAAGTCAAGAAGACAGGGACACACGAGATGCCAAAAATAACCGACGAAGAAGAAACTAACTTTTCTAACTAAACACAGAGAAAAGTGGATGCAATAGCAAGTAAAATGACAGAATCACAAAGGCAAAATCAAAATATGTCGGATAATCAAACCGTAGAAGAGGATAACAACTAATAAGAGACAATAAAGAGAAGAAACAAATTTGTAGTAAAGGAAGAAATACTAAAATCATAAGACGCTCTAGGAATGGAAGGCATTCACATTGTACTCAGAGAACTCCCGAAGAAAATGATAGTGCAACGACACTACAAATTTAGATGTACATGGAAAATACGCATTTCCCACCGAACAACTGGAAACATGCAAAAAATCACCCCTCTACTAAAACCAAGGAAGGACGGAAGAAGACCAGAAATCTACAGGTCAATATTTCTACTATAGTGCGGCAGATTCGTGCAATATATTATAAGAATTGCACATTTAATGATACAAGCGTATAATTTGGTCCACATATACTGCACAAATAAAGGTTCAAATTTAGATATGAGGCCATCTCAGATTTTGCTTTTTACAAAAATGGCGGTCAGTCAAAATGGGCGACTATTAGGGATGGGAAAAACCTACCGGTTTAAACCTAAAACCGGTTTTTTTACTTCGCAATAACCGGTTTTACCGGTTATTTTTTTGTCACGGTTATAAACGGTTTTTTCTTTTTAAAGAAAAAACCGGTTATTAGGTTTTTACGGTGATTAGGATTAGGTTAGGTATTATTTGGGATCCCAATCATAATAATTATTATTCTCAAGTAACTATTCCAAACAAAACCATAATTCAAATTTTATTTTATTTTATAAATACAGAAGCAAACTGAAGTGCAATCTCACATCAGCCAGCAGAATCAGTTATTAAGTTTTATGTAATATTTCCTTGAAAAGGTATTTGTAATCATAATATTTACATAAGAAGTGTCTGTATGAATTAGACGCAAGCCAAACATCATCTATTTTTCACACTAAACTCTTAAACTCTTGACATTGAAAGTCGGTGAATGATTTTATCTGATTACCAAAAATAATGCTCTGCCTATGCATATCGTATTACTGATTACGAATACGAATCTCCAAGAATTTCCCTACGTTTTCAAAACGATACACCCATACAGGAAGTATTAAATTAGTTAAAATGTACCTATTCTAGAAATATATACAAACGTGTTAAAAGTAATACATGATACATTTTTTTGATTGTAGTAAAAATAAAAGATATATTGCATTATCCAATTTATTTTTAAGTAAAATATTTATGTTGATATTATTTTTTTTAAATCCCATTTTAAAGAGTCTGGGAAATTTTTTATAAGTTGAAATGGTTGGGGAATTTTTTGATTTTGGGAGGAGAGGAAAATTGTAATTGTAAATGTAACTTTGTAACCTATTGGATTAAAAAAAACGAAAACCGGTTTTTCGAAAAACCGTTTTTTTTTTGGCCGGTTATAACCGCCAGGTTAAACCGTAAGCAAAAAAAACCGGTATAACCGAAAACCGGTTTTTTGTTAAAAACCGCCATCCCTAGCGACTATACATATATGGCTAATAGCACGATATCTTTTGAATGAAAAGTCCGATTTCAACCAAATTTGGTACGTAGGTTCGTTTTGTGATTTACAAGATCGATGCCATAAACTGGAAGAATCGTTTTACCAGAAGTTTTGTTTTTCCTGGTTTTTTATGTAAAACTATTTTATATTATGTAAATAATTTATTTTCAATTTTTTCACCCTGTATATATTAATTTTTCAAAATGGCAACACCACTATTGAAAAGAGCGTAAGAATATGTTTTAGGAAATATTTTGAACTTTCTAGTTATGTTAATTATAATTACCATTTAATAAATGCATAACGTATCTTCACATGTACCTATATGTGGCAGATTCGTGCAAATACTGTAAGAATTATTGTACATTTAATGGTAGAGTCATATAATTTGGACAACATATACTACACATAAAAAAGTTCAAATTTAGATATAAGGCCATCTCAGATTTTGCCTTTTACAAAAATGGCGAGCATTCAAAATGGCGGCTATACATATGTGACTAATAGCACGATAACTTTTGAACGAAAAGTCCGATTTTAGCCAAATTTGGTATCAAGTTTCTTTTTTTGATGAATAAGATCGAGGTCTTGAACCGGAAGAATCGGTTTACCAGAAGTTGTGTTTTTACTGTTTTTTATGTAAAAATATGTTGTTGTTTGATTTTGAACTTTTTAGTTATGTTAATTACCATTTAATAAATGCATAACGTATCTTCACATGTACCTATGTGCGGTAGATTCATTTTGAATGCCTGCCATTTTTGTAAAAGACGAAATCTGAGATGGCCTCATATCTAAATTTGAATCTTTGTATGTGTAGTGTGTGTGGTCCAAATTATATGCTTTTACCATTAAATGTACAATAATTCTTATATTATTTGCACGAATGCGCCGCACATAGGTTCATAGGTACATGTTAAGATACGTTATGCATTTATTAATTGGTAATTAATATAACTAAAGAGTTCAAAATATTTCCTAGAAAATATTTTTACGCTCTTTTCAACGTCGGTATTAACTTTTTGAAAAATTAATATATACAGGGTGAAAGAATTGGTAAAAAAACAACATGTTTTTACATAAAAATCAGGAAAAACACAACTTCCGGTAAATCGATTCTTCCGGTTCAAGACCTTGGTCTAACACATTAAAATAAGAATCTATATAACAAATTTGGTTGAAATCGGACTTTTCGTTCAAAAGTTATCGTGCTATAAGTCACATATGTATAGTCGATATTTTGCATGCCCGCCATTTTTGTAAAAGGTAAAATCTGAGATGGCCTTATATCTAAATTTGAACCTTGATGTGTGTAGTATATGTGGTCCAAATTATATGCTTCTACCATTAAATGCACAATAATTCTTATAATGTTTGCACGAATTTGCCCCACATAGGTACTTGTGATGATACGTTATGCATTTATTAAATGATAATTAACATAACTAAAAAGTTCAAAATAGACAAGGCGAAAACGGCGGGTTCGAAGGGAAAAATATTCCCATGAGATTTTTTTGCATAATCACATTCGTGAGACATCCCAGAATATGGTTCAAGAAGTCGCCCAAGTGAAAAGTGGGCCAATTTTTTTTAACAATTTTTTTTTAATCAAATTGCAAGAATCAATATTTTTGGCCCGAACAATTTTGTCTTAAATTTTTTGGACCATTCTGGACAAAAAAGGTCTCTTATAATTTGTCTCTAAAGTTGATCGTTTTCGACTTATAAGCAATTTGAAATTGAAAAAAACGAAAAATGGCGATTTTCAAGGCTTAATAACTCGGCTAAAAATTATTATTATGAAAGTCAATATATGACTAAATCAAAGTTTGAAGCCCCCCCTACAAGATCCTGAAGAAATTTTTGTCATTATTTTATTACTAAGCTGTTATTTTTAAGTAATAATAATAAGCGACATGCACGTGTGCGGGGCTGTAAATGCTGAGTGCGCGAGAGAAGCTATTCCAGCAGTCCAATTGTGCATCTTACTCGCACTCACATTTACAGCAGCGTCAATACGTTACAACCACTCATTGTTATTAATTAAAAATAACAGCTTAGTAGTAAATTAATGACACAGATTTCTTCAGGATCATGTAACGGCGACTTTAAACTTTGATTTAGTCACTTTCTGACTTTCAAAATAATAATTTTTGACCGAGTTATTAAGCCTTAAAAATGGCCGTTTTCGCGTTTTTCAAATTTTAACTTGCTTATAACTCGAAAAAGATCAACTTTAGAGAAAAATTATAAGAGACCTTTTTTGTCCAGAATGGTCCAAAAAACCTAAAAAAAATTAGTCCGGGCCAAAATATTGATTTTTGCAATTTGATTAAAAAAAAAATTGTTAAAAAAAAATTGGCCCACTTTTCTCGTGGGCGACTTCTTGAACCTTATTCTGGGATGTCTCACGAATGTGATTATGCAAAAATATCTCATGGGAATATTTTTCCCAACGAACCCGCCGTTTCCGCCTTGTCTAAAATATTTTCTGCAAAATATTTTTACGCTCTTTTCAATTGCGGTATTACCTTTTTGAAAAATTAATATATACAGAGGGAAAAAATTGAAAAAAAAACATATTTTTACATAAACAACCAGTAAAAACACAACTTCTGGTAAACCGATTCTTCCGGTTCACCATATCCCTCTTGTAAATCAAAAAGAAAACCTATATACCAAATTTGGTTGAAATCGGACTTTTCGTTCAAAAGTTATGGTACTATTAAACACATAAGTATAGTCGCCATTTTGAACGCCCGCCATTTTTGTAAAAGGCAAAATCTGAGATGGCCTCATATCTAAATTTGAACCTTTATATGTGTAGTATATGTGGTGCAAATTATATGCTTGTATCATTAAATGTGCAATTGTTTCACATATCGGCCGCACTACTATAATCCCTAGGAAAAATATGAAGAACACCAATTCGGATTCAGAAGAAAGAATAGTTTGCCTCAATACTAAGTTAATATACTTACAGTGAGTTCCAACGAAAATTTGACTCCCCCCAGAAACTCAGAAACCAAGAGTTTCTTCACAATTTAAAAAACACGTTAATTTGTATTGGAAGAGGGACGAATTTTCATGCAAAATTCATGCCATCAAATGTAACCCCCTACTGCCCCGCATCCACCCCCAGTTTTTTTTAATAGCAAGTGTGGTCGAGTGGCACATTATTTGAAGGGTATTTTTTTTCTCTACACGACACTCTATTTTTTTCCTATTTGCGGAAAAACTTTGCAGATAATTTTGAATTTAACGAATTTATTGGTTGAAGATCAGTAATAAAAAAAAACATAAAATTTCATCAAATTAACCAATGAAGTGTTCGAAATAACCACCTTTGACCTCTAGGCAATAATAAAGTCAATAATTGGAGGTCACTAAGAACATTTAAATGGTTAATTTGGTGAAATTTTATGTTTTTTATTGTTATTACTGATATTCAACCAATAAATTAGTTAAATCCAAAATTATCTTTAAAGTTATTAGGTAAATTAAAAAAAAATGTGTGTGTTTTGTAGAGAAAAATATTATCTTTTAAATGATGTGTCACTTGACCACACTCGCTATTTCAAAAAACTGGGGGTTCATGCGGGGCATTAGAGGTTACATTTGAGGGTATGAATTTTGCATGAAAATTCGTCCCCCTCCCAATATAAATTGACGTATTTTTTTAAATTTTGAAGTAGCTCTTGGTTTCTGAGTAGGGGTTGTCAACTTCTTGAAAATTTCAAGATCTTTTCTTGATCTTGTCTTGATTTCAAGACAAGATCAAGACAAGAAGTAATTGTATGTCAATACCAAGATTTCTTGACTAATAATGAAAACTCTAAAACGTATTTATTTGTGTTTTCTAATATAAACGTTTTCTATTTTAATATAACATAACATATTTTAATTCGTTGAACATTTTTTTTGCTAAAACGATTTACAAAAATGTAAATTAAAAATAATAATTACTAATACCTAGGTACCTCATCCTGTTGAAATTAAAATTGCAAACTAGATTTTATATCAAATAACAAATTTAGCACATTTTTAAGTCGGAATTGATAAGCCATGAATTAAGGAAGATAACACTTCTCATGGGTACAACGCCTAGCCGATTTCTTGGCTTTGTTATTGTTAAAGCTGCGCTTGAAAATAGGCTTTCCGCAGATACAGATGTTGCTGGCGTTCCGAGAAAATCCTTGGCCATTTTCGATAATAACGGGTAGATATTTTCGTGTCTTCTCCACCAATCAAGTATATTCTCAGAATCTTCTGACCAAGGCTCATTTATTTATTTTTCAGTCTCATACTTCCAACATTGTAAGTTATTATTGTATCATTATCAGCTTTCTTAAAAAAGTAAGTAACATCTAAATCAAATTCGTTATCTTCTTTTTTCAGATTAAGTGGTATTGGACTTCTGTATTGGATTCTGTTTTGGTCTGGTATTGGATTCTGTAGATCATTCTATTTATTAAAGGGATTTATTAAAGTAGTTATTTTTAAATATTTCTTCAAATTTTTGTACTGCTTCTGATTGTAGAAGCTTTCCCCAAGATGAAGAGGAACTTTATGCCGAGGATCCAAAATAAGAACTATACAGTACATCCAATTAGTTTTGTTATGTTTCATCAATTTTATTATCAAATTCATGAGCCCAATATTTCTAGTTTGTCTAAAAATAAGCAGTAAGCTTACTCCAATTACCACCAATGGGAGTGTGCAATATTTTTCCCCTTGCGAAACATACAAAATGCTTATTTTAAGCATGCAACTACGCATCAATTTTGCGTTCGTCAGGAAACAAATTCAGATCGGATACTCCTCCAAGTGGCAGTGGAGGCTGTGTTACCGCGCAACGCAATAACAAGGTCGTCGGTGAATCACCGGACCGGGTAATCAAGAAATTTCAAGATCTTGAAATTTCTTGAGTCAAGACAAGATATAAGATGTCAAGAAAACGTCAAGACAAGATTTTTTAAGATTTCTTGATTTTTTCTCAAGACAAGACAAGAAGTTGTTGTCAAGACAAGAATTCTTGTCTTGCCGACCCCTATTTCTGAGTTCCTGGGGGGATCAAATTTTAGTTGGAATACACTGTATATGTGATACATATTTATGTAATAGAACATTTCAAGTTTCAGCTGATCAAAAGATGTCCAGAATACAAGAACCTCAAGAAGGGATGCCTCATGGCAGTATCTTATCGCCCCTTTTATATAACAATTTTGTTTCAGGCTTATTAGCAGATGCAAGAACAAGTATACAACTCCGTACGCGGATGATACGGCAATATACATAGCAGAAAAAGAAAACAGAAACATTTTCAAGACTCTACAAAATTACTTAGGAAGAATTTCTGAATTTACGGATAAATGGAGGAACAAAAGCAATACTCGAAAAGTCGAAACTTATCATCTTTACGCAGCAACAAAATCCAACAATAGTAGAACTCACGATTAGAGGAAACATCATACAATCAGAAGAGTCCCTGGTATATTTAGAACACACCAAGCAAAACACTGTACAAATTGTGAGGGCCAAAAATCTAGACTAGGTGTAGAAAACAACCATGGACACAAGCACAATAAGCTTGAGCTTCAGTGATAACGAAGATCTTTGGATAAGATGAGCCCAGGGAAAAAAAAGAAGGGACATAGTAAAACAAATTAGTTTTACTATAACTTATTTTGAAATTATGAATATAAAATGTCTTCACTTACCCACATCTCTGTTACAAAAACAACATAAAATTGAAGCATATTCAACAAGCTTTCAAATGTGTAGGTATATAATATATAGTGGAATATCGATGTACATGTTACGAATGACATTGCAAATATTATCAAAAACAGTTCTCCAGCATATATGTTGAACGACGTAGCAATCTGGTGTAACATCGAAATGCTTTTCTTAAACATTTTAATTTCTTTAATACATTTATTTCTATCATAATCTTTCTTGGTTAACAATTTTGGTACAATCGTTGATAATATTATATACCTCCTACACAAGAAATTACTCAGTTGTGACGTAAAAATGGTGAATATTTTTATTTTAAGACCATGTACAAATTGAAAAAGCGTAAATGTTACATAATCAAAAGTCATTTTAAAATGAGATACGCAATCTTGGAATGGGCAAAGTGCTAAAATAGAAAGGAATACTATTGTGGGTATGTTAGAATACGTGTTAAATTGTGGTTTGTACATCTTTTCCAATAAATTAATGCAGCGAAACATCTCCATTAAGGGTTTCCTTTGTTTTATACATCCAATAAAAGCGAATATGTGCCAACAAATCCGCAAAATATAAGAAACTGCAAAGTACATGAGTAAAACAATCGGGAGGTGATGGTTAACGACCACATCAATTTCATTCCAAAACGATATGTAAAGTGCCACTATTATTACAATAAATACACATGGAATATATGTGTAAATAAACAGAGAACAACTTTTGGAAGGAAATATGCCAAAATATGCTCCTATCATAAAAAATAGTTTAAGAAAAACGGTATCGCTGCTCATTTTCAGTGGGTTACACAACACTATGTTGTGGTTTGAAAAAATATATTTACTTTTAATGTAGGTAGAAAAAATAATGGGTTTAGTAATAACGTGTTTTATATCTTTTACTTGTTAAAAATATAGATTGTTCGCAATCTGTAGTCATTTTAGTAAATGCTTACGGTTTTACTGTTCTTAGACTAGGTTTAACTATTATAATACAGGGTGATTGATTAGTGGGGTAAAGCTCGATAGATCCGCTATAGTAATAGATAGCAATAAAAGTTAATAGGAAAAATTGTAGTCAACTTTAAGGTGAAACAGTAGCGATCAACAGGTAGCTAAAACGCGTTCCAAGATTGCGGCTGTAATTTTGAATATTTTTTCGAGATATTTGGCACACATATTCGTAATATAATAAAGAATGGCGGTACAGAGCCCACTTTGAAAAATATATTAATATGTGGAAATTACTCTGTAATTAACTACAATATTAAAAAAACGAGCTTGTACCGCCATTAAGAAGAACAAAAAAATACACTTTCTTCAAATAAACTTTTTTATCCGATACCTAGATGTTGTGACATTTTGGAACTACTAATGAAATAAAAAATTTTAGTAGTTCCAAAATGACACAAAATCTAGGCATCGGATAAAAAAGTTTATTTGAAGAAAGTGTATTTTTTTGTTCTTCTTAATGGCGGTATAGGCTCGTTTTTTAATATTGTATTTAATTACAGAGTAATTTCCACATATTAATATATTTTTCAAATTGGGCTCTGTACCGCCATTCTCTATTATATTACGAATACGTGTGCCAAATATCTCGAAAAAATATTCAAATTTACAGCCGCAATCTTGGCACGCGTTTTTGCTACCCGTTGATCGCTACTGTTTCCTCTTAAGCTTCACATTACAAAATTAATTAGAATGTTACAGGTTGTTCGATAACACAATGGCAGACCAAACTTATGTTTTTTTAAATGGAACACCCTATATTTTATTTTATATTCGAAATTCTGTTAACTTCTCCATCACAAAAATATAAAGGTTTGTTATGTTATACGGGGTATTTACAAAGTTATAACCAATTTTGTATGAAAATCGTAACAAATTCAACTCCCTGTATAAATAAAAATAGGCACAACAGCAATGGTTTATTAATGCCATATTTTTTTATTTATTGTCAAAATTTTCAAGAATGATTGATATTGCTAATTTTCTTTATATCAAATACAGGGTGAGTCAAGACGCAAGTACATTATTTTCCCAGTAATGTTAAATAGAACACCCTGTATTTTATATCATTATTGAAAAGAAATATTACCGTACGTTAATTTTTATATAATATTCCCTATGTCCAAATTTGTTAGTTTTCGAGATATTTTCATTTTTCAGAGCAAATTATTTTAGGTCTCTAAATTTATCTAAATTTTAAGTAAGCCATGACTGAATTGACAATTGACGATTACTGATTAATTATCAATCCAGTAATCAATGTAACAATGTAGCAAATAAAGAAATAAAAATAATTTATTAGTAGTACATTTTGCAAAAAAAAAACACAACCGCAATATGCAACATTTGTGAAACAATTAGAAACTACTTTTTTATGTAAATGTAATAAATAAAGAAAGAAAATTAGTAATAAATTTTACGAAAAAACCCCAAACATAAAATACAACATTTTGTGAAGACAATTAAACACTACTTTTGTATGTAAATGTGACACTGTAACAAATAAAGAACGAAAAATAATTTATCAGTAATACATTTTGCAAAAAAAAACATGTTTGAAAAAATTAAAAGCTACTTTTAATAAAATATTTTTAATATTTAATTACATAAGGTGTTCAAAATTACTTTTATGCACGCCTAAAAACTATAATTGAATGAAGCATTTATAAATTAACACATCGAAATACACTTTGTATTATATTTTTCATCTCATTCCTTGTTGTTGGAGGTATTTTGTAAACTTCATTATTAACGTAACCCCAAAAAAATCAGTCCAGTTTATTAAATTCTGGTGATTTGGTTGGCCACGCTACTGGTCCATTGAAAAATGAAAATATCTCGAAAACTAATGAATTTAGACGTAGGGAATGTTATCCAAAAATTAAAGTACGGTAGTGGTACTTCTCAATAGTGATATAAAATACAGGGTATTCCATTTAAAATTACTGAGAAAATAATGTACTTGCGTCTTGACTCACCCTGTATTTGATATAAAGAAAATTAGCAATTTCAATCATTCTTGAAAATTTTGACAATACGTTAAAAATATAGCATTAATAAACCATTGCTGTTTTACTTATTTCTGTTTATACAGGGAGTTGAACTTGTTACGATTTTCATATAAAATTGGTTATACCCTGTACAACATAACAAACCTTTATATTTTTGTGATGGCGAAGTTAACAGGATTTCGAATTTAAAATAAAATATAGGGTGTTCCATTTAAAAGAACATAAGTTTGGTTTGCCGCTGTGTTATCGAACACCCTGTAACATTTTAACTAATTTTGTAATATGAAGCTCAAAAGTGGCTAAAATTTTTGTTATTAACTTTTATTGCTATCAGGTATACAGGTTATAAAAATCTACAAGATAGTAATCAGACCATCTTTACATCAGAATGTTAAACGGTGGTTTCTTTGGATTCGCTAATAGAAACGAGACAGTTAATCTGAAGCCATCTCCTATCTGAGGTTGGATGTTATAATGGCTATGGTCACTTTGTTGGCTGCGGCTCTGAATAGTTGTAATGAACTACAGTTAAACAATTCTCTAAGGTTCCTCAGCCAGGAGATGCGTCTTCTGCCTATGCTTGTTCTTCCTTGGATCCTTCCTTGCATAATAATTCAGAGCAACTCATATTTTTCTTCTCTGGATATGTGACCCAAATATTCCAGTTTCCTTGTTTTTATACTGTTCATAATATCTAACTAATTATTTAAACGTCTAATAACAACATTGGTAATCCTTTGAACCCACTGAATTTTCAATATTCTTCTCTAACACCACATTTCAAACGCTTTTATTTTTCCTAAGTGTTGTCTCTTCAATGTCCAAGCTTCCATTCCGTATAGTGATATAGGAAATATGTAACATCTTAGAGCTTTCAATCTGAGAGGCAACTGAAGGTCTTTGTTTTTAAGCATTGTCTTCATTTTTATAAATGCTTGTCTTGCAGTTTCAATTCGGACTTTAATTACTTTGCTTTGGTCATTTTTCCCAGGTTCCCAGATATTTGTATGTCTCTACTTTTTCTATTTTTGAGTTTACTCTATCATTAACCTTTCATTTCCATGTTGTGTTTTTTAGACAATCATAAATTTAGTTTTTTTCTTGTTTATATTTAGTCTATATCTAATGCAATAATCGTTAATTCTTGTAGCGATTCCAGGGTGTCTGCTATTATAATGGTGTCATCCCCCAATCTTATGTTATTTACTATTCTTCCGTTTATATAGATTCCATCACTTAGTCCTGCTATCGCTGTGTGAAATATGGCTTCACTGTACACTTCTTACTCTTCTCTTGTGGGTCTGGGATAACTGGTGCCAAGCGCACCACTTCAATGACAGCTATGTAGGCTCCCTTGCATTTTGTAATAAAAAGAGAGGCAATATTGGAATACTACAGAATGAACCACAAACTGAAACTTCGTAATAAAGCGATAGGATATATGAGTTTCACAAGGAATGTGATGAAGGACATCTTTAATGTGGAATCGGATCATATGCAAAAAAGATACAATTTTAAGAATTCACATAGGATGTCTATTTCAGACAAAGACGTATCGGTAAAGAAGTCATACCACTGCCAACAGTGTAAGATCTGCATACAGGGCGGATCCAAAACTGGAGGGAATGTGGGAGCAGAAATATATTCCAAAAATCAAAAAAGAGTTAGCAAAAGCTTTGCTTAGAAAGGAATTGCACCGTTTTCCAAGCTGAGATTTAGGTGATACTACAATTTTCAAAGGGAAAAAATCAGAGAGCACCTAAAAAAGAGCAGATCTATATAGTGTCAGACAGTTAATCAGCACTGGAGGCACTGGTATATGAAATAGTGACATCCAGGCTAGTGTGGGATTGTATCGAAGAACTGAATTAACTAGGAGTCCGAAAAAAGGTTGAGATTGTCTGAGTATCAGGGCACCAGGGCATCGAAAGCAAAAAAAGCAGATCTATTTACCAAAAAAGGATCGAATGCACCAAATGGACCAGCTGTGGGGCCCTGTGAGCACCAAAGGCTGCAGCCCAAATAGTTGTACGAGGACTGGATTCGAGAAAGTCATAAGCGATACTCGTGACCAGACATCTCGTAACACGACAATTCGTAACCGGACATGTGGTAACGGACAACTCGTAACGACGACAGTTCGTAACAGCGACACTTCGTAACGGCGACAGTTCGTAACTATACAAATTCGTAACGGACAATTCGTAACGTCCAAATTGAATTATGCTGTTTATTTTTGTTAACGGGAAAACTAACTGTTATTACAGTTATAATTGAAGTTATGTTTATCAATTTAACGAATCAGTACCGGGAGAAACATGTTTAACACATTTTATATTTCGTGTTTCAGAATATATTAAAAGTATTTAAACACAAACAAATATTTAAATACATACAAACTTTTAACAATATTTTTAAAAATGTATCCCTCTTATTGTTCCTTAAATTTGCATATACCTAGAAAAAGGAATAATGAAGTAATTCGTGAAATCTTTAAGCGGAAAACCGTCTTTAGACATTCCCAACTTTCTAAGTAAACATTTTGTAAAGGAAAGATTATAATTTTAAAAATGTTTATCCTTATACTGATTCGTTAAATTGATAAACATAATTTCATTTATAACTGTAATAACAGTTAGTTTCCACGTTAATAAAAATAAGCAGAATAATTCAATTTGGACGTTACTAATTGTCCGTTACAAATTTGTATAGTTGCGAACTGTCGCCGTTACGAACTGTCGCTATTATAGGCCATTCCACGAATATACGACTGTTTTGGATTGTCGCGACAATGAATATTTTTGTCTGCATCATAAGAAGTGCGAAAGTAAATGGCTCTTATAATTATTCCAATAAACAACAATGTAATTTGCAATGAACTTTCGTTCTTCATATTTTGCACAGTAAAATATTCGTTGTCGGAATAATCCAAAACAGTCGTATATTCGTGGAATAGGGTATACGAATTGTCCGTTACCATTTGTCCGGTTACGAACTGTCGCGTTACGAGATATCATGGAACCGCGATACTGGAAACACATCATGAAAAATCTTCATTGGTGGATCATTTACGTAAAAAAGAGGAAGTGCTCTTTATGAGCAAGAATAAACTAAGAATAGTAACATTAATGCTGACCGGGCACGTAACAGTAAGAGAATTCCTGAATAAAATAGGTATCAACGGAGACCTTAACTTCAGATTCACAATAAGGAACAAAAAACTGTGAAACATGAGATTGCTAGGCACTGGACCGCAAAAGATAAAAACGATATGGAGAACCAAGAGGAGTCCCTGCTATATTTTAGGAAATAATAATAATAGTCTCCCGTTTTATACCACTGTGGCTTTGGGAGTATAGCAGGGTAGTCTGCTATGTCTAGGGCCTACGGTATACAAGGAAGGTAACAGGGCCAGTGCTACGCTTCAACCGCCTATTATTACCCCTGGTTTTACCCAAAGTACTCATTTTATTCAGGCTAAGTCGACCTGGGGCCTATAAACATTTTAAAAATGTCTAGTTGTTCTTGCCGGCGGTAGGATTTGAACTACGGACCACCGACACGCGAGCCAAGCACGCTACCACTTCGCTAGCGCCGGCGATCGATCCCCCTCTCAAACCAAGTTATATATAAAAATTATAAAAACATCCATTTATTCATTTATTTTTCATAGAAATTTAGCCAATCGGCCCCCCTCTTGACGATGCTTAATCCTGCTGGATCCGCCACTGCCACATATTGTTCAGTAAAAAGTTACACCATTTTGAGCGTCGCGTTTGGGGAGAAGTGGGGAAGAAGTAGGTAAATTAATAGTTTTTTACGATTTTCGTCAATATTTCTAAAACTATGCGGTTTAGCGTGAACAATGTTCTATACAAAAATGTTCTACATTAAATTCTAAACAAAAAGGTCCGATGCATAATCCTTCTAAAATGAACGGTTCTAAAGTTACGGAGGTAGTATAGTATAAAGTATAATTGGTCCAAAAAATGCCTAACCCTGTCATTCAAAATAAAAGTTTTCCTCCAACACCAAATTGTTCTAGGTGTATGGTCCAGATATTGTTCAGTAAAAAGTTACACCATTTTGAGCGTTGGGTTTTGGGGGGAGGGGAAGGGGAGAAGTCGGTAAATTAGTAGTTTTTTACAATTTTCATCAATATTTTTAAACTTAAGCGGTTTAGCGTGAACAATATTCTATACAAAAATGTTCTACATTAAATTTGAAACGAAAAATTTACTGTTGGAAAGATATTCTTGCGAGACATTGTCCATAGAAATTTCAGATTGGGTCTCTCCTTACCAGAGATTTATATGGCCTAGGCCCCACTTCTTGGTGAGGTTAACGTTCCTTCAAGGGCTTATCAGTAACATACCACCGGCCATTGAAATAGCAAATTATATTACATAATTACAAAACACAATCCTTTAACAAAAATTAGTTTTCTCAGTAATAATATTATAATTTGTCCAAACAATATAAAAAATATGGAAAATCTCTACGTTACACCGTCCGTAACTCCAAAACCTTTAATTTTAGAAAAATCATGCATCGGACCTTTTTCGTTTCAAATTAAGTGTAGAACATCTTTATAGGATATTGTTTACGCTAAACCGCTTAGGTTTAGAAATATTGACGAAAAACTTAAAAAAACTAATAATTTACCGACTTTTTTCCTCCCCCTCCCCCCAAACCCGACGCTCAAAACGGTATAACTTTTTACTGAACAAAATTTGGACCATATATGTATAACAATTTGGTCTTTTGGTCTGGAAAGCTTTTATTTTGGATGTTTGGGTTAGGCCTTTTTTTGACCATATTATATTATACTACCTTTTTAACTTTGGAACCGTTCGTTTTAGAAGGATTATCGTATAATCTTTTTTGTTTAAAATTTAATGTAGAACATTTTTGTATAGAACATGCTTCACGCTAAACCGCATAGTTTTAGAAATATTGACGAAAATCGTAAAAACCTGCTGATTTACCTACTTCTTCCCCACTCCCCCTCCCCAAACCCGACGCTTAAAATGGTGTAACTTTTTACTGAACAATGTGTCGACCATATATAGGGGAGTGCATATAGATTTTCACTTTGGAAAAAATCAAACAAGATAGAACTTTTTGTAATTTCATTAAGAAATGTTTAATATCAAAAAAAAAGAATGTGTGTGTACTTTGTACGCACGTAAGAAGTTATACTTCTATTATATGATTATATGATTATAAACGAAATTAATATACTTTTTATTTATATTTTATTTAAATATTAAATTAATTTATACTTACTACTTCTCAAACATTTTTATTAAAACAGTGCCAAAAATTAAAATAATAAAAAAATAAAACACACACAAACACATTAAAAATGCCACAAATGATTTCTGAACATTAATTGTCGGAAAAATTTTTAACTAAATACGTATTTTCTGAAAATAAAATTATATAATAAATATACTTACAATCATAAAATGTATAAAAAAAATAAAAAAATAAAAGTTTCTATTGGGATTCGAAGCAACTTACCACGCGGCTGGTATTTGCGTTTTCACTCGCATTAAAACTTGGCCACAGAGACAGCTTGTCATTACGTGCGAAGATCGTCTAACTAAACAGATTAACCTTTTGACATTTTTAACTTATGTAAATCAAATTATTTTGATTTTGAATTGAAATGATTTAGAATTGAAAAAATTATATAACAAATATACTTACAATCATAATATGCATAAAAAAATAAAACTTGCATCGGGAATTGAACCCTTGAATTTCGTGCCGCTTTGACTCGTAATCGAAGCGTAGACTCACTCGTCCAATCGCACATTATTTATCATGTGGAAAAATACGGTAACTGAACGTTTTACTGTTTGACAATTGTTTTGAAAATTATGTAGTTTAAATTTTGTGGAAGAAAATATAAAAATATAACAAAACAGTAAGAAAACAATATATTAGATGAAGATTGGTAGAACTTTTGTTGGTAATCAAATTAAGTATGTAAATCAAAGCATTACATACCTACTAGATAAATAAATCTACGCCAAAAAATCATAATTTAAAAATAAAAATCGAACCTAATTTGGGATTTCTCTCTAAAATCCGCATTCTTGAGAAAATAAATGTATGTATTTCAACCTAATCCAAATGTATAATTACAATATGATTATAATAAAAACTAGGTACTTACCAAATTAGAATGAGTTTTCCTTGTCCAAAATAGTCCAAAAGTCCAAAAATATAGGTATATGAAAACTATTTAAAAAGGCAGTATAACTATTAACTAACTTTTGTTTGTTGTTTCTTTTCACACAAATTTTAAAACGCAACAACCATAAATAATCTAACTACAGCTGTGTCACAGCCACCATAATGAATAATTTTTGACATGTCATTTGAACATCCAATCAGAACAAAGTTATAATGCGCATGCGCCCGGTCGCTAGGTTTTCCCATATAAAATTTCACCGTCATTACGCCCGTAAAGAAGTATAACTTCAAAAATCTACTCGAGAAGAGGGTGCTTCAGTTTTTATTAAACAAATGAACTACGAAATTAGATGTTTTTTTAAATAACTCCGAAAATATAAACTTTAGAAAAAAAATGACTTGACCATTGAAAAATTCAGAAAATTTTACAAAAAAACCTTTATAAAGAATTTTCTAAAATTAAATATGTATCTTCCATAATTTTTTATTTATAACGCTAAAGTCACCCTTCTCACAAACATTGGCGCACTGTAAACTAGCGTACGACGAAGTGCACGATTGAGTTATTTTAATGTAATTCTTAAAACTAATGGATCAAATAAAATTTTACAAATTGAACATGAAAGAAGAATAATTAAACTATCTTACGGTTATAATAAATAGAAATAAAATGTATGGGCATAAGTACGGCGTGGGCGGAAAGTGAGCCTTACACTATTTTTTTTTAAATGATTTTAAAATGTGTAACTAATAGATACAATTTTTCTTATAAAACTCTAAATTTTGTACAACTTACCTTTCAAGCCTCTTACTAAATGATGTTTCATTCAAAAAAGATCTCAAAAATTTAATTCAAATGATATGTCGTCTCAAAAAATGTAATTTTTGAAATCTTAGTTTTATAGAATTACCACCACTTTAAGACGGTATTACTCAAGTTTGAACAGATCTATTACAGTTTTATAAGTGCTTTTTAAAGCTTAGGATATAATCTTTAAAATTCACTAACTTATTTTACTTTAGAAATGAAATAAACTATTTCGTTTTGAGAAAATTAAGAAAGATAACAAAAATGTAATACAAAAGCCGAAAATTACCAGCTAAAACAATGTTTATACAAAGTGTTCAAAACTTTTTTCTGTAAAACTTACCTAAAATACATTTAATGATAAGCTTCAACAATAATAAATGTTCAGCAAAAGAGATTTGTTTAGCTCTTATACAGTATGTCAGCGTAACTTGGAACCTATTGATAACTTTTTTATTTTCAGTTTTACGAAAAAAGTTATTCTTCATAAAATACTCTGCATCGTATATAATCTAAGATGCAATCATCAAATATCAAATTTAATTAATTTTATAGCACCTTTACATTTTACAATATCGAAAATTGTTATTAAGAAAAGTTGTTTGGAATTAAAAAATTTGTTTTAGTGTTCAATTACATCCTTCTAATTAAAATATTGTGAATAATAAAGGCACTTAACTCTTAAAGAACATTTATATTTTTTACATACCTCGTATAAAATAAAAAAAAAATTGATATCTTATGGATGTGTCTTATATTTTAGACTAGGGAGAGCATTTTATGAAGAATAACTTTTTTTCGTAAAAGTGATAATAAAATAGTTATCATAATTGAAATAAAATGATGATGAGTATCCGTAATTTGAGAAAAAATTAGAATGACGTAATTGTATATTTAAACATAGTTTTTAATTTCAAACAACTTTTCATAATATCATTTTTTGATATTCTGGAATATAAAGGTACTTCACTCTTTAACGAAATTCATATTTTTGACATAACTCGTATAAAATTGATAAAATTTGATATCTGATGGTTGAGTTTTAGATTTTTGACTATCCAGAGTATTTTACTTTTTTTCGTAAAATTGATAATAAAAAAGTTTTCCATGTGGTTCCTAGCTACGCAGACATACTGTGTAAGAGCTTCTGTATAAGAATTTTCAAATTGCAATGCCATATTCGGATTCAACATAATCAAAAACAAAATAGAAACATATTTGATCAAAGTAAAATGATGAATTTAACGATATATTTAATAGTTATTTATGATATAAGTGTTAAAAGTACACGTTTAAGGCACTCATGTGAAAGTTTGCAGAATGAGCGATAGCGAGTTCTGCAATTCACATGAGTGCCTTAAAAATGTACTTTTTAACACGCATATCATACAATATTTTTTCTACAAACGTAATTACAGGACAATATCTACAAAAACTTTTACTTGAACTACTGGCATTCCATTTTTATATTTTTTTGACATTACATCAAAATTGCCTATACGGTCAATACGAATTGCAGTGCCATAAAATTTTTAAAGCACTAGTGCCTTAAAGTAGCATTTTTAACGCTCGTATGGAGTGCTAAAAATTGCATTTTTAACACGGTTGTAGAAAAAATTATGTATACAAAACAATTGTTATTGTTTAAACAATTAATAAACAATCAGCGGCCAAATCTGCCAGTAGAACTTTTTACTTTAACAAGTATATAAACTAACAAAAATGTTCTAGAAAAATATAAGCTTGTTTGGATTTTTCCGAAACAATGCATGTTTTCGTTCTAATTGCACTCCCCTAATAGAAGAATTTCGCGTCGGAGGATAAATTTGACTTTGTATGTCTGGGTTATGCCTTTTTTTGGATCAACTGTATCATACTAATAGTAAAACTCATTAGTTTTACTGCAACTTATTTTGAAATTATTAACAAAAAATGTCTTAACTTACCCACATATCTGTTACAAAAATAACGAAAAATTGAAGCATATTCAACAAGCTTTCACATGTGTACAGATATAATATGTAATGTAATATCGACGTAAATGTTACGAAAGAGATTGACAATATCAACAAAAAGAGTTCCCCAGCATATATGTTGAACCACGTAGCAATCTGGTGTAACATCGCAATGCTTTTCTTAAACATTTTAATTTCTTTAATATTTTTATCTCTATCATAATCTTTCTTGGTTAACAATTTTGGTACAAGCGTTGATAATATTATATACCTCCTGCACAAGAAATTACTCAGTTGTGACGTAAATATAGTGAATATTTTTATTTTAAGACGATGTAAAAACTGAAAAAGCGTAAATGCTATATAATTAAAAGTCATTTTAAAATGAGGTAAGCAATCTTGGAATGGGCAAAGTGCTAAAATAGAAAGGAATACTATTGTGGGTATGTTAGAATATACGTTAAATTTTGGTTTGTATATCTTTTCCAATAAATTCATGCGGTGAAACATCTCCGTTAAGCGTCTCCTTTGTTTTATACATCCAATAAAAGCGAATATATGCCAAGAAATCCGCAAAATATAAGATACTGCAAAGTACATGGGAAAAATAATGGGGAAGTCATAATTATATACCAAATCAATTTGATCCCAAAACGTTTTGTAAATTGCAACTATTATTACAATAAATACACATGGAATATATGTGTAAATAAACAGGGAACAACTTTTGACAGGAAATATGCCAAAATATGCTCCTACCCTAAAAAATAGTTTAAGAAAAACGGTATCGCTGGCCATTTTCAGTTGTAGGTACAACAGTCTGTTCTAGTCTGAAAAAATATATTTATTTTTAATGTAGAAAAAATAATGGATTTAATAATGATGTGTTTTATATCGTTTACTTGTTACAAATTACAGATCAATCGCAATATATATACTAAATTTACATTCAAGATGCAGTAGAAATAAACAAACCAAGATACGTTAAATGCTAATATAGGGGAGTGCAATTAGAACGAAAAGATACAATGTTTCGGAAAAAATCAAACAAGGTTATATTTTTCTAAAACTTTTTTTGTTAGTTTATAAATATGTTAAAGTAAAAAGTTCTACTCACAAATTTCGCCGCTAATTGTTTATTAATTGTTTAAACAATAACAACTCTTTTGTATAAATAATGTTAAAAATATGGGTGAATTCAACATTTTATTTTGATAAAAAATATTTTCATTTTAGTTTTGATTATTCTGAACCCGAATCTGACATTACAATTTGCAAATTCAAAATGGTGGATTCAAAATGGCGGATTTTTTCCTAAAAATCCTTAAAAAGTAGTTGTAAAATCCGAATTTTTTTATAAAACGTGTTTGTTTACATATATGTGATATTTTTGAGAGGTTGCTGAACCTGAATCAAATATTGATAATTTAAATTATAAAATGGCAGATCCAAAATGGCGGATAACTTAAAAAATAGTTGTAAAATCATAATTTCTTTACAAAATGTATTTATTTCTACATAATCTATTTATTTTTGAGAGCTTTAATAAACCTAACTTAAATGTTATGATCATAAACTATGAAATGGCGGATACAAAATGCGGATTTTCTAAAAAGAACATAAAAGAACATTTTTCTAAAATATTTATTGTCTTTATTTTTAACAGGTTGTTGAATATGAATTAAAGATTAAAAATTTAAATTTCAAAATGGCGAATCCAAAATGGCGGATATTTAAATGGAAAACAAGTAGAATCCAATCAAACAAATATGGAACTTTATTCTTAAAAAAAAAGATAAACAAATAATTTTCACAATAATAGTAAAAATTAAAATGTATTAGAAAGAATATCTAAAAAAAAACAAATTTTCGATTAGAAGGATATAATTACATATTGGAAGATAGTTTTTAATTCCAAACAACTTTTCTTTATAAAAATTTTGGATATTGTGAAATATAAAGGTACTTTACTCCTGAGTGAAATTCATATTTTTTGACATACCTCGTACAAAATTAACAAAATTTGATATTTGATGGTTGCATCTCATGTTATATACGATGCAGAGTATTTTATAAACAATAACTTTTTTTCATAAAACTGATATTAAAAAAGATATCAATAGGTTCCAAGTTAAGCAGACATACTGTATAGTGTATAAGAGCTAAAAAAAATTTTTTTTGTTGAACATTTATTATTGTTAAAGCTTATTATTAAATGTATTTTAGGTAAGTTTTACAGAAAAAAGTTTTGATCACTCTGTATATACATTTTTTCAGCTGGTAATTTTCCGTTTTTGTATTCCATTTTTGTTATCTTTCTTAGTTTTCTCAAAAAGAAACCGTTTATTTCATTTTTAAACTAAAATAATTTAGTGACTTTTAAAGATTACATCCCAAGTTTTAAAAAAATAGCAAAAAAATTGTATTAGATTTATTCAAACTTGAGTAATACCGTCTTAAAGTGGTGGGAATTCTGTAAAACTACGAAGTTTTCAAAAATTACATTTTTTGAGACATCGTATTATTTGAATTAAATGTTTGAGATTTATTTGAATGAAACATCGTTTAGTAAGAAGATTGAGAGGTAAGTTGTGCAAATTTGAGAGTTTTATAAGTAAAATTGTATTAGTTACACATTTTTAAATCATTTTTAAACAAAATTCATGTAAGGCTCACTTTCCGCCCACACCGTACATATGTCCATATATTTTATTTCTTTATATTACAACCATAAGATAGCTTGTTTCATCTTCTTTCATGTCCAATTTGTAAAATTTCTTTTGATCCATTAGTTAAAGAATTACATTAAAAAAACTCAACCGTGCAATTCTTCCAACGCTAGTTTACAGTGCGCCAATGTGTGTGAAAAGGGTGACTTTGGCGTTATAAATAAAAAATTACAGAAGCTAGAGATTTAAGTTTAGAAAAATCTTTATATAAGGTTTTTTTTGTAAAATTTTCTGAATTTGTCAATGGTTGTCAGTTTTTTTTCTAAAAATTATATTTTCGGAGTTATTTAAAAAAACATCTAACTTCGCTGTTCATTTGTTTAATAAAAAATGAAGCACCCACTTCTCGAGTAGAACTTTTTGATATGTTGTTTATTAAACATTTCTTAATGAAATTACAAAAAGTTTTATCTTGTTTGATTTTTTCCGAAGTGAAAATCTAAATGCACTCCCCTAATAGGATCACTTCCAAATCAAAATATAACGTAATTATGGTTTAAAATAATACTCTCGATTCGTTTATACGAATTCATTTATACAAGTTACAGATCGAATTTATATTATCAACTAACTCTATTTACAAAATTTATCCGTATTTATAGCCCAGTCGTTATTCTGGAACAATCGACGCTCATCTCTAGTTATTGTCCACACATTCGGAGAATTTCTCGTCTTCCGTCCCGCTACATCGCGTCTTATCTAGAAAGATCGACGTGGACTATGTATGTGGAGATGGGATTTGTTATACGAGGGTGGGTCATTAATTATTTTGTTACACTGCTCCCCTCTTAAGATCTAAGCGTCCCGATCAGCAACTCTAGATGTCTTTCCGAATACCGAACAATCAACGCACTTTAATTATTTCCGACGAACAAAGTTCAAAAGTCTTTTAAAATTTAATTTATTTACACTCCCACACCGGACATCAATATAACGTAATTACGGTTTAAAATAATACTCTCGGTTCGTTTATACGAATTTATTTATACAAGTTGCAGATCGAATTTATATTATCAACTGACTCTATTTACAAAATTTATCCGTATTTATAGCCCAGTCGTTATTCTGGAACAATCGACGCTCATCTCTACTTATTGTCAACACATTCGGAGAATTTCTCGTCTTCCGTCCCGGTACATCGCGTCTTATCTAGAAAGATCGACGTGGAATGTGTATGTGGAGATGGGATCTGTTATACGAGAGTCGGTCATTAATTATTTTGTTACAATAATTTACAATGTATAAACTTTGGAAATCATGATTTGGGATTTGCAATGAATATACCTTGCAAATTATGATTCGGAAGTGCTCCTAGTAGCATTTAACGTGTCTTGGTTTGTTTATTTCTACTGCATCTTGATTGTAAATTTAGTATAGTCATTCTAGTAAATGCTAAAGTTTTTACCGTTCTTAGATTAGGTCTAACTGTATAGAGGTCGTTATTAACATTTCATATTTAAAAAACGTTGTCAAAGTTTTTTGTTATGTATTGAATAATGACAATTATTCTGACACACATTTCCAAGAAAATAGTTGTCCAGAAAACCAAAATTAAAATCTACAAAATAGTATTCACACCATCTCAACATAAGAATGTTAAACCGTGACGTTGATGAAGGAAATGAAGGAAAATTAACCTCTCAACTCGATCAACGATTTCGTTTCAACTTGATTCTGCTCGCAAAGGCCAACTTCACCACTTTACACTGACTTCTCACTTTTCAAAACTGGACTGCTGTCTTCAAATATTCATTTCACAGTGCCTATTTTTTCTCTCCTCAAATCAGACTCAATACTCTTATCCCTTCCATCCATCATTTTCCACCAATCATAAAACATCCTTTCTACCCACTACCCCTATTATCATTTCTTAAGAACCAATTTAATTTGTATACAACTTTCCAATTTGTTAAATTCTCGGAGACATCAAATTACTTTCGTTGTTTCAAAATGCTAAACAAAAAGTCTTACATTCTAAACTCAATAAATTTGTTTACCGCTTAACCTTCTTCGAATTTTTTATAAAATGTCTTATTGTCCATTGCAAAGCGAAATAAAACTGTATTGTCTAATCTGACCGCACCATTGTTTAAATCCGTCCAAAAACCCATTAAGAAAACCACCTTCTTAACGA
Organism: Diabrotica virgifera virgifera; assembly: GCF_917563875.1. Taxonomy (NCBI): domain Eukaryota; kingdom Metazoa; phylum Arthropoda; class Insecta; order Coleoptera; family Chrysomelidae; genus Diabrotica; species Diabrotica virgifera. The sequence goes on along the minus strand of NC_065443.1, from coordinate 282,759,907 downwards.
TTTCACTTTCTGCGAAAACATTGATTACTAGTGATTACTAACTAAATTATCCTATTACAATTTTTGGTCATATACAGGGCGATGAAAATCTATAATTTCGTGGTCTCTGATATAAATTTATTTTCTAAATTTTTCCAAAAAAAATTATACAACAATACATGGATCGACTATTAAAAAAGCTCTTAAGAGAAAGAACAAATGACGCTAGAACCGGAAACATCAGAACTTACCACAAATTAAGATGTTAATGTAAGTACACAGGAAGTTCGAAAAACACTTGAAAAGCTGAAGAACAGAAAAGTTGCAGGTAAGGACGGAATTCCAAACGAATTACTGAAATACTGTGGAGCAGCAATGACAGAACAATTAACAACATTAATTAACGAAATCATAAAATACAATAAAATACCGCAAGAATGGAGAACGAGCCAACTAATCCTACTATTCAAAGAAGGAGTTAAAAAGCAGCCAGAATACTACAGAGGTATCAACTTGTTAAATTCTGCCCTAAAACTTACAACTAAAATTCTATCAAGAACTAATGGATCAGAAGATAAGTTTAGCAGATGAACAACAGGGTTTTCGTACGGGAAATCGGGAGCAGATGCAATAGTCGTCATAAAGCAAATAACTGAGAAATCGCTAGAGTATAATACACTAGCATTTTTATGTCTGATTGACTTAAAGATAGCATTTGACAGAGTAGGACTTAAAGATGTAATCCATCTTCTGTATAATAGAGAAGTCCCCCTAGATATTATACAAACAATTGAAAACATTTTCCAAAAACAACAAAATGGAAGTCAGAATAGATGGACAACTTACAGAACCTATAGTCATAGGCAGCGGAATAAGACAGGGACGGAATGGGACGTTTCATCGCCGCCGGTTCATCGCCGCCGTTTCGATGCCGCCGGTTCATCGCCAGTCCATTTCATCACCGACCGTTTCATCGCCGGCCGTTTCATCGCCAGTTATTCAGTTGATCTTGTATTATGGGAGATGACACGATACGACGTTAAATTCAGTTCAAAACTTATGACAAATAAATAGATAAAAAATATTATTATATTAATTTACTGTTCTATTTCTACTTTCCCTAAATTTGATACTAAATAGTATTAAATTTGTAGTGTTAAATTATATTTTATATTATAAAAGTTTAAAAGTCTATTAAAATATTAAGTATGGCAACGGGAATGGTCATATCTCTCATTTCCTAGAATTCCGAATTAATATTAAAAATAAATAATAAATGTAACTGTCGAAAATTGGTCGAAAATTAGGAAATATATCAGTTAGCGATTAACTAACTGGCGATGAACCGGCGGCATCGAAACGGCCGGCGATGAATCGGCTGGCGATGAACTGGCGGCATCGAAACGGCGGCGATGAAACGTCCTAGACCCGACAGGGAGACTCATTGAGTCCTATGCTCTTCAATAACGTTCAGTGTATAAACGAATGGACACTAAATAGAAAAAAAGAATGGAATAACCACATAAGCAGAATGGCGAAGACACGTGAGGTCAAAATAGTAAGAGATAAATCACCAATCGGTAGAAGAAGTATCGGCCGACCGCGCAGATGGAGTGACAACCTTCCATAGAGGTATCAATCCACCAATGAACAAGCAGAATTGCTTATAAAGAGAAAGAAGAAGAAGACGAAGAAGAAGAAGAAAAAGTTGTAAGATACTTGTATTATTCAAAGTCCCGAAAGGGTCTTTTTGGCTTATTTTCTTGTAGACCAGTAAGGATCTGTAAAAAAACGTCTATTTTTGGATGTGAAAGGTGGCATTCGGATTTTTGCAGATAAAGTTAGGTGACACCTTCAGTAATAATAATTGACTTATGCTCCTTCTCAAATATGCCCGGAACATTAATAAAAAAATTAAAATATTTAAAAATTTCGAAAAACGTCGATTTTTTTCTGCTTTCTTTGCTTATAACTTTAAAACGATTCGTTTTGGAACAAAGTCGTATAGAAATAAAATAAATATAATTGAATTTTGTATGATATACGACTGGTCAAAAATGTCTTAACGTATTACCTTTTCTGCAATATAGCAATAAATAAGGGGGCAAAATACGCCTGTTGTTATTCAATGTTTTCAACCACTTTGGTGGCACTTAGAACCTTAGTAATTCGCTTAGAAAATTCTTTGTAACATACTTAAACCGTGTACCAAAATTCATTAAAATCGACCTAATAGATTTTGCATAATAAATTTGCAATCTAAATGTTTTTAAAAAAGTTCAAATTTTTTAAAATCTATCTAAACAAAAAGTAGACCATTTAGAAGTTGTCTAATTTTTACATATAAAGAGGTGCTCTACCTATCTAATACACTTTACAGAATTAAAATCGGATTATTTAAGGGGCCTCAGCAATGTTTTAAACTTATAAACAATTTTTTGGCTTATAAACAAATAGCTTTGTTTAATAATAAAAAATTAATTTTTAGCAATGCAAATAATTAAAACCGGTATAATTTGACTTAAACTTTCAAATGCTGTCAGCAGAATTGCTATTTTATTTTTTAATCAAAATTTATTCGCGTTCAAAATTTGCAATTTTTCGAATTTTTGAAAGTTCCACTGCGTTTATCTCGAAAACTATGCATCTTACGAAAAAACTTGTAAAAACATTTTTTGCTTAGAATTACCCAAGAAATACAAAAAAATGTTTTATTTTGCGAAAAATCGATGTTATGTAATTCCTCAAGTTCTTTGTTTATAACAATCTTATCGATATCCGGATCAACTTTTAGCCAAAAAAATCGTGTTCTACGGGTCAAAAAATACATAAAAATATTGGGTAAGTCCATCTAAATAAAGGAGCCCGTAGCATCCCGTCCTGGCCACAGGACTAATTTGTTTATAAGCCAAAAAATTGTTTATAACTTTAAAACATTGCTGAGGCTGCTTAAACAATCCGATATCAATTCTGTGAAGTGCATTAGATAGGTGGAGTGCTTCTTTATATGTAAAAAAATTGACAAATCTTTCTATGTTCTAGTTTTTGTTGTGCAAAATTTTAAAAAATTTTAATTTAAAAAAAAAAATTTAGATTGCAAAGTTATTATTCAAAATCTAGTACCTAAGTCAATTTTAATGAAATGTGGTGTACAATTTTAGTACATTACAAAAATTTTTTAAGCGAATTAGGAACGTTCCAAGTGTAACCTAAGTGATGGAAAATCATTGAGTAAGGACAGGCTTGTTTTGCCCCCTTATTTTATATTTATTGCTATTTTGCAGCAAGGGTGATAAATTAAGACATTTTGAACCAATCTCATCTGATAGAAAATTTAATTATCTTTGTTTTATTCCCATACGACTTTGTTCCAAAATGAATTGTTTTAAAGTTATAAGCAAAAAAATAGAAAAAAAAAACGAAATTTTTTGAAATTTTTAAATATTTTATTTTTTTTATTAATGTTCCGGGCATATTTGAGAAGGAGCATAAATCAATTATTATTAACGAAGTTATCACCTAACTTTATTCGCAAAAATCTGAATGCCACCTCTCACATCCACCTAAAAACAGATCCTTACTGGTCTATTGGAGTAGTAGGTTCTGTAGGTTCCTATTCCTGATTGATCACTTACTGCTCATAGACAGTGAATAGGTCATAAAAGAGTGGTTTTATTTTATTTAATGCTTTAATTAGAATCAGAAACAGAAAATTTTTTGTACATTTTTACTACACAGATAAAATACTGGCAACATAACAACAATAATAGCCAGATACATAAAAAAGAAAGGAATAACACCAGCTTTCAGAACTAACAACAACTTAAGCAAATATATTAAGAACAATAAGTGGTTTTTACAAACTAACTTGTGGTGACTGTCCGAAAACTTACATCGGTCAAACTGGCAGAACCTTTGACAAACGGATAGCAGAACACAAAAGGGCTTTCAACAATAGAAAAACAGACACTTCTACATACGCACTTCACCTTCTAGATCATAATCATTATTTTAATGAAGAGTTTCAAATTCTAGAAAGATACAACTTTTTACGACTCATAATGGAAGGGAAAGTGGAAGGAAGAAGAGGTTTAGGAAGAAGAAAATGCTCCTGGCTGAAGAACGTGAGAGACTCAACAGGCATGGATACACATTCGATACTAAGAACCGCTCAAGATAGAGAACAATTTGCTGTAGTTATAGCCAACCTTCAGTAATGGAGAAGGCACCTTAAGAAGAAGATAGAAAATATATAATTCAAAATGTGAGCAAACAGCAGTTATTTGTAAAATTATTAATATTGCTAAAATGTATTATAGTATAAATAATTAGTATTGTAGTTAATTGTTAAAATTAAATAGGTACCATTTGTTTCATTCGGAGGGAAAAGTACAGATGACAACAAAATCTAAAAAAAGCCGAGTTGAAAAGACATTATAAGTAAAAGAACAAGCAAAATAATATGAACTGTACTAAAAATAGGCTACGGTATTGAAAAATAAAAATATTAATGCCTGGTTGCACCAAAAAATCTTAAGCTCCAGCTTAATCCAGCTCAGCTTATAGATAGGGCCGATTTAAGTGTCACATACGTTGCACCGTAATTTTCAATTCTTATCAATGCAATCCACATGACAATACATTATGGCAAGCTGAAAATTGATCTAAGACTCAATGGTGCAACGCATATGTTTCGTTAATGCACGCCTTAAACTTAAGATCTGTTGGTGCACCAGGTATAAGAATACAGCAAATAAACTTCTAGATCGTTCAATTCATTATTAATTATTCTCTTATAATAAATATATCATATCTAAACTCTAACTCACTTTTCTAGCTTTTTTTGGCTGCAAAATCTTTAATCAAATTTTTAAAGTCTAAGGGCCGGTTGTTCGAACGCTAATCAACAATGATCATTATCAAATAATTAATTACTGTCAATGTCAACTTTGTTTGGGTTGTCAAAACATAATTAATTACAATTCTGAGACTATAATCAATTAATATAACAATAATTATTAACATAATTAATAATAAATCTCATAATTGTAATTAATTATGTTTTCAGCAACCCAAACAAAGTTGACATTGACAGTTTTGGTGACAGTAATTAAATATTTAATAATGATCATTGTTGATTAGCGTTCGAACAACCGGCCCTTAGGGCCGGTTGTTCGAACGCCAATCAAGAAGTTGATTATAATTAAGTCCCCTTAACAACCATCAAATAACAAAATCCGTTGATTGTAATCAATTATGTTAATTATCATTTTGATAATTAACATAATTGATTGACTAATTAATTATTAATTAACATAACAATTATTAACATAATTGATTAATTAATCAATTAATCTCATAATTGTAATCAATTATGTTTTCAGCAACCCAATAAAAGTTGACATTGACAGTTATATAAATATTTGATAATGATCAGTTGATTCCATTTTTGATTAGCGTTCGAACAACCGGCCCTAAGGCTTGAAAAATCTCAGCATTTGGAACAAAACTGGCTGAACTAGACAATCTAGAATCTTCGTCAGAAGTCGAGTTACTCAAGTAGTTTTTGATTCTTTTCAACACGCTGAATGATCGTTCTCCAGATGCACTAGATATCATCATGCATAGTAGAATGCGCAAAGCCGTGTCCTTATTCGGAAATAATGTTAACAATGGTAACTGTTAATAATGTTAACTTATATTATGTTAATAATGTTAACTGTTTTTCATGAATGATTTTCAGATACTTCAAAAGTGTATTTCTCGGAGACTTGGTAATCTTGTTATGATGTTCTCTTTTTTCATCAAATATATCTTCAACAAAGACTTTGAACTGTACACACTCTTCTCCAAAGTCGCCATCTATGTCGATTAGATACTTTTTAGTCAAAATAGAAACGTTTACCCCGATTTCTTCATTGGAAATTGATGATAAGTTGTTTTAAATCCATATTCTTCATTAAGACTGAAATAAACTTTGGACCTTTCATTCAATTCTGAATAAAGCGTGTCAATTACAACATTGAATCTTTAAGATTTCTTGGCCATTAAAGTGGGGTTCAATGGATTTATCTTCTTTGTCTTAGCCAGGGAGAACTTTTCTTTTCAGGCTTCTTTTTATTTCAAGAATATAGGTTTCATTTTTAGTCATTTCTGTTCCTCTTTTTTCATAGGAATCAAAGTTGTCTCTCAGACTCAATGCATACTCCTTTAGAGATTTGTATGTTGCACGTCACATTCAAGTCTGTAGCAGTTAATGTTTTGCTACTCTTGTCAAAACGTTTAGTCCATTCTTTCACGGTTATTGCTCTAAATTTTAAAGAACTGCTTGGATTGACATTAAACTTGGCATACGTATAGCTTACATGTCATAGAAAAAAAAGTGATATTGTGCCGATGTGTGCTTTTGCCCTGGGGGTGACTTTCACCCTCACCCTCTTGGGGGTGAAAAAATATATGTCCAAAATAAGTCCGGAAATGGGTAAACTGACTAATTTTAAGTAACTTTCGTTCTATAGAGCTTTTTCGCCAAGTCAACACTTTTCGAGTTATTTGCGAGTGAATATGTTCATTTTTCAACAAAATAACCACATTTTTAGACGGTTTTTCGCAAATAACTCAAAACGTAAGCATTTTGTCGAAAAAAACGTTCTTAGCAAAAATATAGCCTATAAAAAAGTAAAAAAAATGTTGTAAGCGTTAGGTCTCTGGATCTCGTAGAACCAGAGTTATAGCCAATGAAAAATAGATTCATATTCACCAAATTTCAAATAGAATATTTCGACGTGAAATATCCAAAAAGTTAAGCACTTTTTGGGGAAAACCCATTATAACTTTTTTAATGTGTTTAAAAAAAGATTTATTTCTGTTTTTACAAAAAGTTTCTAGCATTAAATTTAAGCAAGTTACGCTCAAAATAAAGTTGGTCCCTTTTGTTTTTGCAAAAAAAAATCGGGAAGACCACCCCCTAATTAGCAACTTAAATGAAATTAATCGTTACCGCTCCACAAATTATTTTACTTATGTTGTGTTTATATGATCCGTAAGTTTTATCGATTCAAAGTGCTTATTTTTTAAAAAATTTGGTTTCAAAGTAAAATTTTTAAAAATTTAAATTTTGAAAAATATGCTTTTTTTCAAAATAACTTAAAAATTGTTAGAGGTACCAAAAATCTCGAAAAACAAAAAAAAGTCAGATTTGCTTTTCTGAATACCATGTATTTTTTTGTTTTTCTGTTAGACAAAAATTGATTAAGATTTGGTGTTTCTAAATTTGCATACATTCGTGATCAGTGACTCGTTCAACCCCTTTTAACTACAGCCCTTTCAATAATAAGGACTTTGAACCGATGAAACTTACAGAATATATAAACAATATATACACGAGTCAAGAAACTTGTGAAGTCGTAACGATTAAGTTTATTTAAGATACTAATTAGGGGGTGATTTTCTCGATTTTTTATCAAAACCAAAAGGTACTAACTTTATTTTGAGCGTAACTTGTTTAATTTTGATGCTAGAATTTTTTTTTACAAAACAAAAATGAAGCTTTTTTTAAATACTTTAAATAAGTTGTAATGAGTTTTCCCCGAAATGTGCTTCATTTTTGTTTATTTCACGTTAAATTATTCCATTTTGGAATTTGACGAATATGAACCTATTTTTCATTAGGTATAACTCTGCTTCTACTAGGTGTAGAGACGTGATATGTACACCATTTCTTAAAAATTTTTACAGGCTATATTTTGCTACGAATGTTTTTTCGACAAAATACTTAATATCTGAGTTATTTGCGAAAAACCGTCTAAAAGCGTGGTTATTTTGTTGAAAAAATGAACATATTCACTGCCAAATAACTCGAAAAGTATTGACTTGGTGAAAAAACTCTATAGAACAAAAGTTACTTAAAATTAGTCAGGTTATCCATTTCCTGACTTTCTTTGGACGAATATTTTTCATCCCCAAGAGGGGGTGAAAACGACCCCCAGGGCAGAACCACATATCGGCACAATATCACTTTTTTTTGTTTGACTTGTTAGCTATGTGTATGCCAAATTTATGTCAATCTAAGCGGTTCTTTAAAATTTAGAGATTTTGCAATATTTTACCGTTAATGAACGGACTAGTTGTAAAATACCGTACCACGTGTTTAGTAGAATAGCCAGCCATTCTCTTATTTGAAAAATTGTTTACTGATTTCAATTCAATTAGTAAAATTTTTTACCAAAAAAGTTTTTTTTTACAAAATACTGCGGCCCCCTTTTGCTTGCGGCCCTAGGCCGCGGCCTAGTCGGCCTAGTGGTAAATCCGGCACTGGTTTACAGTGTTTTATTGTTAGATAAAATGAACTTCCATCAAGTAACGGTCGAATCCATCAATTAGATAAAATACTACTACAGAAGCTCCTGAAAGCCTACACCCTTGATGATTATTGATGTATTGAAAAACAAAAATGTCTTAACTTACCCACATCTCTGTTATAAAAATAACGTAAAATTGAAGCATATTCGACAAGCTTTCAAATGTGTAGGTATATAATGTATAATGAAATATAGATGTAAAGGACACGAACGACATTGCAAATAGTAATAAAAACGGTATTCCAGCATATCTGTCAAAAGACATAGCAATTTGGTATAACATCGAAATGCTCTTCTTAAACTTTTTAATTTGTTTAGTATATTTATGTATATCACAATCTTTCTTCAATAACAACGTCGGTACAACCGTTGCTAGTATTACATATCTCCTGCATAAGAAATTACTCAGTTGTGACGTAAATATAGTGATTATTGTGACTTTGAGACTATGCCAGAATTGAAAAAGCGTAAAGCCTATAAATTGGAACGTAACAGTACAATGTTGGACACAATCTTGGAATGGGCTAAATGCTATAGCCATGAGAAATACTAATTTAGGAATATTGGAATAAGCGTTAAATTGTGGTTGGTACAATGTGTCTATTAAACGAATGCGGTTAAACATTTCCATCAAGGCTTTCTTTTGTTTTATACAGTTTATAAAAGCGACTAGATGCCAAAGAATTCTCAAAGTACCAACTACTGCAAAGTATATTGGAAAAACAGAGGGGACATGATATTTATCTACAAGAATAACTTGCTTTAAATAAACTGTGTAATTTATAGCAATCGCTATAATAATTATACATGGAATGTGTGCGTAAATAAAGAGGGACCCTTTTTTGGTGGGAAACATGCCAAAATATGCTCCAATCTTGAAAAATAATTTAAGAAAAATGGTATCGCTGGTCATTTTGAATGGTTAGAACATTGAATATCTGCAGTTAGAACAGTTAGAATAGAACTAGTATTATTTGTTGTTTAGAGCGTATATTTGTTGTAATAGAAAAGATATGGTCCGAGAGCTGTTAGACATTTTTGAGTAGGTATTTTAGGCAACCTGAAAATTTTTCAGGTTACTCTTCTATGATAGCCTAATACAAAAATTCCGGTCTGGCTGTAGGGTAGCTGTTATTTTTCCCAAAAATCCCCCCGAAAGTTAAAAAAAGGGTAAATATTTTTATTACAAAAAATATCATTGACGTGAGTTTAAAGTAAATTTAAATATTCAAATATAAAAAAAAAAATAAACAAGCCTGGCGATTTGCGAGAGATTTTAACTCTGCAAGATGCTTGCATGGGTGCCTCAGGGTTATTTTCAGGGGGTGCATCTGAACTTCAGAAGATTGCATTGAATCTGTACATACTATTAACCAGTATAAAATACAACTATACATACATAGCTATGTACTTTCTTTCCGGACAGGGGGCTGCAATTGTTATTTGACAGGGTATTTTTTAATATTAAAAATAAATATTCTAAAAAAGACAGGTTTTTTTTGGTGAAACTATAGGTAAGCAGCAGTGTGAGAAAAAGCGTATACCGATAGATGATTGCATCTTCTATCGCAGCGAGTCCGCTCGCTCGATCAAAATCACGTGACCTGGCGATACCATAGATCCAAAGCAAACTTTGGAAGAATTTGTGTGCGATATTTAAGGTAAAAAAATTATCAAACATCAACACAGCACGATTTCAAACATTCTGCCGAGATTATAAGTCTAATAAGAAAAATGAGCCTTTAAAAAATATTGAAAAAGTGTGATCCATCTACTTTGCCTCCGTGCAAAACCGAATTGAGACAACATTTGCTAAGAACTCAGTATATCACAAGCATTTGGCGAAACGCATATTTGCAAGTCCCCAGCTGTTTAACTTCTTCTTCTTGCAGTACCGTCTTCTATCGGAGGTTGGCTACCATCACAGCAATCTTAACTTTGTTGGCTGCAGCTCTGAACAACTGTATTGAACTGCACCCATACCACTCCCTTAAATTTCGCAACCAGGAAATCCTCCTACGTCCCACATTTCTCTTTCCCGAGATTTTTCCTTGGATTATGGGTCTTAGCAGAGAGTACTTTTCTCCTCTCATTATGTGGCCTAGATACTCCAGTTTTTTCGTTTGTATGGTTTTTATGACTTCGCTTTCCTTCCCCATCTTCAGCAAAACATCTTGATTTGTTACTCTTTCTGTCCATGGTATTTTCCACATTCTCCTGTAACACCACATCTCGAATGTCTCAACGTTTTTGATGTTTATCTTTTTCAGTGTCCAAGCTTCCATGCCGTACAGCAGAACGGAGAAAACATAGCACCTTAACATTCTCGTTCTTAAGTTTATATTTATGTCCCGGCTGCATAGGAACTTTTTCATTTTGACAAACGATTGTCTCGCTATCTCAATTCGCCTCTTGATTTCTCTTGTCTGGTCATTAGTATCAGTGAAGTAAACCCCTAAATATTTGTAGGACGTAACTCTTTCAACTGGCTGATTATTTATGGTTAAATTCACATTGGTGTATAGCTTCTTTGTTACAATCATGAATTTAGTCTTTTTGATGTTCAGTTTTATACCAAACTTATTGGTATGAGTGTTTATGTTTTCCATCAAATACTGTAAATTTGCTAGGTTATCTGTTACTATTAGCGTGTCATCAGCGTATCGTATATTGTTAATTAACCCTCCGTTAATGTTCATACCAATGTTGTTTAACACCTAACGGAAATGGATGGATACTAAATATGGATACATTGTATTTTAATTGGTTTGAGGGAGATTGTTTGCCGCAATCAGTTTATGATGCTGTAGTTCATCAGCGAACCAAAGAGAATTTCAGAAATATTGCTCAAGGTAAGCTCACATGTTTTTTTTATTACTGAAATCTTTTTTAGTTAATTTAATCTTTTGGTTCTTCATGTGCCTTATCCTTTCAGGACCATGGCGATCATCACGGCCCATTTTATTCTGTCTGCAGCGATTCTGAAGAGTTTTATTGTTGTTTTTACACTCTACTACTTTAAATTTTTTAACCAGGATATGCATCGTCTTCACGGTTCTCTTTTTTCTTGCACTTTTCCTTATGTTACCAATAACATCACGTGTTTTATTTCTTAGTTTTATTTCATAGTGTTGAGTAATTTCTTTTGCCTTTTTCATCTTTCTTAATGTTTCTGTGTTTGTTACGTGTTATTGTGTCCATGATATTTTTACATTATTCGATAACACCACATCTCAAAAATGACAAGTATTTTTTTTAGATGCGCCCGTGATTGTCCAGGCTTCTACTCCGTATAAAAGGACAAATAATACGTAGCAACCCAATTAATTAATAATTGATTTTTAATTAATTCTAAACACATATTACAACCATTTACAGACCATATAGAAGAGGAATCTGAGTTTCGAGAGGAGTCTAACGAAGAAGAAGAAAATGAATATTTTAGCTCCGATAAAGAGTTTGAAGAAGAAGTACAAGATTCGGACACAGAATTAATTTAGTTTATATTTTTATACTTTTCTACTTATATATTTATATTAATAAATTTATCTTTTTCTATCATATTTGCAAATCCTATTGTGTAGTACGTATTATTTTTCTTTAAATAATAAAAAGTTACTTAAAAATCTAAAATGGATAATAATTACTTCACAATTTTGAGGTACAACAACATGGGAATCGCTATGTAACGTGATTTTTCTCGAGCGAACGGACTCGCTGCGATAGAGGACGCAAACATCTATTGGTATACGCTCTTTCTCACACTGCTGCTTACCTATAGCGCTTTTCATTCACATACCCCCTTCATTACCCCCTGAAAATAATCCTGGGGCGCCCATGCAAGCATCTTGCAGAGTTAAAACCTCTCGCAAATCGCCTGACCTGTTTGTTTTCTTTACATTTGAATATTTAAATTTACTTCAAACTCACGTCAATGATATTTTTTGTAATAACAATTTTTACCCTTTTGTTTAACTTTGGGGGGGATTTTTGGGGAAAATAACCGCTACTCTACAGCCAGACCGGCATTTTTGTATTAGGCTATTGTGGAAGAATTACCTGAAAAAGTTTCAGATTGTCTAAAATACCTACTCAAAAATGTCTAGCAGCTCTCATGCTAATATATCTTATCCCGAAAAAAGTTAAGTAACGTCAAAGTTTAGAAATATATGTAACGTATAATGCATTTAGTGATGATGCATTTTAAAATCTTTTACTGGCTATTAACTACATATATGTGGTCATTTTATTAAAAGCTGAAGTTTTTGCTGTTCTTGGATTAGACGTAAATGTCATATACAGGGAGCCTCAAGATTGACGCCTTTCTTCCTGAATATGACCCGGCTCATTAAAAACGAATTAAACCGTAAGAATAAAAAGTTTGCATTCTGTCCTTGGTTACTAATAACTTAGTGAGTTATTAATAAAAAAAAAGAATGTGTGTGTACTTTGTACGCACTTAAGAAGTTATACTTCTATTATATGATTTCAACGAAATCAATATAACAGTTTATTTATATTTTATTTAAATATTAAACTAACTTTAATACTTACTACTTTCCAAAAAATTTTTATTAAAACAATACGAAAAATGAAAAAAATAAAAGAATAAAACACACGCAAACACATTGAAAAATGAAACCAAACAAATTATTTCTGAATTGTTGAGAAAATTTTTCACTCAATACGTATTTTCTGAAAAAAAAAATATAATAAATATACTTAACAATCATAAAATATATAAAAAAAATAAAAATTTGCATTGGGAATTGAACCTGCGTCTATCAAGGCCGCGTCCCACCATCAAATAATTTGATCAAACTGGTTTGAGCAAACTGAAAGTGACAGTTAGTGACGTCACATCCTGAGTGTTCATTTTGGATAATAATGAAAAATTTTAATTTTAAATAAAGTACAAACAAGTTAGACAACTCAATACAAAAAAATTGATCAAACTAGACTGATAGTGAGAGCACAGATTTTTAGAATTTCAAAAAAACTGCAATTGTGACGTCACTTTGACGTACTTCCGGAGTTTGCTCAAACTGTTTGATCAAATTATTTGATGGTGAGACGCGGCCTTCAGGTTTAGATTATTTCGAACTCACCCCACGCAAAATTTAACTACGGAGACATGTGAATGAAGTGGAAAGATATACCTAGCAACTAAACGTTTTAAAAAAATTTTGACAGTTTCTTATTCTGTTAGTTTAATCAAACAAGTTTGATTCTTGTGGAATTAAAATAAGACAAAATATAGACTAAAAAAGCAATATATTAGATGGAGATTTTTGTTGGTAATCAAATTATGTAAATCAAAGCATTACCTACTAGGTAGGTAGGTACATTTTCCAAATAGGTATTTACTTATTTGTAATTTTTTATTACAATACTGAAACATTTACAATAAGGTACGTATCTGTTGCTTTTAAAAACTATTTAAAAAGTCACTACAATTATGAACTTGCTTTTTGTCACTATCCTCACAACAATAAAAACTAATATACACAACATTTTGTTTATCCAGAATCTCCATTTGAACAATTATTGACAGATGATTTTAACACCCAATCAGATCCCTCATAACGTTTCATACCATCCTGTCGGTGTGCGCATGCGCCCAGCAAAATAGAAATGTACCCTCGTGCCTAAAGAAGTATAACTTCAAAAATCAAAAACTGTACTTTCGTGAACATGACTGGAAACAGTTATGCTTTTTCTCATGAGGATCTTTCAGTGCGTCAGTTTTTCGATTTCTTTCTAACGCATTAAATTACATGTGACAGAAAAAACGCACGTCGGTGATTACATTTCGGCGGTGACATTTATAACATTTATTCTAGTTGTCAATAGATGGCGCCACAAATTATTTACGAATTATATAATATATCTACGAATATAATCTGTACAATTTATAAGACTATACAAATCAAAGAAAATACCATTTTATAAATGCAATAAACATAATTGATTTGTGTTTATACCAAATTGCAAATAAAATGTGACAACTGTCAGATTTAACTAAAATGTCATGTCACTAAAATGTATATTATCACGAACTTACCTTTTTTTCTATCATTTGTGACGCACTGAAAAATGCTAATGAAAAGAAGCATATGTCCAGTTGCACCAACAAATAAACGTTTGATTTGGATTGCCCGTTTATTTTGAAATATAATTGTCAAAAAACTGTCAAATTAAAAACAGAAATTTTAAGGATTCTCCCAAAAAATATTAAATTTTAACCTTTTTCGAAAGAAAAGAAAAGTATTCTGTTATTATATTTGATGGTAAAAAATTTAATATTTTTCGGGAGAATCGTTAAGATTTATGTTTTTATTTGACAATTATTATATTTTAAAATAAACGGTTATCCAAATTAAAAAATCAATCGTTTATTTGTTGGTGCAACTGGCATTAATGATTTTCTACTTGTCTAGTTCATTTAAGGTAAGCGTCCACAGGTCCGCATCGTACTAGGGATGGCGGTTTTTGACAAAACACCGGTTTTCGGTTATACCGGTTTTTTTTTGCTTACGGTTTAACCTGGCGGTTTTAACCGGCCAAAAAAACCGGTTTTACCAAAAAACGGTTTTTGGTTTTTTTAATCCAATAGGTTACAATGTTACATTTACAATGCACTTTAGTTTGCGATACTCCACTCGACTCGATACTCGATATCAATATGATCAAAATTAGTACTATCGAAAGAACATCAATGTCAATATAAATAAAACACAATTTATAATAAAACCATTTTATTCTATTAATTATGATATTTATTCATTATTTTATTATTATTATATAAATATTGATTATTATTAAATATAATATAGCGTAATATTAATATATACATATTGCAATAATATACAATTTAACCCAACCATTTCAACTTATAGAAAATTTCCCAGACTCTTTCAAATGGGATTTCAAAAAAATAATATAAACATAAATATTTTACTTAAAAATAAATTGGATAATGCAATTTATCTTTTATTTTTACTACTATCAAAAAAGATGTATCATGTATTTCTTTTAACACGTTTGTATATTTGTATAATAGGTACATTTTAACTCATTTAATACTTCCTGTATGGGTGTATCGTTTTGAAAACGTAGGGAAATTCTTGGAGTTTCGTATTCGTAATCGGTAATTCTATATTCATAGTCAGAACATTATTTTTGGTAATCAGAAAAAGTCATTCACTCACTTTCAATGTCAAGAGTCAAGGGTGAAAAATAGATGATGTTTGCGTCTACTTCATCCAGATCACTTCTTATGTAAATATTATGATTACAAATTCCTTTTCAACGAAATATTATAATAAAACTTAATTGTTTCTCGCTGATGTGAGTTTGCACTTTCAGTTTGCTTCTGTATTTATAAAATAAAATTTGAATTATGGTTTTGTTTGGAATAATTACTTGACAATAATAATTATAATTGGGATCCAAAATAATACCTAACCTAATCCTAATCACCGTAAAAATCTAATAACCGGTTTTTACTGTAAAAATAAAAAACCGGTTATAACCGGGACAAAAAAACAACCGGTAAAACCGGTTATTGCGAAGTAAAAAAACCGGTTTTAGGTTAAAAGCGGTAGGTTTTTCCCATCCCTACATCGTACGCATCGGACGGATCGCATCAAACGGATTAATTTTTCATACTGCGTCCACTGTATCGGCAGCAATCGGATTGCCGATGCCAGTTTATTCGGATTTTTGTAGTGATCGTAGGTACTTGCGGAAAGTGTTTGTGGGAATGGAGGAAAGCGTTGAAGAATATTCTTGCTTGTTTGTTAGCAGAAGAGGAAAAAGAAGAAAAAAATCTAGAAAAAGGAAGCATAATTTTTTGGATGGACAACATAATTCAACAAAAAATCGGAACATGAAGAATGTTACACTATCACATTTTTATTCACTTTGTAAACATTTTTTTGTCGGCATTTTAATATTACTGCTTATACACCAATTTTCTCAGTAGACCACAAGCTATAGTAGAAACACGACGGTAGACCGCAATACACAAAGCCGTTACAATTTGATTTAAATGGAAAATAGTAACTACATCAGTAAAAGTTTGTTTAAAGATTAACCAAAGTTGTTTTTTTTATTTTTTTTTTTTATTTTACAAAATAGTCGCATCAACCTCGGAGGTTATTAGCGACATATACATATACATAAGGTAATTTATTTACAGATGTTAGATTTTGTTAAATACATTGATATCTTTAAGGAATTTTACCAAGTGTTCAATTTTACAATTTTCTCCTAAGATTTCACTTGTTGATCCGATGATGTGGTTGTTCTGTCTCTGCAACTGGTATTTTGGACACTCTGCAAGTACATGCTTAACACTTAGTGGGATATTACAGTTTTCACATAAAGTGGGATTAGTGTGACCAATTATGTGTCCGTGGGTAAGTCGGGTATGTCCTAGACGAAGGCGAGTAACAATGTCATGGTGAGTTCTGTTGTGAATTTGAGATTTCCACGGTTTTACAAACGTTTTCACTTCGCGAAGTTTTGAAGTTGAACTGTCCCACCGGCCCTGCCACAGATTTTTGACTTTCACTTTAATAAATGATTTTAAATCATTAAGAACTACATCTCTCACTTCACTCGCGGTTTCACCGTCCCTGGCTTGTTGGGCTGTCCGATCCGCCGCTTCATTTCCTTGGAGGCCAATGTGTGAAGGAACCCATAGGAATTGTACAATATGGTTGTTGTTTTGAATGGTAGCTAGTTCTTTTTTAATTAGGAAAGCAATTGGATGCTTCGTGTACAGTTGGTTAATGGTATGGATGGAACTGAGGGAATCGGTAATTATAAGAGCATTGTATATATTACTGGAGTTAATATGAACGAGAGATTGATAGATGGCGTATAGCTCGCCAGTATGTATACAGCTTAAGGATGGTAGTTTATACTCAAGTGTACTATTTGGAGTAATGACAGCTGCCCCAACTCCAGTAGATGTTTTAGAAGCGTCTGTATATATATGATAGGATTTAGAAAATTTTGTTAGTTTGTTGAATGTTATAGTTATAATTATTGAATGTTCAGCTCCTGGGATAATTCAGTCGATGTATCCGTGTCAGGTTCTTCATCCTCGTAGTTGTCTTTTGTGGGCTGTCTCGTAATTTTTTTGTTAAGCTTTGTACATTTCAATTTTAATGAGCGTTCGGATGTATATGAATGAATTTTGGTTATGAGTTTTTTAAATCCTAGAATGTCTACTGTATATTTATTTACAACGCTGATAACATCTTTTGTTCCATGAGCGTTTTCAAATAAATCAACTGTTTCCTCAAAAGTTAATATTTGCTTTTCGGAATTGAATAATTCTTTAATTGGTTGCATTAGCGTTTCTAATGGTATTGTTGATATTTTTGTTTTTATTCTTTTTTGTTTCTGAGTTGGCTTTGAAAATACATCGTCACTAGCTGATGTCTCAATCGGGGGTGATATTGCTTCAGATACAGTTCGTTTGGAGGATGATTTAGATGTATTTTCTTCGTTGGATACGCTAAATTCTTTTGGTGCTGGATTCTCTTTATTTTCATTAACCGAGCAAGAATTATTGCTTAGACTGGAAGATGAAGGCTGGTTAGTTATGACTATGTGAGGTGAGGGGGCTGATGAGGTGGATATATTTGGTTTAGATATCACTGGCATTGTATTATCTGTAGTTGATGTATCAAGAGGTGTTAGGTTGGTTGTAGATAATATTTTTGTTAGTGGCGTTGAATTATTTGATATGTTTGTAGAAGTGCATGTTGTTGAAGGTGTAATAGCAGTCGTTTCTGTTGAAGTTACTGTACTAGGTTCGTTTCTGTTTGAAAGTGTAGCAGTTGGGACAGCTGTTTCTGAGTGATTTACATTTACTGAGCAACTACTGGAAATATGGCCATGTTGTTTGCAAATGAAACATAAGTTGTCTAATGTCAAAAAAATTCGATTTGTAGTATCTTCATGAGTTATTAAAATGGTATCGGGAATTGGACCTGTGGGTGGAGATACGTAAATATGTCGACGGAAACTGAGTACATGTTTGTATTCAGGATTGTTGGTTCCTATTCGCAAAAATGACATTGATGAAGTTGGTTTTAGCCCTAAGAGCAGTAGTTCGTTTTCTATTACCTTATGCGGGATAGTGGGAGAAACATTGGATATTAGGAGTCTTTCACTTGGAGTAATTAGTCTACGGACTTGAATTTGTGTATTGTTTACAGTGATGAAACCTCTACTGTTTGAAAAAAATTCATCTACGACTTGTTTGGTTGAGAAATAGATACAGATACGATTGTTGGTGATTCTTGATGAAAAAATAATGTGTTTTGGACTAACTAAAGCTCCTACCGCTAACAAGTATTCTTCTAATTTAACATCGTTGAGAGAATTAAAAACTACTGCTTGTAGCTTGGATGGATAGATTGT
Source organism: Diabrotica virgifera virgifera (assembly GCF_917563875.1). Taxonomy (NCBI): domain Eukaryota; kingdom Metazoa; phylum Arthropoda; class Insecta; order Coleoptera; family Chrysomelidae; genus Diabrotica; species Diabrotica virgifera. Next base: position 282,741,125 of record NC_065443.1, on the reverse strand, counting down.
TTCTTTTTGTCTACTAGCTGCAGCAGAGTAAGATAAAGGTTTTTGTGATGTGGATTGCGATAATGATTCATCGCTATTATTAGTGACGTCGAATTCCATTTCTCAACACCATTTGATTTTCCTAAGTACGGACCTGTTCCGTTTCGGATTTTGGTAATTGTCTTTAAAGACAAAAAATTGGTGTCGATTAATGACTGGTGTTGTTTATTGACGGTTTTATAAAATTCTTTGGTTATGAAATACTTATTAATAGAAAAATATGTACTCACAGAAAATGTTTTTCTATACACTCTTAACTAACACTATTATACTTGATGTTAACGTAGTGTAAGAATACTATGATTGGTTTTTGTAAGTTAAATTTACTATTTGTCAGGATCGATCAAAAAACATGTGTGCTTATTCGATATCAGTCTAACCAAAGTTGTCTTTCTGAAATCGGTAAAATACTTTCTGTGGTTTTCAACTATTTGTAACACACTTTGCCGACTTTGCTTGCTTTTTCATCTTTTGTGAGGGACAATGAAATGCCTTCCATCAATTTTACACCTCTCTCAGTAACATCATTCACAACTCTAATATGTTTTAAAAAGTTCATTGCTTTAAGGTAGTCTTCGTTCTCCTCTCATGTTTGTACTGGAGTTTCCAGTCTACTATTTTCCATTTACATGAATGTGTAACAGCTTTGTGTCCAGGGCCGGATTTAAGGGGTGGCAGGCTGGGCAGCTGCCCGGGCCCCCACGTTCCGGGGGCCCTTACAAAGCCCGAAACTTAAAAAAAGCTGCACATTATTCACATAGAATAATTTTTAGCTATCAATTAACTCTGATATTTCGTTACATGGAAGGTTTTTCTCCTATTGAAAATGTATTTTTGCGAAATCACGATCATAATGCAGAAGATATATTTAATTCTCTAATTCTTCTCTTTCAAGAAGATGATATCGATTTGAAAAACTGCATTGGACAGTCCTACGACAACGCGTCAGTTATGAGTGGAAAATATTATGGTGTTCAGGCTGAAATTAGATAACATAATGTCTTGGCGTTGTGGATTCCGTGTGTCGCCCAATCTCTAAATTTAGTTGCAAAAGCTGCAACAGTGTTGTCGTGTTGCCATAGCATTCTTTGATTTCTTAGAAGCACTATATGAACTATATGTATTGTTCACTTCCTCTACATATAGATACAACTTTTTAATCGAATATTTAAAAGCTGCGTCTTTAAGCGAGAGCAACGGCGACCGTGGCAGAAATATTATTGTTCCTAAAGGAGTAGGTAAATACTACTAGATGGTCATCTAGAAGTGATGCCGCAGAAGCACGAGTTATACGTTATAATCAGATTAAAGGAGCATAATCCAAAATTTCAAAAGACGATGAGGAACAATTTAAAACTAAAAAATTCACAAGGAAAAAGTTTTCCTCTTTCCATTTAAAACTCGTAACAATGCGAATGGTTTGTATAATCGAATGTGTTTACAGGAAACAGGAATATTTGCAATATTTTGGAATGAAACCTTAGAGAGGACAAACAGCACAATACGTATTCTACAATATCCAAATACTGACCTTAATTCAGGAGTGGCGGCACTTAAATCACTTAACGAATTTATGTTCTTTTAAGGAATATTCAACTGATTCCACTGGATTATGGAACATCTCTAGAGACTGAAATGACAAAATCAGAGAATTTTAGGACTCAAAATGTATCGCTATTATAGATCACTTCATTTCGTCTTTAAGTCAGAGGTTTTCTGCATATGAATCCATTCATTCCAATTTTGGATTTTTACATGATTTGGAAAATCCAAATTTAATTGAAGCTCTCTTACTGAAGCTTACCGACTCGTACAACAATGATTTAGTTGAACACCTAGGTGTCGAACTGGTATAATTTGTAGAATTTTTCAATTCATTTAAAGAGGTGGTTGGCTCATCAATAATAGGTAAGTAAAGAGCTTCAAATGTACCGACTGATAAAAGAAAAGAATATGAATCATGCGTTTCCAAACGTTGAGGTGACACTTCGTTTAGGTACCTATTTAGTTCTGATGCTAACTATCTGCAGTGGAGAGAGATCATTCTCAAAACTTAAGTTAATTAAAAATCGACTTCGGTCTATGATGAGCCAAGAGCATTTGAATCATCTCTCTATAATAATGAGCATTGAACACGATGTTTTAAGATATCTAGACATGTCCAACATAATCAAGAAATTTTCAATTAAAAAATCTCGAAAAGTACCGTTACTTTAACCATGTATCTTAACTATGTTTATTTTTAATATTTTACTGTAACAAGATAAAGCCCTTGTATTTTTATTATCTACGTACTTAATAATATATTGATAAAAGTAGATCAACATTTTTTTTAATATTGTTCTGAAGCTATTTGTTTTTGGCATTTATGCAATTTAGTATTCTAACTGGGAAATAAGCCACAATTTAAATTGAAAAATGAATTTACTAACGTTTCGGCTTCCACTTCGGACGTCATTATCAAGATACAAAATATTAATTTTATATAAATAAGTAGGTACATTAATATTTTGTATTTTGATAACGACGTCCGAAGTGGAAGTCGAAATGTCAATAAAATCATTTTATCGTGGCTGAATGGATCAAGCAATCCAAAGCCAATAAGAAAAGAAAAAAGAATAATTTTTCAAGTTAAATTGTAGTTTATTTCCCAGTTAGAATAGTATTTTTTTAAATACGAAGCAAGTTATCAATCCTAATAGCAAATAATTAATATTGAAAAATATCAAAAATCACTAAAAGATTTTTAAATTGAAAACTTACTGGTACATCCCCATGTATACGCCTCCAAGACTTCTACAATTTGCAAGTCATATGGATGCTGCAGTAAAGACGATAGGGAAGGAATTCTAAACCTTGCAATTCAAATCCCCCGTCTGCAGCCGGCTAGGAACTGAAAGATGCACCATAGTTACTCTACTGAGTAATACGAAAATAAAATAATAAAAATGTGTACCATTTTTATTCGGCTGCAATACGAAGGAAAAACAATCTTACTTTTTAATTAGAATAAGGAGTGCAGCCAGTCCCTTTAACTGCAGTTTTCTGCTCTTATTGGAGCGTCATCAGAAGGAACGTAGGCACTGTTCTCCTTAATCCAATCAAATTGCATCGAAAGGTTTTCCCAAATATTGCAGCCAAAGTGATGGTAATGGGTGGCTAGCGCCATCTGGCCGTAAAAATACGAAGCAAGTTATCAATCCTAATAGCAAATAATTAATATTGAAAAATATCAAAAATCACTAAAAGATTTTTAAAATTGAAAACTTACTGGTACATCCCCATGTATACGCCTCCAAGACTTCTACAATTTGCAAGTCATATGGATGCTGCAGTAAAGACGATAGGGAAGGAATTCTAAACCTTGCAATTCAAATCCCCCGTCTGCAGCCGGCTAGGAACTGAAAGATGCACCATAGTTACTCTACTGAGTAATACGAAAATAAAATAATAAAAATGTGTACCATTTTTATTCGGCTGCAATACGAAGGAAAAACAATCTTACTTTTTAATTAGAATAAGGAGTGCAGCCAGTCCCTTTAACTGCAGTTTTCTGCTCTTATTGGAGCGTCATCAGAAGGAACGTAGGCACTGTTCTCCTTAATCCAATCAAATTGCATCGAAAGGTTTTCCCAAATATTGCAGCCAAAGTGATGGTAATGGGTGGCTAGCGCCATCTGGCCGTAAAAATACGAAGCAAGTTATCAATCCTAATAGCAAATAATTAATATTGAAAAATATCAAAAATCACTAAAAGATTTTTAAATTGAAAACTTACTGGTACATCCCCATGTATACGCCTCCAAGACTTCTACAATTTGCAAGTCATATGGATGCTGCAGTAAAGACGATAGGGAAGGAATTCTAAACCTTGCAATTCAAATCCCCCGTCTGCAGCCGGCTAGGAACTGAAAGATGCACCATAGTTACTCTACTGAGTAATACGAAAATAAAATAATAAAAATGTGTACCATTTTTATTCGGCTGCAATACGAAGGAAAAACAATCTTACTTTTTAATTAGAATAAGGAGTGCAGCCAGTCCCTTTAACTGCAGTTTTCTGCTCTTATTGGAGCGTCATCAGAAGGAACGTAGGCACTGTTCTCCTTAATCCAATCAAATTGCATCGAAAGGTTTTCCCAAATATTGCAGCCAAAGTGATGGTAATGGGTGGCTAGCGCCATCTGGCCGTAAAAATACGAAGCAAGTTATCAATACTAATAGCAAATAATTAATATTGAAAAATATCAAAAATCACTAAAAGATTTTTAAATTGAAAACTTACTGGTACATCCCCATGTATACGCCTCCAAGACTTCTACAATTTGCAAGTCATATGGATGCTGCAGTAAAGACGATAGGGAAGGAATTCTAAACCTTGCAATTCAAATCCCCCGTCTGCAGCCGGCTAGGAACTGAAAGATGCACCATAGTTACTCTACTGAGTAATACGAAAATAAAATAATAAAAATGTGTACCATTTTTATTCGGCTGCAATACGAAGGAAAAACAATCTTACTTTTTAATTAGAATAAGGAGTGCAGCCAGTCCCTTTAACTGCAGTTTTCTGCTCTTATTGGAGCGTCATCAGAAGGAACGTAGGCACTGTTCTCCTTAATCCAATCAAATTGCATCGAAAGGTTTTCCCAAATATTGCAGCCAAAGTGATGGTAATGGGTGGCTAGCGCCATCTGGCCGTAAAAATACGAAGCAAGTTATCAATCCTAATAGCAAATAATTAATATTGAAAAATATCAAAAATCACTAAAAGATTTTTAAATTGAAAACTTACTGGTACATCCCCATGTATACGCCTCCAAGACTTCTACAATTTGCAAGTCATATGGATGCTGCAGTAAAGACGATAGGGAAGGAATTCTAAACCTTGCAATTCAAATCCCCCGTCTGCAGCCGGCTAGGAACTGAAAGATGCACCATAGTTACTCTACTGAGTAATACGAAAATAAAATAATAAAAATGTGTACCATTTTTATTCGGCTGCAATACGAAGGAAAAACAATCTTACTTTTCAATATTAATTATTTGCTATTAGGATTGATAACTTGCTTCGTATTTTTACGGCCAGATGGCGCTAGCCACCCATTACCATCACTTTGGCTGCAATATTTGGGAAAACCTTTCGATGCAATTTGATTGGATTAAGGAGAATAGTGCCTACGTTCCTTCTGATGACGCTCCAATAAGAGCAGAAAACTGCAGTTAAAGGGACTGGCTGCACTCCTTATTCTAATTAAAAAGTAAGATTGTTTTTCCTTCGTATTGCAGCCGAATAAAAATGGTACACATTTTTATTATTTTATTTTCGTATTACTCAGTAGAGTAACTATGGTGCATCTTTCAGTTCCTAGCCGGCTGCAGACGGGGGATTTGAATTGCAAGGTTTAGAATTCCTTCCCTATCGTCTTTACTGCAGCATCCATATGACTTGCAAATTGTAGAAGTCTTGGAGGCGTATACATGGGGATGTACCAGTAAGTTTTCAATTTAAAAATCTTTTAGTGATTTTTGATATTTTTCAATATTAATTATTTGCTATTAGGATTGATAACTTGCTTCGTATTTTTACGGCCAGATGGCGCTAGCCACCCATTACCATCACTTTGGCTGCAATATTTGGGAAAACCTTTCGATGCAATTTGATTGGATTAAGGAGAACAGTGCCTACGTTCCTTCTGATGACGCTCCAATAAGAGCAGAAAACTGCAGTTAAAGGGACTGGCTGCACTCCTTATTCTAATTAAAAAGTAAGATTGTTTTTCCTTCGTATTGCAGCCGAATAAAAATGGTACACATTTTTATTATTTTATTTTCGTATTACTCAGTAGAGTAACTATGGTGCATCTTTCAGTTCCTAGCCGGCTGCAGACGGGGGATTTGAATTGCAAGGTTTAGAATTCCTTCCCTATCGTCTTTACTGCAGCATCCATATGACTTGCAAATTGTAGAAGTCTTGGAGGCGTATACATGGGGATGTACCAGTAAGTTTTCAATTTAAAAATCTTTTAGTGATTTTTGATATTTTTCAATATTAATTATTTGCTATTAGGATTGATAACTTGCTTCGTATTTTTACGGCCAGATGGCGCTAGCCACCCATTACCATCACTTTGGCTGCAATATTTGGGAAAACCTTTCGATGCAATTTGATTGGATTAAGGAGAACAGTGCCTACGTTCCTTCTGATGACGCTCCAATAAGAGCAGAAAACTGCAGTTAAAGGGACTGGCTGCACTCCTTATTCTAATTAAAAAGTAAGATTGTTTTTCCTTCGTATTGCAGCCGAATAAAAATGGTACACATTTTTATTATAGTATTTTTTTAATTTCTAAAAGGGAAAACCCTGTAGTTGACTATGTAGGTACCATAGTAATAACAAAAATGTTTTTAATGGCAGGATGTAGGGCCCCATACCAATTCTGCCCAGGGGCCCCCACTGCCTTAAATCCGGCTCTGTTTGTGTCCTCCTTCATATTCAAATATATATAATTAGTTAGAAAAATGTGTTGTTTTTTTAACGAGAATAATTTTTATAGTTAGATACTCGAAATATCTTGAGAAATACCAATAAATATGAACAATAAGTAATACATATTTAACTTATCATAGCCTGTGATATTTTTTTGAATATACCTATATATAAAATAAAAGTTAAAACTGAGTTTACTTGTCTGATTACTAAAAAAGTTATACATACATTAAAAATATAAAATGCGCGCAAGGTGCGTCCACTGATCGGCATTCCGAATGACACATCGGCACGCATCGCAAAAGTTGCCTCATCGGCATTGCCGATGATGCGATCCGTACGATGCGGATCAGTGGACGCAGTTACGTAAGCTTTTGTACAAGGCAAACTAAAATCCGTTGCGTACGATTCGTCCGATGCGTACGATGTGGACCTGTGAACGTTTGCCTTTAGCCAAGCGTCCACAGACCCGCATCGTACGCATCGGACGAATCGTACGCATCGGACGCATCGTACGCAACGAATTTTAGTTTGCCTTGTACAGAAACTTATGTAACCGCGTCCACTGATCCGCATCGTACGGATCGCATTATCGGCAATAATTGTAAGGCAAACTAAAATCCGTTGCTTACGATGCATACGATGCGGGTCTGTGGACGCTTGGCTTTTAGGGTCTTTAAGTTAGCACCTAACTAAAAACAATTTAGTAGGTAAACATATGCTTTATTTGTGTAGTTATAATAAATACCTTACTTAGTGAAATTATTGACAAAATACCTTACTTAGTGAAATTATTGACAAACATTGGTACGAATTCCAAATAAAATCTTGTCGTGATCTAGTGTTTTTCTGTTAATATCCTTTGGTCAATTACCTATTGAGTATGCGTACTTTTATCTGCAACTCTAAACTGTAAAATGACAATTATGTACGTGGATGCGGTACACAGAATTGTTGGGATAAGCTTTTTATCCAAATCGAAAAATCCAGCGGCTGTAAATTTTGGAATTAGATGTTTCATAAAACTCACCAAACTGCGGGTATTGCTATCTTTCACCACACCACGTAAATAAATGCAGTCTTGCAACAACTTCTTTTTACTCTTCTCAATACTGTCTAAAGATATTATAATGGTAATCAAATAGATCTGAAACAATATGGAAGTCTATTAAAAGTAAAAGAAAGAAATAAAATGTTTTATTTTTCTAACATCAAAGATATTTCTACAAAATAAACGGTTTCGTTTTGATTCAAATCGAGTCTCTTGCCATCCTTTGACACCGTGTTTCGGAGTCTACCCCTTATCAAAGAGGCTTCGCAAGAAGACTGATCTGAATCAAAACTCACCGAGAAGATGGTGTAAATATTCAAATATTTACACCGGAGTATGGTTAGACTGACCTCTAACGGGGATGTTTTATTCATTTCAAAGATATTTCAGTCAAATAATTTGTAAGCGATATCGATCAATAAAGTTAAACGTATTGAGATAATACTCCAGGCTGTGGGTGAAAAATAGGTCGATTTCAGGATATAATTCAGGAATTTTTGAAACCTATCAGGTGTTGTAAAGGACGATGCCAGGAATAATTTCTACTAAAATGTGACCAAAAATATTGTGAGCTTTTTTTGTTATTGCGATTTTCATTTGCTAAATTTGCAATTTTTAAAGATTTTTAATTTTGCAGCTTAGGATATTGATTCTAGGGAAAAACTTTTTAATAGAAAGTTGTAGTAAATTAAAAAACCTACAATTTGAGCTATGGTAAGTTTAATTTCGTTTATTGGTTATTGCAACACAGCCTGCGAAAGGTCCAAAATGGCCGTTTTTTACAATTGCGTTATTTATTGTACAATAATTTTTTTTATTTTTTAAAGCTTTAGAATGAAGATCTTTCAATTCCAAACATAAAAAAAATTGTAAGGCTGGATTAACGAATTTGTTGCTTAGATATTATAAATTGTTTATCCCAAGAGGTCAAATGTCGAAGGCTATAACTTTTTGAAAAAAAATCGCAGAGAGTTAGTGAAACATCCAATCTCCTTCTAAGGAGTTATGTTTTCATATTCTGATGTAAATAAATGCGTAAAACATTTTTAAACTTCTAATTTTTGGGTTTGAAAATAAGGGGGCAAATTTCGTTATAAACATTTAGAGCTGAAGCGGCCCTGTACATCCTATGAGTTTTTAACTTACAGATTATTGTTCCTAAAAACGAAACGAAGGTTTATAAAAAAAATAAAAAAATTCTACGACCAACTGAAGCCGAGCTAAATGTTGGGCTTGAAAATAAGGGGGCAATTTTCGTTATAAACATTTAGAGCTGAAGCGGCCCTGTACAGCCTATGAGTTTCTAACTTACAGATTATTGTTGCTGAAGACGAAATGAAGATTTATAAAAAAATTAAAAAATTTTACAACCCACTGAAGCCGAGATAATTGTTTCTTTTTTCTTAAATCGTAGTGCCTTTATTTACAACAATTAAGAAATTATTTTACAGTCTATGACTAAAGAAAGACTTATATTATCTTAAATTAAAAATAATTATAAAATATACTTACATTTAATTATTAAAAATTATTTTTAAAATCGGTGCTTTTGCGAGCGTCCGAATTTTGCAAATCGCCGGCTCGCTTCAAATCCGCGCGCTCGGAAAATTTTTGTATTAAATGAAAAACTTGTATTAAATTTTGACCGAAAACAATTTAATAATATTACCAGTATAATATACAGTCTATTTACCACTGTATTTGTTTTTATTGATAAAATTTAATTTGCGAAATCTCATTTCTGAAGAAATAATATTACAAAAATGATACATATATATGAAATATATAACTATATTTTTAATTTTTTTCATTGTTATATAAATATAATAATAATAACGTTACTTATATACTTATATATAATAACGTTATTATACAATATAAAACTTTTTTTTCTTGTAGTGACTATCCGTTTTGGATGATGGCGACCATCATGGCAATCTGTACTTGCACACTAAATCGGTACTGCTGTTCTAAAAAGATTTGTAGTTGTTGTGTTGAACTACGTACGTAAATTTTCTAGCAAGGTAATCCTTCGCCTTCCTGGTTCTCAGTTTCCAAATGGGGTTTGCCAAATTGCCATGATGGTCGCCAACATCCAAAACGGATAGTGACTACAAGAAGAAAAATTTTATATTGTATAATAAGAAGTAACATTATTATTATTATATTTATATAACAATGCAAAAATTAAAAAGATAGTTATATGTATCATTTTTGTAATATTATTTCTTCAGAAATGAGATTTCACATATAAAAGTTTATCAAGAAAAACAAATACAGTGGTAAATACACTGTATATTATAATGGTAATACATATTATTAAATTGTTTTCGGTCAAAATTTAATACAAGTTACGTAAAAATTTTCCGAGCGCGCGGATTTGAAGCGAGCCGGGCGGCCTATAAGTAAACTGCAGACGCACAAGGCATGGGCGAACGATTCGGCTTTTTCCGATTAGCGAGTAGTAGAGTGCGCTACACTCTAATACCCGAAAGTTAAGTTAGGACCGAAGGGTTGGGTCTTCCTCCTTTCCGAATTCGTAAAATTCGATATTTGTACATAAAGATAATTTAAAACGTTGATAATACGAATATTACTGTGTTTTATTTACATTTTTTAAACAGGCTTAAATAATTGTAGACGTATATTGGCATCACGATCAATCGTAGTAAACAGCAGACGTATAAAGGCTAAGTACGTCTGCACTCTACTACCCTCTAATCGGAAAAAGCCGAATCGTTCGCCCATGCCTTGTGCGTCTGCAGTTTACGTATATGCGGGCGATTTGCAAAATTCGGCCGCTCGCAAAAGCACCGATTTTAAAAATAATTTTTAATAATTAAATGTAATTATAGTTTATAAAAATTTTTATTTTTAGATAATATCAGTCTTTCTTTAGTCAATGACTGTAAAATAATTTCTTAGTTGGTATAAATAAAGGCACTGCGATTTAAGAAAAAATAAACAATTATCTCGGCTTCAGTTAGTTGTAAATTTTTTTTATTTTTTATTTATCTTCGTTTCGTCTTTAGCAACAATAATCTGTAAGTTAGAAACTCATAGGATGTACAGGGCCGCTTCAGCTCTAAATGTTTCTAACGAAATTTGCCCACTTATTTTCAAACCCAAAAATTAGAGGTTTAAAAATGTTTTACGCATTTATTTACATCAGAATATAAAAATATAACTCTCTAGAAGGATATTGGATGTTACAACAACTCTCTACGGTTTTTTTTTTCAAAAAGTTATAGCCTTCGACATTTGACCTCTTGGGATAAACAATTTATAATATCTAAGCAACAAATTCGTTAATCTGGCGTTGCAATTTTTTTATGTTTGAAATTGAAATATCTTCATTTTAAAGCTTTAAAAAATAAAAAAAATTATTTGTACAATAAATAACGCAATTGTAAAAAACGGCCATTTTGGACCTTTCGCATGCTGTTTTGCAATAACCAATACACGAAATTAAACTTACCATAGCTCAAATTGTAGGTTTTTTAATTTACTACAACTTTCTATTAAAAAGTTTTTCTCTAAAATCAATATCCTAAGCTGCAAAATTAAAAATCTTTAAAAATTGCAAATTTAACAAATGAAAATCGCAATTAAAAAAAAAGCTCACAATATTTTTGGTCACATTTTAGTAGAAGTTATTCCTGGCATCGTCCTTTACAACACCTGATAGGTTTCAAAAATTCCTGAATTATATCACGTTTTTTCACCCACAACCTGGGGTATAAATTGGTTAATTAATTTAAATCGAAGAAAAGGGATTAAAAAAGAATAAATGAAGAAAAAATTTACCCCTTTTGTTGAAATATATTAACTGGCGGGTAGTTATTCGGCATCGAAGCTCATTGGTATTCAGGAAATCGGCATTGCGCGCGTAGCTTGATATCACGACGTTAAGGCACGATTCTACAGCGCCTAACTGGATATATGTACGTCATGACGTATTGTGAAGATTTGCGTTCGCGTAGTACTGAACTTGTGCCTATGGCGCAACTGTTCTAAAACAACGGTTGAAAGCTAGTCTCATCTGCAATCGGTATACAACCGCTTTCCATTATAATAAAAATTTATTTCCGCCCACGAAGCGAATGTTTCCGGAACAGTTGTGTTTAATTATTCGAGCAAAGTATTGGGTCAATCCCTACTTTGAAAAGAATGCAAAATCTCGCCTATTCGTAGTAGTAAATAGCTGTCTCAGGTTGATACAATTGCTTTTTATACATTGCTTTTTATAGAACGCGGAAAGAATTCTTGGTCATTCATTTTAATATAGATAAAAATAAAAAAATAATTGAACGATAATACATGATGAACTTCGTATGTACACAGTTATAACGTCCTACAACAAACTATAACGCAACTGCGACCATGGGAAGAGCATCGAAAACCAGCTTCAGTCGGATAGCCTCGTGGGTGCATCTCCATTCCTCTACGCTGTCAGTATCACACAACACTTGCGAGCTCAGTCGGTGTCAAACCGTTATTTTTAAAACAGTTGCGTCGTGAACGCTGGACCAATGGTTAGTACATATAGATTACTGAAGAAATCTTGTATCTCCCATTGAAACTATAATTTTCAAAAAAAACGCGTCTAATTACCGATTTATCGTTTTATTGACTTCAATATGGCATTTGATCGTGTTAAGCACTCTATATTGATCGAAGTTCTAAGAGACATTGGCTAGGATGGCAGAGACATTCGCATATTTGCAAATTTGTGTTGGAATCAAACAACATCAGTTTTAGTAGACGGTTTGGAATCACAGCTCCTTGATATTAAAATAGGAGTACGGCAGAAATGTCTCTTGTCGCCCCTGATTACTGACCAACCGAACGGTTCAACTGGCCGCTTATGCCGATGATATTAATATTATGAGTAGAACATCAACAGGAGCACAGGAAACATACGCAGAGTTAAAAACGCAAACAAAAAGGCTAGGTCTGGAAATAAACACAGAAAAACAAAAATAATGACACATACGAGAAGAAATATAGTCCCACAAAATATTATACATGAAGATGACATTGAAAAGGTTGGAAAGTTTATATACCTTGGAGTAGAAATATATGCCGACAGATCAGAAGATGGAGAAATAGGAAGAGAATAACGCAGGCAAACAGAGCTTATTTTGCCCTCTCCCATATATTTCGGTCTAAAAGTGTCCACCGAAATAAAAAGATAACAATCTACAAAACCTTAATTCGACCAATAGCATGCTATGGCAGTGAAGCATGGGTCCTGAAAGAAACATCCAAAAACAAACTCGACACATTCGAAAGAAAAGTACTGAGGAGGATACTAGAACCTGTGAGGGTAAACGGAATCTTCAGAAGTCGATACAACAACGAGCTTTATGAACTTTATAAGGAAACACCCCTGTCAGACTTCATTAGAATACAAAGATTGCAATGTGTTGGACATGTGATAAGAATGGGAGAGGATAGGCTACCAAAAAGAGCACAGAATGCTAGAATGCAGGGAAAGAGACCGGTTGGAAAGCCAAGAAAGCGCTGAGAAGACACAGTAAACAGCGACGAACACGCCCTTTTAGGTGTCCGTGTATGGAGAAGAGCAGCCACAGACAAACAAGGGTGGAGGCAAAAAATAAAGGAGGCCAAGGCTCAATTTGGGCTGTAGTGCCGTAGAAGAAGAAGAATACATACCCATACAGTTGCGATGAATATAACGTAGAATCGAAGTAAACTAAATCTATTAATCTTCTTATCTGTATAAAGTGTCATATGCAAAACTCCCGTTAAACTATTAAATGAAGCTACAGATATTATTAAGATTAATTTTCCCATAATATTATTATAAATAGTAGCAATTTGATGAAGTTGTAAGCTCTTCTGTTTAATCTTTAAAATATCTTCAGAAAACGCTGTTATATTCCTAGATGTACCAGGTCTCAGCCTCCTTAGATAGTGACATAAGATATTGATTCTCTTGTGAATAAAATTCCTCATCTGCAATGTTGATATTGCTATGAACGACATTTTAAGAAATGTCAGAGAAGAGAATGAAGTGTATGAGTAATATCTAAAGGAGTTGTTGAAGTGTACAAAGTAATCCAGAAACGGTGAAAATCCTAATACAATTAGAAGAAAAATAGAAATAATTTGTTTCTTAAGATCAATGGTATGTTCAGATTCCTTTTCTAAACGTTGAACAATTCGCATCATTTTCCTGCTAGCAGCTTTATCTCTGTACGCAGATATATAACATATTATATGGAATGATACTCGTATAGTACTTCCTATTATGTAATAAGCAGGAAACGCCAAAGGAGTTTTTGCTCGGGACCAAACATGGAGGAAATTTGTTAGTGATAAATAATTGCCAGCCAATCCTACTAAAATAATTATTAAGGTGTAGACACTTATATAAATTGAATCTTTTTCTAAAGAGAATATGCCAAAATATCCTCCGATTTTATGGAATAGTTTCAAAAGGTACGTATCTTTTTTACATATCATTTTTCCGAACATTTTAAAGTTTTTTCTTATATAAATGCAAGTTTTTAACCAAAATACTAAATTAGCGATTAAAAATTATTCTTATAATTAATTGAAATATTTATCAAAATTGCGTCATAGATATTGTATTAAACGTAGACAAACTTAACACTGAAAAATTTAATACCAAAAAGTGTTAGATACCTCAATAAATATCGATTGCAATTACATTACATACAAAATTTTTACACGTGTAATAATGATAAACTTATTATTGTTTGTAATAGTATATTATAATATAGAACAAATGCAATAAACGTTTTTTTTGCTCGAGCTAGAAAACTTTGGTTACGCGACGTTGTCAGATCAATCGGGTTTCGCAGATTTTTCGGTTTTTTATTTGTTACCTGTTTTACAGTAAAATTCCCTTCTGCTTTCCTCTTGCATACATTTTAAAACATTTTATACAATTTCGAGTGGCAACGTGGCGGTGTTCTAAAGAATACTGTTTTATTTTTCGGCTATAATAAACTCGAATATTGAGAGTTATAACGCGAAATACATCATACGAATTATACTAAGGCTCCAAGAACAATATAAAACTCAAGGGAAAGTGTTAAAAGTGCAGAGGTACGTTAAAATACCAGTGAGTTCAGCGTAGCTAGACATTAGGCACAAGTAAGGTTATTCGCTTCTCAATTTCATGAATGAACATAACATGTACTCAATGAACTCCTTTTTCAATAAAAAAACCAAGCAGAAAATGGACATGGATGAGCCCCGATAAAAAGACAAAGAATGAAATAGATTATATCTTAACGAAAAATAGAAACCTAGTAAAAGACGTATCGGTATTAAATCAGTTTGACCTAGGAAGCGACCATAGACTAATAAGAACAAAACAAGTAATAAACAAAAAACTAGAAAGAAAAAGAATACATGAAAAAAAAGATACAAATGGACATCTGAAGAAATAAAAAATAGTGAATTTAATAAAAAGATAATGCATGCATTAAATCAAGTTAACATGCAGCAGATAAACTCCAATGATATTGATGATTTGAATAACCTTATAACCGAAACAGTGAACAAAAGCATTCTGCAACTGAAAAAACCAAAAACAACACACAATGAATTAGATAAAGAAATATTACAACAAATAGAAAAAAGGAAGATCTTAAATAAATCTAACAAAAAGGGAACCGCAGAATATAGAGAACTTAATAGGCAGATTAGAAAAGGAATCAGAAAACAAAAAAGAAAAGAAGAAGAAAAATTAATAACAACAACTATTGAAAAAAATAAGAGTATGAAATGCCTCAGACCGACACTAGGACGACGTCAGATAATATCATTAATGGGAAAAGACGAAAATGAAATTACAACTAGAGAAAACATACTGAAACGAATAGAAGAATTTTACACGGAACTCTACAGAACACATCAACAAGACGATGAAATGAGACCAGCACGGAAATTAATAAAAAATGTTGGATCGGAAATAATGCCAAAAGTAACAATTTCAGAGGTAACTACAGCAATGGAAAACATGATGAGAAATAAAGCTGCAGGAGAAGATAGTATTACTACAGATATGATATTAGAAGGAGGTAAGGAACTCATTGCAATTGTAACTAAGCTTATAGACAGTTGTTTACACCAGGGCAAAGTCCCTAAGAGCTGGAACAACTCTAAAGTAATCTTATTACACAAGAAAGGTGATAATCGAAAGTTGGAAAACTACAGGCCCATCAGTCTATTGTCACACCTATTTAAAATACTCACCAAAGTCATAACTACCCGACTAACAAGAAAATTAGATGAATACCAACCATATGAACAGGCAGGTTTTAGAAAAGGCTATTCAACTTCCGATCACCTGTTAACCACAAAAATATTAATAAAAAAATGTAACGAATACAAGTTTCCAGTTTTTATAGCATTTGTAGACTACGAAAAAGCTTTCGACACTATAGAACACACGGCCGTAATAAACGCAATGCAAAATTGTAGAATAGACAGCAGATATATTAACTTAATAAAAGAAACTATGAACCAAGCTACAGCTAAATACTACCTAAATGAAAATGAATACTCGAACCCTGTACCATTAAACAGGGGAGTCAAACAGGGAGACACTCTATCACCCAAACTGTTCACCTTAGTTTTGGAAGACGTTTTTAAAAATCTAAATTGGAAATATAAGGGAATAAACATCAATGGCCGCTATCTCAGTAATCTACGATTTGCGGATGACATAATCCTGATAGCTACTGACCTACAAGAACTGCAAACCATGTTTTCAGAACTACACACAGAATCTTCTAAAATAGGACTAAAAACGAATTTAAACAAAACAAAAGCCATGCACTGCGAAGAAACGATGACAATAATAAACAACAAAGTTATAGAAAAAGTTGAAGAATATATATACTTAGGACAAAAAATAATACTAAATAGGGAAATTCAAACGGAAGAAAAAAAAAGAAGAAGAAAGTTAGCATGGGCAGAATTCGGCAAACTGAACTATATACTCAGAAATCAGCAAATTCAACTACATCTTAGATCTAAAGTCTTTGATGCATGCATTATTCCGATATTAACATATGGGGCACAAACATGGACAATCACAAAAAAGAATATGAACATACTCAGAGTCACTCAACACGCGATGGAAAGAGCAATGCTTGGCATATCACTTAAGGACAGAAAAACAAACACGTGGATAAGACAGAAAACCAAAGTCACCAATGTGATAGAAAAATTACTAAAATTGAAATGGGAATACGCTGGACATGTAGCTAGGAGCGATCTTAACAAATGGCACAGAACAATTCTAACCTGGAGAGCATACGAACACAAAAGACCCAGAGGCAGACCTCCTATGAGATGGACAGATGATCTGAAACGAACTGCCGGGAAAAATTGGCTACAAGTAGCGTACAACAAAAAACAATGGAAAGGAAGACTTGAAGAGGCTTATGTTCAGATGTGCACGTGAATGGCTAGACGAAGAAGAAGAAGAAGAAGGTTATTCGCTCCATGCGTGACCAAGCTGGGGATACACGAAACTATGCCAGCGCCCGTAGCGGCGAAATATGACAACTTTGGCGAATAATGATTGAATAATAATTTTTTTCAATAGATATTTCGCTTACCTTATTATTGCTGTTTTGATTTTTATTATTTATATTCATATTTTCATACTGACTTTCTTTCCTTCCCCGATCTATTGGTATATTCCTTCTTCTTCTTCTTCACGTGCCATATCAGAATTATCCGACGTTGGCGATCACCATTGCGAAGGCTTCTTGACTTCTTGATCTTCTACAATATAGAATAATTATCCTGCATTTGATGTCTGAGTCCATTCACGAATGTTTTTTAACCAAGAAATCTGTTTTCTTCCTACACCTCTACGGCCCTCTCTTTTGCCTTTAAGGATCAGTTGTAATATTTTATATCGACTTCCCCTCACTATGTGTCCCACATAAGACATTTTTCGATGTTTTAACAGTCTTTAGCAGTTCTCTAGAGAACTAGAGATAGCTATCTTTGTTGACCCTCCTTAGTACTTCTTCATTAGTTTCCTATGGTCACCTATTAGGTATATTTAACTCTCCAGTATTAGGTATATTCCTATGGTCACCTATTTCCATTTTGTATTACACACACACAGCATAAAATTAATACTTCAATAGACCCAGCTAATGTTAAAATCTAGTACCTACTAATAAAATTCACACTGCCTAATTATTGCTTTCGATATACCTACCTACACTTAGGTAGGGGAGAGTTGGACAAATAACCGGGTACCACTCCAAAAACCGTCTGTATCTTTTGCTATGTGAGAGTATCAAATGTTTGCTGCAGATTGAAATATTCTCAAATGACTTAAGTTCGATATGCCAATGTCAATTTTTAAAAATATTCTTAGATTTTTAATTTTTTTTATTTTTATGAAAATATTGCAAAATACCCGGTTTTGTCCAACCGGTATGGTAAAACCGGGTAGTAACTTAAGTACCATGTGAAAAGACTAATGGGCAGCAAATAAAATATTTATTAAAAGTATGTGAACAAAAATCGAAAATCTATGAACAGAAGCTATCCGTGTCTATATAATCAATGACATAAGTCACAAATAAAAACTTTATCTACAACATCATAGGTACCCGGTTTTATCAACCTACCCGGTTTTGTCCAACTCTTCCCTAATTACTGTTAACACCGACAACTAATCTATAACGAAAAAGTGAAGAAAACCCATTAAAATTGATATTTCCTTCAGAGAACTTTCAAATACCCGCTTTTTAATTTGACGTTTATTTGACACTCGAACTTGGATTGTTTGTATAATTAACGTCAAATGTGTCATATGTGTATGATATGTTTAACGTCAAATTGTGTGTTCGCCAAAAATTTCAGGTGACTGAAATTCATCCACCAAATTGTAATGAAATTTGGTGGGTTTTAAGAGGTAGTTATTGTGTATTTTTTAACATAAAATTAAGAATTTTATTCAAAGATAGATCAATAAATATCTATTATAAATATCTACGATTATCTGTGATAAAAATCTATCTCTCCTTTTTTTCATACGACGAGCCGTTTTTATTCAAAAATAAAACATCTTAACCCTTACAAAGTGTTCGAAATAAGTTTTTATCTATCAGATCTAGAAACTTAATTCGAATACTTTCGAAGCATTAAGATAATTTTTTGAATGAAAACAACGCGTCGAATGAAAAAGGAAGATATATTTTTTGTCATAAATTAAACGATGAATTCAAAAATGATTTTTAAATTGAAATATCTCAGTGGCGTACTATTTTTTTCTCTAAAAATTCAGACCATTACGCGTATGCGCGCGATCAATATAAAATTCTTAATTGTATGTCAAAAAATGTAGAATCATTACAATGTTGCCAGTAGTTTCGCCAAAATCGTAAAAAATGTGCAAATTTATTTTTCTTCAACGCCCTGTATCTTGAAAACGGATGGCGTTACAAAAATTTTTTAATAAGCAAACCTCAATTTTTTTTCAGTGTTTTATCTATCCTAGAGACGGTGTTACCTTTTTTAAACACCCTGTATATGTATGTATATGTGAGTTGGGTGTACATTAATAGGGTCGTATACTATTTGGTGCATATACGTTTTGGGTGTATGGGAGTTGGGACTCGATGAGTTGGGTACGACCGAACTAAACATGTTATTTCCTACTGACTGCTATACATTAGCACGCGAGATGGCGCATCTATACAGCACCGCCATTTTTTATCCATCGATTTAATCCTTAGAGCATGGAAAATTTTTTCTCTCTCTAAAAAATTTTCCATACTCTAAGATTTAATCAATACATTTTTGGAATCCAGCCAGCATAAAAATAAAATAATCATCGAAATGTTCGTAAAAGGGTCGTTTAAACACAGCGATAAATCAAACAACTTATCAAGGTCAATCGAGTTGTTGCAACTTATCACTGTGTGTAAGATTATAGATTATTTAGGTAAAATAAATATGGCAAAATACCTAAACTAACAAGGACATAAAAGAAATTGAAAAATGTTTGAACCACCCTTTGAACAATCTCAAAAAACCAGAAAGCTGATTGGTTGGGTTCACCGCGTTCACCTCTCCGCTCCCACCTCGTCCTCGTAAACTCATAAACAAAACAGTGACATAACCTTAAAATTAAAAATACAATATTTAGCCCAACAAAAATAAATCTCTAAGGAGACAAAATCTAAAAATAACACCTGTTCCCAATAAAAAAAGAAACACTTACGTTTTATACTCACGTTTCGCACGTGTTGTAGTAAAAGATATATAAAACCTTATTCAAAACTTTGCGTTTTAAAACCAATAGTACAAAATGAAAAACCTGGATGTGTTCATGATATTTCTAACTGTAAGACTAGTCTCCGTGTATTTCGTTCAAACCTTTTACGTGCCAGATGAATATTGGCAGACTTTGGAAGTTGCCCATAACTTGGTTTATGAATATGGGTATTTGACTTGGGAATGGAGTAAAGGTATAAGAAGTTACATACCCCCGTTAGTGGTATCAGGATTGTACAAATTTTTAAATCTTCTTGGCCTGGACAGTGCTGAACTCTTGGTAAGTACCCATTTTCAACATTCCTCTTCTTCTTGTAGTCCCTATCAGCTCCGGATGTTGGCCATAGAGATTGCAATTGCTGAATCCAGCGTTTTTTTACATGCCGAATCCAGCAAACCGTGCTGGATCCAACAGAGTGGATCCGCAAACGTGTCAAATTTGAAATAAGTTATTTCATGTCTTCATTAAACTCGTTATTCAAAGCCTGGAGACAGAGATGAATGAAGAAATGGCAGTAACAATCGAACCAACATCAGCAAGCCCTGTTGAATTGATTTGTTACAGCGATCTGAATCACCTACCAAAGACTCTTTTTCTTCTTCTTATGCAATCCACTAATGGATGTTCGCGATCACGTTTGACCATTTTTCTCTATCCCTTGCAGTATGTATTAGGTCTCCTATGTTTTTTAGTCCTGTCCATTGTTTGACATTACGGAGCCATGACATTTTCTTCCTGCCCACTCCCCTTCTTCTGTCGATCTTTCCTTCAATTAAGGTTTGCAGAAACTGATATCTTTCATTTCTAATTATGTGTCCCAGGTATGCCGTTTTTCTCTGTTTAATTGTGCACATCAGTTGTCGTTCTGTACCAATTTTTCTCAGGATTTCTTCATTTGTTATTCTTGCGGTCCAGGGAACTTTAAGGATTCGTCGATAGATCCACATCTCAAATGCCTCTAGCTTATTCATTGTGTTTATTTTTAAAGTCCATCCTTCCATGCCATATAGGAGCACCGACCATATATAGCATTTTGTGAATCTTAATCTTAGGTTTAGGTCAAAATCAGAGTTCGTAAAGACGTTTCTGAATTTCATGAATGCACTTCTGGTTCTTTCTATCCGACATTTAATTTCCATATCCGACATCCAGTCTTCACATAGCCAGGTTCCCAGGTACTTAAACTTTCTTACGCGCTCTACATCTTGGTTGTTATATGCTAGTCTTGCATTTTGATGTTGACATAATTGACGGCTGATTATAAAACTTCGTCTTTTTTATGTTGATGCTAAGTCCCATGTTCTCGCTATGCTCTCCAATTTTATTAAGAAGGTTTTGGAGGTCTTCTATATTGTCTGCTATTAAGACCGAATCATCCGTATATCGTACATTATTGACCCAGGTACCATTTACTTTGATGCCGCTTTCGCATTCCTCAAGAGCTTCCTGGAAGATACTTTCTGATATAGATTGAACAGTAGTGGGGAGAGAATGCATCCCTGTCTTACACCTCTGAGAATTTTTTGAGCTTGCGTTGTTTCATTATCCACCTTGACGACAGCTGTTTGATTCCAGTAAAGAGCCTCTATGCAACGAATGTCTTTTTGATCTATGTCGAGTTGTTTTAGTATATGTACGAGTGTATGATGTTGTACTCGATTGAAGGCTTTTTCATAATCTATAAAGCACATCATTACATGACCATCTCTACCAAAGACAATTTATGTAAAATATTATGTAAAATGAAAATTTATGTACTTGTAAAAATATGTCAAGGAAAAGAGAGACAAGGAAGTTTGATTCTTGACTGCTGCACCAGGTGGAACAGTTTCCTCAGTATGCTGGAACGTTTCTACAGCTCAAAAGTGTGCATCAATAAAGCATTGATAGTATTATTCTGCAATAAAGTTCTCTGCTGGCAAGTGTTCAATATCTAATCAATGAGTTGATTGCCACTCTTAAACCAGTGAAACTGGCTATATGTGCAGTTCTGTGGAAGTAGGTTAGACGATAAGATGATAAATAAAATGTTTTTTAAGGTCTCACTTCCACTAACTAAATAATTGATGTTTCTGTTGTTTAGAAATTTAGAAATCAGACTGATTTTTATCATGAGATGCAAAAACAACTCGTCCTCAGTAAGCCATGGAAGATAAAAACATATTACTTAACTTGTGTCAGCTCAAAATTGCCCTCAATGAAATTTGCTTCAAATGCACTACTCTTCGACAGATAAGTTCGTTTGGATAAAATTTCATTCTCATGACAATTCTCAGCTGACACAAGCACAGCCCTATCTTTCACTTCCATGGCTTACTGAGGACCTGTTTTCTTTTGGAATCTCATGATAATTGTAGTATTTGCTCTAGCCACTTAAAGTTAAAGAGAGGTAAGATTGATTGAGAATTGTGACTGATTATATGTCCTTATTTGATTATATACAGAAGATAATTTTTATTTGAGTTTTTATTTTATTAGTTTGTCTTTCAAGAAATACTGCATCAGTTGGAACAGAATGCAAATGATAAATGCTGAGATGTGTATATTTGCAGACGACATAGTATTAATTGCGGAAACAGCAGAAAAACTGAAATACAACTTAGAGAAATGGAACCTAGAAGCAAGCAAATACAACTTAAACGTAAACAAAGAGAAGACTCAGATAATGAAAATATCAAGGAAACAAGGGACGGAAGATCAAATAGAAGTAAGGATAGACCAACAAAAAATAATACAGACAAATTCATACAAATACTTAGGAACAGTAATCAACAACAAAGGAGGCATCGAGGACGATCTTAACAACAGAATGGAAAACACAGGAAAACTATTCCAAGCACTAAATAGAGGATTCCTTAATAACAAAGAAATATCAACAAAGACCAAGATGACAATATACAAAACAATATATAGACTGATGGTGACATATGGAGCAGAAAATTGGATATTAAACAAAAGACAGCAGAGCGGAATTCAGGCAGCAGAGATGAAATACCTCATAAGAACAATCGGAGTAAAAAGAACTGATAGAATCAGAAATGAAGAAATAAGAGAAAGACTCAAAATCAAACTGATACTCGACTCAATCAAGGAGAAAAAATTGGCATGGTTCGGACATCTAACCCGGATGGACAATAATAGACAAGTAAAAAGAGTGTGGGATGCCAAACCAATAGGGAAGAACAGAAGAGGAAGACCCATTAATGAATGGAACAGTGACATCTCGCAGATACTGCAGAGTAAGGGTAAGACTTGGCAGGAAGCAACACAGATGGCATCCAATAGGAGAATGGAGAGAGTTCGTTAAGAGCTAGGACACCTCAGAAGATTGTAAAATATTGTACCTAATCTAATGCTAATGAATTGTATTATAAACGGCCCAACACAGAAAGGTACAAATGGGTATACTGATTAAGTAGTAAGTTTTATTAGTTTGTACTAAAAAGGTTAATTAAATAATAAATTAACAAAAATACAATAAAGTCATGTTTTTATGTTCATTCCACATTTTGCTGGATCCACGTTGGATTCAGGTCAATCTTGCAAAAATCCAGCTGGACTGAAAATCATGCTGGATTGCAATCCCTAGTTGGCGACCATCATGGCAATCTGTACTTTGCTCAATGCTGCTTTGAAAAGATTTGTGGTTGTTGTATTGAACCATGTATGCCGATTTTTCAATCAAGAAATTCTTTGCCTTCCTGGTACACGTTTTCCGTCACGCTTTCCCTATAAAATTAGTTGTAGCAATCCATATCTCTCGCTGTTCCTCATGATGTGACCGATGTATTCGATTTTGGCTGTTTTTGTTGTGGTTAACAGCTCTTTTTTGTATTCTTAATAAATTATCCTGATTAGTTGTGCCAGATGAATATTGGCAGACTTTGGAAGTTGCCCATAATTTGGTTTATGAATACATGGCTTGGGAATGGAGCAAAGGTATAAGAAGTTACATACCCCCGTTAGTGGTAGCAGGATTGTACAAATGTTTAAATCTTCTTGGCCTGGACAGTGCTGAACTCTTGGTAAATACCCATTTTCAAAATTCCTCTTCTGACTATCATGGCAATCTGTACTTTGCACAATGGTGCTCTCAAAAGATTTGTGGTTGTTGTGTTGAACTACATACATAGATTTTTCAGCCAGGAAATTCTTCACCTACGTGCTCCCGTTTTCCTTTTACTTTTCCCTGTTAACCCTGCAGTCGTGACATGAAAAAAGTTGCACCAGTCATGACCACGGTCTCTCAAACCAGATTTGTGTTTTACCCTTGTATTTAGTGAAAAAAGAACAGAGTATTTTTTTCTTTTTTTAAATATTTATTTGATTATTTCTTTATTAAGAGCAAACAGTAGCGCTCAACAGGTAGCAACAAACGCGTTCCAAGATTGCGGCTCTAATTTTGAATATTTTGTCGAGATATTTGGCACACATATTCGTAATAATATATCTAATAAAGAATGGCGGTACAGAGCCCAATTTCAGAAATATGTTAGTATGTGGAAATTACTCTATAACTAAATAAAATATTGAAAAAAGGAGCCTGTACCGCCATTAAGAAAGACAAAAAATACACTTTCTTCGAATAAACTTTTTTATCCCGTGCCTAGATTTTGTGTCACATAGTCACATTGGAACTACTAAAAATCGATTTTTTTATAACAAGAAATCGAACGTCACTGACTTAACAACATTTCGCGCTTATGTGTATAAAAATTATTGTTTTTGATAGTATAAACGTCACTGTCAGTGTCGAATTGCCGACGCACTGTTGCCTAACTTTTGAAAGTTCGCAGAACTTTCGCAATCTTGGACCGCGTTTGTTGCTACCTGTTGGTCGCTACTGTGTGCTCTTAAATGACATAATTATTATTCAAAAATTAAAATAATTGGTTTTAAACGTGTCAATAATGTACACTCACCGGCAGAAAAAACCGCCACCCCAAGAAATGGGTCATATTTAATGTCTTGTATTTCCTAAACCTGATGTTCGATTTAAGTAATTTTTTTAATATGTTATAGCCTTATTCTTTAACAATATCGCTGTAATAATATCGTTGCTAAACAGGTACATTGTCATTGTATACAGGGTGTACGAATCAAAATGTGTTTTTCTCTCAAACTTTGGAACACCCTGTGGAATGTTCTAGCTTTTATAAAATACTGAAATTAAAACTCAACTATAGCTTCAGGTTTTCTTAATATTCTCTTTTTTGATTAATTCGCTTATCTTGAATAATAAAAAAGTTAGGCACTTTAACAACTACCCCTGTTTTTCGTCAATATAGGGTGTTTTTAAATAAGTACGGCAAACTTTAAGGGGTAATTCTGCATGATAAAATAATGACAGTTTGCTTTATAAGCGTATGCCCGCAAATGCTTTGTTTCCGAGATAGGGGGTGTTGAAATTGTTCTTACAAACTGACGATTTATTTATTGCTCTAAAACAGTTTATGATATGCAAATGAAATTTGGTTGATTTTAAGAGGTAGTTATTGCGCATTTTTTGGCATACAACTAAGAATTTTATATTCACCATTGACGTGCATACGGGATATATCTAAAATGTTTATACCCGTATGCACGCCAATGGTGAATATAAAATTCTTAATTGTATGCCAAAAAATGCGCAATAACTACCTCTTAAAATCTACCAAATTTCAGTTGCATATGACAAACCGTTTTATAATAGTCAAACCGAGCAATAAATAAATCGTCAGTTTGTAAGAACAATTTCAACACCCCCTATCTCGGAAACGAAGCATTTACGGGCATACGTTTATAAAGCAAACTGTCATTATTTTATCATGCAGAATTACCCCTTAAAGTTTGCCGTACTTATTAAAAAACACCCTATATTGACGAAAAACAGGGGTAGTTGTTAAAGAGCCTAACTTTTTTATTATCCAACATAAGCGAATAAAACAAATAACATAATGTTAAGAAAATCTGAGGCTATAGTTGGGTTTTAATTTCAGTATTTTATAAAAGCTAGATCATTCCACAGGGTGTTCCAAAGTTCGAGAAAAAAACACAGTTTGATTCGTACACCCTGTATACAACGACAATGTACCTGTCTAGCAACAATATTATTACAGCGGTATTGTTAAAGAATAAGGCTATAACATATTAAAAGAATAACTTAAATCGGACATCAGGTTTAGGAAATACAAGACATTTAAAATGACCCATTTTTTGGGGTGGCGGTTTTTTGTGCCGGTGAGTGTATATTTGGAAAAAATAAAAAGAAAAATAAAACTAGACCGTTTGATCTGTATTTTGCACGCATTTTGCAATGCACACTTGATCAATTGATCGCAAATACTGATCAAGTGTTCAAGACTCTGAGATACTTTACACTTACTACAGGAGAATCTAATTTTTTGATTTTTTTTTCAGTCACATCTTAGGTAACGACCTGTAGCACCTGTTTTCTTTTGTTCAGGTTGTAAATTGGGCTCTGACGTATCAGTTAGTTCTCTCGCTCTTTCTTTCATTATCCTAGGCAAGTGAATATCAGCTGGCCTCCTGACATGCTTCTGGGCATATATGCATGTGTCAGTTGATTGACAATAATTGTAAGTTCTCCAAGGTACAAGGAAAGTTCTCCAAGGTACAAGGTTATCTTCTTCAGTATTGAAATTATAAATAACATTTATTAACAGATACATTTATTAAAGTGTAAAAAGCACCTTCTTGTATTTATCGAACTTATAAAATATTAGGACGTGAGTAGTGACAACGGTGTGAGAGACCAAGTTTCGAAAACAATAGCTGATACAGCACAGGCAAATACTTGTCAACAACGGAATACACTACAGGCTGAAAGAACGACTCGAGTTAGGAAGCTACTGGGATGGGCAACTTACACATTCTGTTCATAAAAGAAATAACTTAATGTATTTGAAGGCGCGTCACAACTGCAGGGTTAAATTAGTCGTAGCAATCCATATCTCTTGCTGTTATATGATGTGACAAAGGCTCAATTTTGGCTGATTTTATTGTGGTTAACAGCTCCTTTTCCTTTTGTATCCTTAATTAAACATCCTGATTAGTGACATGGTCAATATAATATATCTTCAGGATACAACAATCAAGCCACATTTCGAAAGCCTCAATTTTCATGCAGGTGGGGTCTGAGAATGCACAACTCAACTGCGTACAATAGTATAGGACATAATATATATAACATCTTTGTAACCTGATTTTTATGGGTATTGATAAATCATGACATTTGAATAGCTTAAGCATTTTTTGAAATGCAGATCCTGCTTGCTCTATTCTTCATTTGATTTCTAGGGAATGGTCCCAATTTTCAGTGATATTCATACCAAGGTAGGTGTACACTCAAAAAAATTTAGTTCGTAATATTGATTAACAGTGATTATTGGATAGTATTTCGTTGTAACAACAATTAAATTTTTTGTTTCAACGAACTTTTAGACATTGGCGAATGTATTTGGTTATTATCACAATGATTGAATAATAATTGTGAAACTAACTGGAGTACATTAATCAATAACACTCAATTTATTCAGCCAATAATTAAGTTTCGTACATTTAATAAATAATGTTAATTCTGGCAGCAACTCACTTTCTTGATTTCGTAGATGACAAGCAATTACCTTGGTTTATCGTGACAACGTACATATTTCATTAAAACAATGTACAAATGTTGTTAATATATGTAGAGTAATATTTATGATTATTGTATAGATGTAAACTGATTGTTGTGACAACGAATGCATTAATCAATCTACTACTGCGTTTAATAACCACAATCAATGCGTACATGGTGACAATAAACGTAGTTGTTGAGACAATAAATGTTTTGCTTGACCATTTGAAATGTAACGGCTTTTCCTTATCGTGATACCCCTAGCTTCTCTGTGTTACCATGGATTAAAAAAGAATTCTTTGTTGAACCATGCTGTTACCTCTGCCGAAGTGCCGAATAATAATCTCATTTCGTTTCCAAGTGTTGTCCGTAGTAGAAGGAAGTTTTCGTGTGTCTATTACCGTGAAATTTCGGTCGAATTCTTTTTAAATCTATTCATTTTTTTTTTCGAATCCTGAGAAAACTAATTAGTATTTTTGAAAATTTAAACGCAGAATAAAATATTACAGTATTATCGAAGGTCTAAAGTCCCTGAGAACTTCTATAATGATTATTTTAATAAGTCACAGGGGTGAAAAGGAGAAAATTTAGTATGATTTTAATTTCAAATATACCATTCAAAAGAAACTTTTTGTTTATTCTAAGGGACTTTCAGCCCTCGGTAATAATGTAATCTTTTATTCTGCGTTTAAATTTTTCAAAAATACTTATTAGTTTTCTCGGGATTCCAAAAAAAATGAATGCGTTTAAAAAGAATTCGATCGAAATTTTACACCTGCGCTCTCAAAAAGGATTAAACTGTTATATATTTTTGGAATCACTATTTCAAACGCTTTTAAATGAGCTGTCACATGATGTACTTTCTCATTTAAAAAAATCAAAGTTATGCCTGTCACCTGAAGAGGGATCGTGTAAAGTTCGAAACATTGATGTTATAATATACTTTGATTATTTTAAAAATCGACCTGTCCGAGCATTTTGCTTATGTGCTAAAAATAAATAAGTTAATAGGGGGGAGGAAGTGTAACACTTATTCCAGCGCATTGTATAAGTGAAATCATATGAGAAATCACACAGTATAAAGTCCATTAGGTTTAGGACAAAAAAGGGGGATTTAAAAAATTATTATTAATCAATATCATACATTGAGCTAATGCATTCAGTAATTATTAATATAAAATACGTTCATAGTAGGAATAAACGAAACTGATTATAAAAATGAATAGAATTGCTTGTAAGAATAACCGTATTTATTGTAAACGAAATACGTTAGGAGAAGTAACACTGTTATTGACACAACGAATAGTCTTCGTCGGTCAATTAACGACGATGTTGTTTCAATGAATAGTATTCGTTGACTCAGTGAATAGAGTTCGTAATATCAATAAAGTGATATTGTGGTATACATAATGAATGTTCATACATTCAATAAACGTAATACATTGTCTCAACTAACGAAAATAATGAATTCATGAACATCGTTTTGTTGTCCCAATAAAACCAAGAATTGGACAAATTTTAAGTATTGCGTTTGTTGTCTGAATTAACATTTTTATTGATATTACGTACCTTTTTCGTTGAGTGTATGTTTTTACTCTTTCTATTTATTGGCCCTTCACACTGGTTCATCTAAGTTGCTGTTCCTTCTTGTAGATCATCATACATTTTGTGTTCTTATTGTTCAGTGAAAGTCCATATCTCTGACTTACTTCTGTGATCCTATTCATTAACTCCTGGATTGCTTCAGAATTGTCAGTGAATACCACTGTGTTGTCTGCCCATCTTGTTACGTTTTTAACATTATCTCTAGTTGTTAATACATCATTGCTTTTAGATTTATGCTCCTAGAGTCCTTCAGGCGTTTCTCAGCTCCTATTCAGACCTGTGTTTCTACAAATGGTCAGGGACCAAAAAATGGGCAGTATTTGCGATGGCAAGTTCATGGTTCTGGTTCTACACTGGATCCAGGACTCTGATAAATACGTTGGAGTGTTCCTTAACCACAATAGCTCTATCAAAATTCCCATGGCCAGGAAAAGGGATAGGTAAGTTTTATCAAGATAAGACTGTTTTTTGTACAAAAAATTCATTTATTGGTATCAACAAACACAACAGCAGATATAAAAAAACACTGTTTAACTCGTTTATACAGTATCATATAAAAAATATTGGCAGTACTTGCTGTGCCTGCCGCTACATCGTATAGCTAGATCTGGTTTCTTTTATCTGGTTTGAAGAAAGGATATAAATATTGAGTAGAATGGCTTACATATTTATTTCCACTACATCACCAGTTCACTACTTACCTAGAAGATGAAATATGTTTTAAGGATATATTAGTTGGCCATTACTACGGACTGATTTTCAAATACTATTGGAATATCCTGGTATTGTTCAAGTTTCCTTCATTCATCATCGATCTTTTGTGTCATTTGTAGGTTTTGGGGATTAAGTATTAGGGACAATTTTTACATTAGTGGTGGAATAATTTGGCCACTATTAAAGCTACTTTTATTCAGAAGGTGTATCTTGCCCATTACTGAATCTGCAAAATCATTTCTTTTTTACTTCCGTACAAACTTCATTTAATCAAGAAATGCCTGCATCTTTTATAAAAAATCCTGTTTCAATGCATCTTGTAAATGATTAATATTTTGCGCCACCCCAATTAGCAGGTACATGTTATTAATATTAAATAAATTTTGTAATATCTTGATCATCAATTGTTTCAACATTTTGTTTTGCAGTGTCTAGCCAGTTAAGATACTGAAAAATGCCCCCAGCGATATTCTAAAAATTAAAATACCATGTTGTTTTACATCAAAGAGTATTCTACCACAAAAGTTTTTAGGCCCCTAGCCCCACCCATAACCCCCCAAAAAATGAAAACTTATTTTTTCGTTTTTTTGGCGATAGCTTGGGTTCTAATCATCGTAGCAACTTCTTTTTTCTTTCATTTTGTAGGTTTTTTTTTATTTTCTATAACACAATATTTTTTTTCAAAATTTTTGGCGTGAAATTCAATATTTTTTTTGCTTTTGAAAATTTTAAACTTTGTTTACAAAAAAATTAGGACGAACAAAAAATATATTATTTGCTAGATGTCAAATTGTCTCCATGCTATTGTTCAGATCTTTTTAGGGTAGACATCATGGTCAAAATAATTTTTTGGTATTTTCTTTAACCGTTTTGACTGTTTTAATTTTAAAATCATCGTCTGCCTTATTTTTCTTCAAATACAACCCAAAAAAGATTTAAAAAAACTTTAGACTCATAGACCTGAAAATATCCTCAAAAAAAATCGAAACGTACCTTTCCGTTTTTTGACGATATCTTCGTTTCTAATTGTCGTAGAAACTTCTTTTTCTTTTGGTTTGTAGGTTTTTTATTGCCTAAAACATGTTATTTTTTACAGAAATTGTGGCGCGAAATTAAAACTTTTTAACCTTTTTGAAATTTTTATACACGGTGTTTCTAAATAAGTTTCGGTGAAATTACTGTATAAAACGTTAATTGAATGCTATGCTGGAACAACGTTGTAAAGGCCAAATCAGATTTTGTCCACAACTTGAGGAAAACATGTTCTTATTGATCATATTTAAAAAGGAATCTTTATGAGCGTAAGATATAGGGCGTATATTAAAAAAGGATGCATAATGTAATGTCTCGTAATATTTACCACAGTCGGCAGTACATTATCTTGCTCACACAGAAGATCGTTCTATGGAGCACCCACATTTGAAACTATTAGCGGTTACAACGTTGTTTCAGCATAGCATTCGTTTATATTATAACATATTGTGATGTAATTGTCTTTTTACGCGGTTGACTTTACTATATTATTATTTATGTTTTTAGGCACTAAGTTTAATTTAATTGACTTTATTTATTTTTAATACCTTACACTTAAAGAAATAAAGAACACTGAATTTATATCCTTTAATAACACTAATTTACAAACTTAACATAAAAATACTGCATTATTTTTATACATTGCAAAATAATCACGGCTTTATTAAAGATTACACTAAAACAACAATTTATTTAAATGTCTAATATGTACAATTTACATTTAGATTTATTTCGCGTCCGAACATCGAAAATGTTACTCGACTGACGACTACAAATTTATAACTAACTCTAATTTCAAAAATGTCTCTTTATATAGTTATAAAAATTAATCTACTGATTTCCAGAAAAAATCGAAAGATATGTATTATTTACAAAGCAATAAAAAAAGGTGTATTCGGTGACCTTCTAGATATGCCGATACGTAAACAGCTGTCTCGCCGACGAACAGGGTTTCAGACACTTCGGCGCCAGAAAGTTCTGGCGTTGACAGGGCCGGCCTGGGACCGTGACAATATATAATTATTATCATATACCTGGCAACACAGAATGTTATTTTAAACATCAACAAATGCGATCGGGGCATTCGGGTTTCAATCAGGAAGCTAGGAGGATATATTTTATAATTTTAATCTTTGTCTAATACTAGTGAAAGCATAATGCTAGTGGTCTAAGAGCTAGCAACGTTTTCAAGAAAGTATTTTAACACAGCTGGTTCTTTAATATATTGTTCCCTATGCTTCCTCAAACACCGTACCGGCCATCTGGTTGCTGATACAGGTTGCGTTCATTACTGCGGAGCACACCTGTACAGATACATACAAAATCAGGGTGATTGATTAGTGTGATAAAGCTTAGTAGATCCGCTATAGTAATAGATAGTAATAAAAGTTAATAGCAAAAATTGTAGCCAACTTTGAGCTTCACATTAAAAAATTGGTTAGAATGTTACAGGGTTGTAATAAATAGTGTGATGTTAATGTCTTTTTGGTCCAAACTAATTAAAACTCTATTGTTTGGATAACTTTATATTTACATCGTATAAACGGTGATTCAACCATAGTTGTTTACAAATACAAATCATTACCTATACCACACATTTGTACATATCAAGTATCTAATTATAACAACTCTTGAATTTACCTACACTGCATTTTTATACACGACATAATATGTAAACCTCACGTATTAATTCACGGTCAAGAGTCATTGTCTTCGGCCCAGGCTAATACACTACATTATATTTTGATAAAGATATTTACAACTTAATTTATATAGGTTGTCCGCACTATATTACATCTCCCTGTTTTAAAATGAGATATATTTCTCTTTCCCTTTTACAAAATGTTTATGGTTACCTAATACTATTTTCAAAAATTAAATTTCCTAACTATGCTAACTAACTGTAACATGGTACATTTCAGATCAATCAATTTTTCCCTAAACATGTATATTCTTTTTCCTATTTTACACAAAAGTTCATATTTTCCCTATACTAAAACTGGTATTTTATAACCTATTACTAGTTCACGTACTTTCACGTCGTGTCTTTTCGTCCTTTTTTTTTTTCGTTCACTAATTCACTTCATCAAAACAGTGTCCACAGTGAATGAAATTGATCCTAACTTTTAAATAGTCTTTTAGTGCCTATAAGCCGTAACTAATCTAATTGTAATAAAATCTCGACTTTAATACTTCCTAAGCTAAGCTAAATATTACCTAAACTTCTATTAAATAGTATATAAAAAAAGAATTTAACGTTACTTTACTATTTCATCTTATTATTTCAGTCTTATTTTGATTTATTTATATACGCCTTACTAACTTTAAAATATTGTACCTATAATAAAAATGTAATCTCTCTAAAAAACTTCTAATGTGTCTCTAAAAACTTCTAATAACTCTCTTGTACCTATAATAAAGATTTAATCTCTCTAAGAACTTCACTTTTTGCGTCTCTTTACTTACTATCTACTAACACTTATTGCAAGATATTGTCTATCCTTAATTCAAACACTTCCATTTTACGCGAAAATTTAACCTGAATTCATTATCTACATTTACAAATAAGTTATTTATAATTTACATTACTTTAGAGAAAAAAAATTTACAACTTTAATTCTTAGACATAATTCAATGATTAGCTACTTATTTGATATTATTCTTAATTCTGCTTTATTTTGACATTTCTGACAAATTTTATTTTCCTTGTTACATTTTTCCCACATATTTTAATAAAATTATTTTTTTTTCTCTCTCTCTTCTTCTTGTCTGGTACTATAACTATATTTCTTCATTTTTCTCCACATAATAACACTTCTACAGTGTACATAATTCATCTTCATATAACAATCATTTGTCATTTAATCATCAATATATCATTTCATAATATAACATCATAATAATCACTTCCTTTACTTATCCCTCAATGCCTACGTTCGACTAATCAAAGTGGCTTTACTCGAGAGAAAAGTTCCAATTCTTCTACATATTCCATATAACAATCATAATACTCAATACTAATACTAACCACGAAACCTCTACAATCTACCTTGATAGAATCGGGTATAACATCGTTGGCTAGATCAAATTCTTTTGCAAATTTCACAACCTCAATCCCTTGCTTTGAGGCCGTTGTTTATTCACGAATAATCATGAATAAAATAGGTACTCTCAAAACACAGAGTGGGTCTCTAATAAGCTTTCAAGCTTCTATAAATCACTTAGTACCTTCCCAATTTGACAAGAGCAGTGGGTTTCTTATTGTCTCAAGTTGTCTCATAATATTTAGCTTATACTATTGTTAGTTCTTCTTCTTATCTATATAGTTCTTCTCCAAATTCCTTATCTCGACGCATCAGGTCGGTTCGTTAAAAATAAATCTCTTGCTTATAGCAATGTTTGTCTTAAGCTCTTATATTAACGTATGTCATCACTAATCATTATTCATTAAAAAAAATCATTTATATATCATTTATCACACAAAAATGATTAATTCAGGTTCATCTCATACAAAATTTAACACAAAATCGATGAAAATGTATCTATAGAATCAATAAATATCAATAATAAAAACAAAATGGCTAATAAAAATTCAATAATAGTATACATATTCGATACAAATTCAATTCAAAAACAGCCTATGCAAAAGTTAGATAAAAATATTCAAAATAAGTTTATATCTCAAAATTCGATAGAAATTTTTGAAAAAAAAAAATTCGATATTCCATAAAATATTCAAAAATAACCGTACTAAAAATCGAAATTGGATAGATTTTTCAAATAAATTCAATAAAAATTCAAAATTCAATAAAAATTCAAGAATAGCATATATAATAAACTTCGATAAAAATATTCAATTCAAAAATCACTTCATGTTTCAAAATTCATAGATATTCTTAAAAAAAAATCGATACTTCATAAATTATTCAAAAATCAGCAAAGATAAATATTCAATTTTCAATAATAATATAAAAACGAGGGAAGCATTTTTAATAAAGATAGACATTCTTACTTACATTTTATCACTTGTGTCTTTTTTCACTGGGTTCTCTGCATTCTTCCTGTCCTGGTCTGGTCCATTTTCCGCCGTCGGTGTTTCCAATCTGGTGCCGCCATCTTTGTTCCTTACAGAAGATTCTCCTCTAATCTGCAGGATCAGCCATGTAATTAAATAGTGTGATGTTAATGTCTTTTTGGTCCAAACTAATTAAAACTCTATTGTTTGGATAACTTTATATTTACATCGTATAAACGGTGATTCAACCATAGTTGTTTACAAATACAAATCATTACCTATACCACACATTTGTACATATCAAGTATCTAATTATAACAACTCTTGAATTTACCTACACTGCATTTTTATACACGACATAATATGTAAACCTCACGTATTAATTCACGGTCAGGAGTCATTGTCTTCGAGCATGGCTAATACACTACATTATATTTTGATAAAGATATTTACAACTTAATTTATATAGGTTGTCCGCACTATATTACAGGGTGTTCGATAACATAGTGGCAGATCAAACTTTTGTTTTTTTAAATGGAACACCCTATATTTTATTTTATATTCGAAATCTTCTTAACTTTCCCATCACAAAAATATAAAGGTTTGTTATGTTATACAGGGTATTTACAAAGTTATAACCAATATTCTATGAAAATCGTAATAAGTTCAGCTTCCCGTACAAATAAAAATAAGCACAACAGCAACGGTTTATTGGTGCCATATTTTTTTGTTGATTGTCAAAATTTATAAAAATGGTTGATATTGCTAATTTTCTTTATATCGAATACAGGGTGAGTCAAAACGCAAGTACATTATTTTCTCGGTAATTTTAAATAGAACACCCTAATTAATAACTTGCTCTGAAAAATGAAAATATCTCGAAAACTAACAAATTTAGACATAGGGAATATTATACAAAAATTAAAGTACAGTAATGGTACTTTTCGATAGCGATATAAAATACAGGGTGTCCCATTTAAAATTTCTGAGAAAAGAATGTACTACTTGCGTTTTGATTCACCCTGTAGTCGATATAAAATTATCAATATCAACAATTCTTAAAAATTTTCACAATCCACAAAAAAATATGGTACCAATAAACCATTACTGTTGTGCTTATTTTTATTTATACAGGGAGCTGAACTAGTTACGATTTTCATAGAAAATTGGTTATAACTTTGTAAAAGCTCTACATAACATAACAAACCTTTATATTTTTGTGATATGTAAGTTAAGAGGATTTCGGATATAAAATAAAATATATGGTGTTCCATTTAAAAAACATAAGATTGGTCTGCCACTATGTTATCGAACACCCTGTAATATTCTAACTAATTTTGTAATGTGAAGCTCAAAGTTGGCTACAAGTTTTGTTATTAACTTTTATAGCTATCTATGAATATTATAGCGGATCTACTGAGCTTTATCACACTAATCAGTCACCCTGAATTTGGATTTAAATTTTTTTGTCATTACTTTTTAAACCACAGAAATGTCTGGCAATTATATTTCATATTTTTAATAATGTTTAAAAAGTAATGACAAAAAAATTTTTTATCTTAAAATAATAATTTTAAATTCTATATATTTACCCGTACAAGTGTGCTGCGTAATAATGAACGCAAGCTGTATCAGTAGCCAGATGGCCGGTACGGTGTTCGAGGAAGCATAGGGAATAATATTATATTAAAGAACCAGTTGTCTTAAAATAGTTTTTTTTTCGGACGTTGCTAGCCTTGGTCCATAGTATCTCCAGCTAACTTAGTAATACCCACCATAAAATTTTCCGTATCTGTATATTAATTACAAAATAAACTGTCATAAAGTGTTAGCTAAACACTCATAATCGGATAAATTTCTGTTTCTATTTTAGAGGAATCTTCTACCTTCATATGGATAACAGCTTTATTGTTTACTATAAGACCCACCAGTGCCATAGTGTGGCTTCCACTGTGCTTGTACCATTTGAAGATAACCAAAGAGTCATTCTTAAACATCACCTTCACCAAGTATTTTCCAATAGGGTAAATCATTTATCTGTATTTAGAATATGTTATTTCAAATTAAAACATTAATTGAGCGGATTAGATGCTAAGGGGTACAAGTGATAAAATTGTTTAATTGAGAAAAACGAAGTCAAAATTAAATTTACGTAGTAAATTCTACAGCGAATGAATCACTTATGGACTTATTATGAATTAATTTTATACCTTTTATTTATCTAATTGTAAAATCTTTTGTCAAGTTAGTGTTTATTTTTATTCAAAATATTGAAATTTGGAAAAAACGTTCGCACTTGTACCCCTCTGCTTTAAGTTTTGCACTTGTTTCTCTTTACCACTTAAGTACCTTACGAATTTCTTAAATTCTCAAACTAAAATAAAAGAAAAATTACGTAAAAATTAAACGTTTTTATTTATGAAAAACTACTTGGTACATTTTGTGTCATTATTTCACTTATTTTGAACGCTTTTTAAGGGCTCGATTTGCAAAGATACTAAACGATTCACCAAAAATAATATCCAACACTTTACAGGCAAAGGGATACAAGTGAAGTTATACCTGTTTGCTGCAAACTGTTTTTAAATATTTCGTAAGTAATCAAACTACAACCTGCGATATGTTGCCACCAGTAGGTTAATTCACCTGTATCTCTTTGCCACTAAATTTCAGTACTATGTATCTAGTATTATTTTGTGCACTTAACTCAGTTTACAATATTTTGTCTCTTGTACCCCTTAGCAAAGAATCCCCTCAATTAATTACAAAGAATAACATTGCATAATGAAAAATTTCTTTAAGAGCATAAATT
Organism: Diabrotica virgifera virgifera; assembly: GCF_917563875.1. Lineage (NCBI taxonomy): Eukaryota > Metazoa > Arthropoda > Insecta > Coleoptera > Chrysomelidae > Diabrotica > Diabrotica virgifera. The sequence goes on along the minus strand of NC_065443.1, from coordinate 282,703,436 downwards.
GAAGCTTTTGTATTTTGCAGATTTATCATACTATCCTTAAGTACTCTTATTGACAGCTTATGTCATGGGTCTCTTTTAATACCACCCTATGGGTTTTTAAAATTCAATCTTCTTGAGAATTTGAGCTCATTTTATGGAGAACAACCTTGGCATTGGTATTTATCCTCTGGTTTGCCTGGCATACTAGGTATACAAGTGCTACCTTTTCTTCTGGCTACAGTGGTTGTTTTGAAAAATAGAAAAGTACATCCCAATGAGTTAGTGATGCTTGGGACAATTGTTTTTGCCGTGGCTGTGTACAGGTAAAGCTGTTACCTTTATAATTTTAAAAAGTTAAATTTGTATCAGTCATTTACGTTTTAGTTATTTACCTCACAAGGAATTCAGATTTTTATTACCTCTATTACCTTTGGTGTTCTATATATCATCCAGATTCTTATCAGCTTGGAGTAGAAAAGCCAACAAGTAAGTAATTTTATTTGGTTAATAGATATTTACATTTTTTTATATGGATTTCCACAATACCTGCATACACCCGATTTTTAAATGCATGATGACTTCTTCTTAATGTGCCGAGACCGCTTGTCGATCGTTGGCTCTCATGTTGCCCAGCATATTAACAATCATTGTCTTATTTACAGCCGCACGAAATAGTTCAGTACTAGTTTTACCAACCCTTTGGCGTAGGTTTTTGTGATATACGGAGAACAATGGAAATTAATAAATTGAACAATGTAGATATAATTCTGAATGACCAACTCGAGACAAACAGCTCCCCACTCCTCAACCTCTTTAGTTAAAGACTTTAAAAAGGCAAACCCATAGTAATCTAAATCACTTGAGAAAGACACTCTGCCGAAACAGCTGTAGTCACATAGTTGTAATAAATTTTGTGGAAGTATAGAAAACAAACGTTTTCACTGTTTTATTGTTAGATAAAATGAACTTCCATCAAGTAACGGTCGAATCCATCAATTCTTCAAATTCATCTTCAGCCCGTATTCATGACAGCATTCGCCAAGGCAGTGCATTATGCTCTGTAAATCATTGTTGTTACTATTGACCATTATTAGCATATGGTCTGAAAAACTTAAGTTATTCAAGATTTCTCCATTGATATAATATAAAATACTCTCGATTGAATTGGATACCACTTCTTTAAATCTTGCTTCACTGTAGACATTGAAAAGTAGTGGGGACAACACGCAACCCTGGCGGACTCCTCTCTGTATTTTGATATCTCGGGCTGGTTGTCTATACTTATACAGAGTATAGTATCTTGGAAACTTTTATATAACACTGTAAACATTTTTAGGTTTTCCATATGGTTAGTAGCAGTCGTAATCTTTATTGGAAATTTAGGTCCAGCTTGGTACTTGGGAATGGTACACCAAAGAGGTACACTGGATGTCATGACCCCATTAAGAGAGGTTTCCAAGCAGAACCTCCCAGATACCAGTTTGCTATTTTTAATGCCTTGCCATTCAACGCCATTGTACAGGTAAATTTGACAGAAAGATAGAAAAATTAATATATGATATTGCAAAATATATTGCAAAAAAATACAAATACAACAGTCTTTGTATTTTTACTTTTGAAGCAATTCTGGTGACAACTACTAATCATTTAATTTTGCTATGCATGTAAATCTTTTTAAGGGTTACATAAAATATGTGAAGTAAGTTATAGCTAAGAATGTAGTACCAAGTGTCTCAAAACCTCATCTATTACCTTTCTGACCGAAAGGACGGTCTTCGCTGTCTTTGAAGAAAGTTCATAGGTGAAGCCTACTGTTCCGACTATTCTTTGGTCTCTGGTGTGTACCGTGGACCCATTTTTCGTAGACGGCCACGAAACGACGCAAAACTCATTCGGATTGATCTTAAATAGCCTCAAACACTGCTCTGAAGTGGTTTGACGGTTGCGCTATTGCCTGGAGTGGAAAAAAGCAACACCCATCGCGCTGACAGCTTTTTTATGTCCAAAATTTCATGCAGGATATGACCCACGCGCTCTTTTGAGATGCCTACTATCTCAGCTATCTCGCGCAACTTCAATCGGTGGTCTGCTAATACGAGATCGTGGACCTCTGTCATGTTATTCTCCTTGGTAGATATTTTCAGGGCATCTAGGCGTGGCTAATCAAAAACCGACGTGCGACCATGTTGAAACTTCTTCTACGGCACTACAGCCCAAATTGAGCCTTGGCCTCCTTTATTTTTTGCCTCCACCCTTGCTTGTCTGTGGCTGCTCTTCTCCATACACGGACTCCTAAAAGGGCTTGTGCGTCGCTGTTTACTGTGTCTTACCAGCGCTTTCTTGGCTTTCCAACCGGTCTCTTTCTCCGCATTCTAGCATTCAGTGCTCTTTTTGGTAGCCTATCCTCTCCCATTCTTATCACATGTCCGGCCCATTGCAATCTTTGTATTCTAATGAAGTCTGACACTGACAGGGGTGTTTCCTTATAAAGTTGATAAAGTTCGTTGTTGTATCGGCTTCTGAAGATTCCGTTTTCCCTCACAGGTCCTAGTATTCTCCTCAGTACTTTCCTTTCGAATGTGTCGAGTTTGTTTTTGGATGTTTCTTTCAGGACCCAGGCTTCACTGCCATAGCATGTTATTGGTCGAATTAAAGTTTTATAGATTCTCATCTTTGTATTTCGGTGGACACTTCTATACCGAAACATATGGGAGGGGGCAAAATAAGCTCTGTTTGCATGCGTTATTCTCTTCTGTGTTTCTCCATCTTCTGATCCGTCGGCATATATTTCTACTCCCAGGTATGTAAACTTTCCAACCGTTTTAATGTCATCTTCATGTATAATGTTTTGTGGGACTATATAGGGTGAGGCAGATAACTGGCCTATTAGAAATATTTCGAGAACTAAAGGCAACAGAATCTAGAAAATTGTAATGTAGGGGTTTTGAAGGATGATCTATTAAATGAAAATATTTTCATCTCTTTGCAAAATATATAATATTTCTATAATATATAATATGTCTATAATATGTTCTATAATATATAATATTTCTATAATATGTCTATAACTTCGTTTTTTTAAATGGGACACCCTGTATATTTTTACATTTTTGGATTCTCCTTAATATCTTCTTTCTTAAAATATGAGGTTTTGTAATATTATACAGGGTATTTTAAAAGATATTTACGTTTATTTATTAATTTCGTAGCAACATTCACACCCTGTAGAATTGTAACAGTTTGACATTAAAAACTTTGCTTACGTTCAAGTGATTTTTAATATAGTGTAATATTGTTAAGCTTAGTATAGCTAATTTTGAAATTTTAGTATACAGGGTTGGTCGAAACTCGAATTGAATATTTTCTGAGTTTTCTTAAATGGAACACCCTGTATTTTAGTACTCTAATGAAATTATATTTCATGGTACTTTTTTATTTTATAAGTATTCCCTATACCTAATTGCTTTAATTTGTGAGTTATTGGTGATTAAAGCTAAACATTAATTGCAACAAAAAATACGTAAAATTTTATTAGGTTGGCCGTGAAAAAATTCAGTCACAAATAATTTTTCAGAAATAAATACATATTAATCCAGACTAATACTTAAAATTACAAATAATGGTTTAGCTATCAAAATACCTACGTAGTAAAATTGTTGTTGCGATTAACAATTAAGCACAAATTAAAGCAGTTAGGTATAGGGAATGCTTAAGAAATAAAAAAGTACCATAAAATATAATTTCATTACAATACTAAAATACAGGGTGTTCCATTTAAGAAAACTCAAAAAATACTCATTCCGAGTTTCGACCAACCCTGTATACTAAAAATAAAAATTTAGCTAGACTAATGATTCTTAACAATAGTAGACTATATTAAAAATCATTTGAACGTAAGTAGAGTTTTATATGTCAAACTACTACACTTCTACAGGGTGTGAATATTGCTACGAAATTAATACAAAAACGTAATTATCTTTTAAAATACCCTGTATAATATTACAAAACCTTATATTTTAAAAAAGAAGATATCGAAGAGAATCCAAAAATGTAAAAATATACAGGGTGTCCTATTTAAAAAAACGAAGTTATAAGCAACTTCCGGTATAACCGGAAGTAGCAAATAGATGAAAATATTTTCATTAAATAGATGACTCTTCAAAACCCCTTAATTAAAATTTTCATGATTCTGTTGCCTTTAGTTCTCGAGATATTTCTAATAGGCCCTTTATTTGCCTCACCCTGTATATTTCTTCTCGTCTGAGTCATTATTTTTGTTTTTTCTGTGTTAATTTCCAGACCTAGCATTTTTGTTTGTGTTTTTAACTCTGCGTATGTTTCCTGTGCTCCTGTTGATGCTCTACTCATAATATTAATATCATCGGCATAAGCGTCCAGTTGAACCGTTCGGTTGGTCAGTAGGTTTCCTTGTCCAGTTTGCATTTGCCTAAACGCATACTCCAGTGCCAGGTTAAACAATGTTGGGGCCAGCCCATCTCTTTGCTTTAGTCCCTGCGAAATTTTAAAAAAATCTGTCCGTTAGTTTTGTATTCGTACACATGCCTGAGTTTTATCCATTGTGGCTTTAATGAATCTTATTAGCTTGTGTGGTATTGCCAATTCAGTCAATATATAGTATAGTTTGTTCCTTTTGACTGAGTAGTACGCCTGTTTGAAGTCTACAAACACGTTGTCAACATCAATATCGTGTTCCCATGATTTGCTCAAGATCTGTTTGACTGTAAATATTTGATCCAGTGTCGATCTTCCCCGTCGGAAGCCCGTCTGATACTCTCCAATAATATTTTCTGCTAGTGGTTGGAGCCGCTGGTTTATAATATACGTGAGGACTTTATATGCTGTACATAGTAGGTAGTTTTTGCACTGGAGTTTGTCTCCTTTTTTATAGATCGGGCATACTATACTTTTCTCCCAGTCGTAGGGTATTTTCTCTTCTTGCCATGTCTTGAAACTGCTTAGGCCAGTTTTGACGGTCGCCATCGAAGGACAAGAGTCACCGTACACAGCATCCAAATGCTCTTTTATTTCGCTGTGCTATTTCCCTTTCAAACTCAAGATTCGAATCACCAACCGATATTGCTCTTTTTTTCCATTTTTCTAAAATCCGCGTATTATATCATATCTAATCTAAAATTTAAAACCATTGTTATTATCATTTGATAATATTAAATATATGATCTTATAATTTTATTTTCTAATTAGACAAGGGCGGATCTGTGAAAAAACGTCTATTTTTGGATGTGCGAGGTGGCATTCGGATTTTTGCAGATACAGTTAGGTGACAACTTCAACAATAATAATTGACTTATGCTCCTTCTCAAATATGCCCGGAGCATTAATAAAAAAATTAAAATATTTAAAAATTTCGAAAAACATCGATTTTTTTCTACTTTCTTTGCTTATAACTTTAGATTCATTTTGGAACAAAGTCGTAGGGAAATAAAATAAAGATAATTGAATTTTGTATGATAAACGACTGGTTAAAAATGTCTTAAAATTATTACTCTTTCTGCAAAATAGCAATAAATACAAAATAATGGGGCAAAATAAGCCTGTTTTTATTCAATGTTTTTCAACCACTTTGGTTGCACTTAGAACTTTCGTAATTCGCTTAGAAAATTCTTACAACGTACTTAAATCCTTCACCAAATTTCATTAAAATCGACCTGATAGATTTTGAAAAATAATTTTGCAATCTAAATTTAAAAAAAAAATTCAAATTTTTAAAAATCTTTCTGAAGAAAAAGTAGACTATTTACAAGTTTGCTAATTTTTTACATATAAAGAGGTTTATATGTAAATAATATCTCTACCTATCTAATACACTTTACAGAATTAAAATCGGATTATTTAAGCGGCCTCAGCACTGTTTTAAGGTTATGAACAATTTTTTGGCTTTTATACAAATACAGTGAGGACGTTTGAGTTGGCATAAATTCATTTTCTCGAGAATATGCGTCTCTGGAGATAAATCCCGAAACAGGTAGATTTTTATTTTTAAATTCTAATTTTTTGGTATATATATCATACTAGTGACGGCATCCATCTGGGTGTGATGACGTAATCTATGATTTTTTTTTTAAATGAGAATAGGTGCTGTGTGATAGCTCAATCGAAAGGCTACCTATTCAATTTTGTATTCACTAATATAAACATTAACATTATTATTTATACAGGGTTTGAATTTAAAAAAATTTTGAATTAAATTAATTCCAATATGTCGATTACGTCATCACACCCAGATGGATGACGTCACTAGTATGATACAGTCAAACTTGGATAATTCGAATCTCAGGGGACCGTTAAAAAAATCGAATTATCCAAAAATTCGAATTAAAAAATAAATCTACAAAAACAAGGATTACCTACAAAAACATCTGCAAATAATGATAAATATCAGTAGTTGATCATTTTTATCGCTGGAGATGTTTTTGTTCCTATTCTTGCCCGAGTTTTGTTAACGTAAATAAATGGGCCAACAAAATTCTGCCAAAAATACCAATTAAAACATTTTTGCAAGCTATAAAAAAGACAGACTTTATTTTGTTCCAAAGAGATCCGAAATTTTTAGCTGCTTTTTAGAATTTAGCTTCTCAGTAATGACAAAAGTTTCTAAGATATTCAGAAAAGATAGTAGAAAAGTTCGAATTATCCTAAATATAATTCGAATTATTCACGACTTTTTACCATTACAGTAGACGCCCTCTTAACCGACCATGACGGGACCTGCCCATAGGTCGGATAATCAAAAAGTCGGTTAAACCGAAAATCTTTAAAACCACCCTCAGAAAGACATTACATATGTAACTCTATTAAAAATATATATATTTTATGATCTATAAACAAAAAAGTAGTATGTACATATAGTCCGTCCGCTATAACTTTTCCCATGGGCCACGATTCATTTTTAAACAAATTAAGTCAAAACATAAAGTGAAACGAACGTCGATGTGTATATACATATGTAATTAACAATATCACTCACAAGACAAATTTTGAAACTTGTATCACCTCTAATCTAAAAATAGTATCATCCAAAAAGGAGTAGGGTGGGTCGGTTAAGCCGACGGTCGGTTAAAGGGAGGTCGGTTAAGAGGGCGTCTACTGTACTTATATAGAAAATGCTAGGGACCAGAATAAAGATTCGAATTAAAGAAGATTTCGAATTATGGAAGTTCGAATTAAGCAGGTTCCACTGTATTTACGCCAAAAAATTATAATTTAAAAATAAAAATCGACGTTTCGGGATTTATCTCCAGAGCCGCCCATTCTCAAGAAAATGAATTTATTCCAACTCAAACGTCCTCACTGTATTTGTGTATAAGCCAAAACATTGTTTATAAGTTTAAAACAGTGCTGAGGACGCTTAAATAATCCGATTTTAATTCTGTAAAATGTATTAGATAGGTAGAAAACCTCTTTATATGTAAAAAAATTAGCAAACTTCTAAATGGTCTACTTTTTGTTCAGAAAGTTTTTAAAAAATTTGAACTTTTTAAAAAAAATTTAGATTGCAAAATTATTATGCAAAATCTATTAGGTCGATTTTAATGAAATTTGGTGGACGGTTTAAGTATGCTGTAAGAATTTCTTAAGCAAATTATGAAGGTTCTGAAGGTTAAGCGAGTTATGAAAGTGGTTGAAAAACGTTGAATAAAAACAGTCTTTTTTGCCCCCTTATTTTCTATTTGTTGCTATTTTGCAGAAAGGGTAATCATTTAAGACATTTTAAACCAGTCGTATCATTATACAAAATTCAATTATCTTTATTTTCTTTCCCTGCGACTTTGTTCCAAAATGAATCGTTTTAAAGTTATAAGCAATGAAAGTAGAAAAAAATCGATATTTTTCGAAATTTTTAAATATTTTAATTTTTTTATTAATGCTCCGGGCATATTTCAGAAGGAGCATAAGTCAATTATAATTATTGAAGTTGTCACCTAACTTTATCTGCAAAATCCGAATGCCACCTCTCACATCCACATCAAAACAGATCCGCCCTGGTCTAAATATATTTTTTATTTTTTCAGTCATCTTCATGTAAACGTTACTGCGAGATTTTTGACATGTTTACCAAATTTTAGCAACATAGAGAACTATGTTGATGAAGCTGATGCTTTTTATAAAAGTCCCATAGATTGGCTAAGGCAGAACTATCCACCAAATGGAACTCTACCGTCCCATATTATTAGCTACGACGTTTTGGTACCTTCTATATCTAATATACTAAGCAGGTAAGAGAATTCTGAAGACATTTCTTTAATTTGCTTGGTAAAGCTGCTAAAACTCCTGACTTCCTTGACTTTTATTGTGACAAATGGGATACCAGCTCCGTACGTGGACGTAATACCAAGCTATGATCTTTATTCTGACCATTCTCCGATAATAGCCTCGATAGGAACAGCCGCGTTACTTAGAAAAACTCCCACAAGATTACATAACAAGAAAACCAAATAGGAAGAATATTGTACCAGAATTGAAGAAAAAGTTAAACTCGACGTCAGATTAAAGAAACCCAATGAAGTTTAAGAAGCGATCTCAACTTCTAATAATCTCCTAATAGAATAGATCACTCCTCGACTCACCATCCAAAAGAAGGATATTTCTGTACCAAAAGAAGTGAAGGAGCTTATAGCACTAAAACGAAGAGCTAGGATACAACGCACGCAGGCTCCTGTTGACAGAACAACGTATACAACCTAGCCAGTAACTGACTAAAAGCGACAATTAAAGAACTGCGTGAAAGTTTATTCAATGACTATTTGAAGGGTCTTAACAGAAGTGCTAACTCCACCTTGAATCCACTAAAAGTCAAAAACAAGCCTCAAATGCAGAATTCACACCCATCTGTGATGTAGTAGATGATGAAATAGCGAGACATCTCACAAGTGTCCCAAACAACATACCTGCAAGCAAGCAACTTTCTGTAAAAGAAATTCAAAATTAACTAAACTTTCTAAATCCAAGAAACGGGATCTGCAGGGATCGACAAAGTAACCTCCAAAATGTCAAAATAACTGTTAAGAGAGGAGTCATACTCATAATTAGAGAGCGGAATATATGCAACACACAAAATATGCGCATATATATGCATTACTTTTACTACAAATATGCAGGTATTTTTTCTAAATTTGTCTAAATATGCAAATGCATATTAAAAATACTCAAAAATAAAACAATATATTAAGTCATAAGATCTTCAGAAAAGTTGCCTTCAAAAATACGTACAATTTTCCTCAAACAATCGAAGCCCTCATTTTTTTCTAAAACATTTTTTAATTTATTTCTAATTTTGTAATCCCTGTATTTCCGGGAATTTTTTGACAATGAGCAGAAAAAGTGTTACCAAGATTAACCGAATCACTTAATTGTAAATTCCTTTGTTCTAATGACTTTATTAGATCTGGTAAAAAACTAAAATTAACTTTTATGAACATAAATTCTTTAGCAATTTGTACGTTACTTAAAGAACAAAGTACGTTACTTAAGCTGAAGAACAAAAGCGGAATTGTCTACAATTTGATGGATTTTTGTATTTTGATGCTTCTCTCTATGTCCGTCTTTATAGAAGTAAAATCGAATTTGTCGAATAAAAACACTTTTTCCAGAAAAATTTCTTTTGTGGGACATGATGCTTTTGTTTGTCAGTTCCTCATTTAAAAAATGAAATGTGAAAATGAATGTAACTTACGATTTTGGAACAGGCCTTGCAAAATACTTTGTCTCCACTTAGCTTTAACTCGGGAAAACACTTTATCCAAGCACTTTTTTGAATAGTAGACATATTTAAATTTAATATATACCAATCACTTCAAAAACACTAAATACGATACAACGTTTACTTTAAACAAATGTTGGCCGGAAACTGACAAAATAATTATTAGACCCTTAAAATCAGGTAGGTACCTACGACTTGCTACGGTAATAAAATAATATTTTTCTGGGAACACCCATAATTGTTAAATTCAGGTAGTAATGGGAAAGTCCAGATGAGCGATAGATAGATAAATAACGAGCTCGTTCATATCGAAGTTATAAAATTCCAACTAAGAGAGGAAAATTTTAAACTTTTATATAATTTATTTTTAAAATATGCAAAATAAATCGTGTTTAGCTTAAATATGCAATGTTGTGTTTGTTGTCTGAAAATATGCAATATATGCATCTATATGCACTTTGCATATATTCCGCTCTCTACTCATAATGTACATTTTCAATGCCATCCTGATACTATATGGTCCAAGAGGCAACGCTGAAAAATCTCTTTGAATTTACTAAAGCTAAATTTTTCACAGTTGATTGCTGTGATTGTGTAGAGAAACATACTGCGGCCGGTCAAGCGAAACGTAGAACAGGGGTTACTGAGAGGGTATCAAAGTTGCTTTCCTACGAAGGTAATTAAATCTATTTACTAAGGCTGAAAATCAGTACACATATTCTAAATTAAATATAAATAAAAGTTATTATAGTCGGTCAGCTGTATGACGGGACAGAGCCGGTCGGTCGGCCCCAGTGAATGTACAGGGTTATTCACTATATTTTCACCCCCTTGTAAACTGATTTATTTACAGAATTAGAAAAAATGTAAAATACAAAAGTTATTCGATTTTTAAATTATGATTTTTTGATATATATATCGTACTAGTGACGTCATCCATTTGGGCGTGATGACTTAATCGACTATTTTTTAAATAGGAATAGGAGTCAAGTGCTAGCTAATTTGAAATGCTATTCAATTCCCTATTCAGTAATATAAACATTAACAAGATTAATTATACAGGGTGTCCAAAAAAAGTTTTTTATTAAATTAATTGTTTAATTAATAATTCAATTTTTTTTACACTCTATATAAATAATGATCTTACATGTTTATAGTACTGTATGGATGAATTGAATAACCTTTCAAATGAACTAGCACACGACCCCTATTCTCATTAACTAACGTCACTAGTACGATATATATGTCAAAAAATCATAATTAAAAATCGAATAACTTTTGTATTTTATATTTTATTCTAATTCTGTAAATAAAGCAGTTTACAAGGGGGTCAAAATATAGTGAATAACCCTGTACATTCATTGGGGCCGACCGACCGGCTCTGTTCCGTCATACAGCTGACCGACTATAATAACTTTTATTTATATTCAATTTAGAATGTGTGTACTGATTTTCAACCTTAGTAAATGGATTTAATTACCTCCGTAGGAAATCAACTTTGATACCCTCTCAGTAATCAACTGTGAAAAATCTAGCTTCGTAAATTCAAAGAGATTTTTCAGCGCTGCCTCTCCGTCTAATACTACTGGCTGAGGCAACTCAAAGCCGAAGAAATAATAATTTTAATAGTAAAACCAGGGAAAACCCAAACGAAATTTCGTCTTATCGGCCAATCAGCTTATTGCCAGTCTTGTCAAAAGTACTAGAAAGACTCATACTACAAACAATAAATAAGAAATTACTCCCTGAGAATTTGATTACATCACACCAATTTGGTTTTCGACAAGGCCACTCAAGAGTTCAGCAAATACACAGAATAACACACTCAATAATTTTAACAATAGAACAAAAGCAATATTCTCCCTCAGTATTCTTGGATGTTAGCCAAGCCTTTGACAAGGTTTGGCATGATGGACTGTTGTACAAAATATCAAAAATCTTCCCACTCTCCTTCTATCGACTGCTCGAATCATATCTTCATGACAGACAATTTATTGTAAAAGTGAATGATAAATATTCGCAAAATTCCCAATCAAGGCCGGAGTTCTACAAGGCAGTGTCCTGAGTCCCATTCTATACAGTGTGTCAATTTGAAAAGTTGCCACCCCCTATAATTTGGTCCCTATAGAAAATCTAAAAATATACAAAAACATCTCAAATTTATTTGTGAGGGGGACATTTTGTAGACCAGTTTTCAACTAAATTACATCAAATCTAGCGGAGGCGGATACTACCCCCAAAATCTTTAATGGAAAGGGGGGTTGAGTGATAAGTCATTTTAGAAGTCATTCAATTATCTTTTCAAAAATACCACATACCTTATATGTTTTTTCAGTACTTTTGGAAAAATCTTGGACTCAATACTCTAACAAAATTTTGGAGCTCTGAACTCGATACTTAATATCTTTACGGTTTTACTTGATTTTTCCAAAAATACTCCAAAAAAAATACTCTAAGTACTCCAATACCCAAAAAAATTTAATTTGGAGTTCAATACTCCAAAAAAAGTTTTGGAGTTCTGAACTCGATACTTAATATCTGTATGGTTTCACTTGATTTTTCCAAAAGTACTCAAAATAAATATAACGTATGTGGTATTTTTGAAAAGGTAATCGAACGATCTTTAAAATGAGGTATCACTCAACCCCCCTTTCCATTAAAGATTTTGGGGGTTGTGTCCGCCCCCGTTAGAGGGTTTATGTAATTTAGTTGAAGTGGTATATAAAATGTCCCCCTCACAAATAAATTTGACGTGTTTTTGTATATTTTTAAATTTTCTATAAGGACCAAATTATAGGGGGTGGCAACTTGTCAAATTGACACCCTATATGTATTATTATTCACATCAGATATTCCTATGTCTCCACATACATAGGAACCTTTGCGGACTACAGCGTCATCATAGCAATTCACCAAGATTCAGTAGAAGCTTCCAACATTCTACAAAATGACAGTGAAGCTAGAAGATTGGGTAAAACAATAGAAAATCAATATAAATGAGATTAAATTCAAAGTTCAGTGTCCATCACTATACATAAATAACAAAGTTATTAGTAAAAACAACTCCTCCAAATACTTCGGCATACATCTAGACTCTAAACTTACTTGGAAAGTGCACATAACAAAGAAGAGAAAAACAAATCGACATTAAAGTAAAAGAACTCTACTGATTAATAGGAACAAAATCAAAACTAAGCTTGGAAAACAAACTATTGATTTGCAACACCATAATTGAACCAATATGGATGTATGGTATCGAAGTCTGGGGATGTTCGTGTCGAATTTAACAATACATGAAGATCGTAAGGTTCCATTCATCACAGATGTTATTAAAAATAGCTACAACAAACACCACGAGAAAATGAAAACACATCCCAACGAAGTCTTACAGCCCTTAGTGCCACCACTAACTGCCCGATGGTTAAGAGATTATGGCCAGCTGACATGAAGACAACCAGGACAACTTTACTGTAAGGAATCCCTTGACGCCAAGCTCCCAAGTCAACATTTTAACTTATAGAATGTATACTGCGAGGCAGAAGTTAAGGATATAGAAAATTATGCTCATTTTCATAGTAGTTTTTTTCGTGAACAGGTTAACGAATTCCGTCAATCTTTTTTGAAGTTATACTTCTTTAGGCGCGTTGGAAGTAAATTTATATGTGCGCGAATTCATCAAAAGTCTTGGTCCGAGGCGCAGCTTAAACGTTGTACGTCCTCTGATTGGGTAATTACAATGACCTGTCAACAATTATTGCTCAATATGTCGGTTATTTTATTAATACGTCAATGGTTATGGGTAAACAAATTGTGTGTATATTAGTTTTTATTGTTGTGAGGACAGAGACAAAAAGCAAGTTTATAATTGTAGTGACTTTTTAAATAGTTTTTAAAAGCAACAGGTACGTAAGATTGTAAATGTTTCAGTATTGTAATAAAAAATTACATACCTATTTGGAAAATGTACCTAGCTAATAGGTAATGCTTTGATGTACATAATTTGATTACCAACAAAATTTCTACCAATCTTCATCTAATATATTGCTTTTTAAGTCTATATTTTGTTGTATTTTAATATTTTAATTCCACAAGAATCAAATTTATTTAATTAAACTAAGAGAATAAGCAACTTTCAAAAAAGCTTAAAACGTTTAGTTGCTATATCTTCCCACATCATTGATATGTCTCGGTAGATAAATTCTGCGTGTGAAGAGTTCAAAATCTAACAGCCTGATAGACGCAGGTTCAATCCCCAATGCAAATTTTTATTTTTTTTTATACATTTTATGATTGTAAGTATATTTATTATATTTTTTTTACAGAAAATACGTATTTAGTTAAAAATTTTGTCAACAATTATTGTTCAGAAATCATTTCTTTGTTTCAGTTTTCATTATTTGCGTGCGTTTTATTCTTTTATTTTTTAAATTTTTGGTATTGTTTTAATAAAAAATTTTGGAAAGTAGTAAGTATTAATAGTTTAATATTTAAATAAAATATAAATAAACTGTTTAAAGTATATTGATTTCGTTGAAATCATATAATAGAAGTATAACTTCTTACGTGCGTACAAAGTACACACACATTATTTTTATTATTTTAGATCTTTTTAGTATTTACACTGTTGTACAAAGGTAAACTCCGTTTTTGTAGTTTACCGGGTGAAAAAAAAAAAAAGAAATGTTTTTCTTATGTTGAATCTGAGGCACCCTGTCGGGCAGACGAGGTATAAATTTGAATATACATCGGAATCGTATTGTAGTCTTATGTTTTGTGAACATATTGTTTGTTGAATCTCCCTGATATTTTTAGAAACAAAGAAAATATGTGGTTTTACTTTTTAACATGTGTTTTAACTGAAACAAAACTAAATTAACAATAAATAACAGTTAAAAAAACTCCAAAACAGAAAGGCACATAACGTAAACAGTTCTTATCGACACTTATAAGAGTTATTTGTCGACCAGGTAAACGTTATGTACAGCACAACATAAGAGAAACAAGGTTGTTTAATGAAGGCTCTGTGGTCTTTTGAGGTGGAATTTCCTTGAGAGTAAGCACGGATTTGGTGTCTACGTGAAGATTTTTAAATAGCGAGAGGTACATTACACAGATGTTTTTTTGAAGACAATGTGCCTTTCGCACTATATAGGTATAGGAAATAATTTCATCTTAGTGATATGATAAGACCTGGCCTCCTCACGTAACCCATGTCGTCAGTTAAAACACATATTAAAGAGTAAAACCGTCTAGTTTCTTTGTTAAAAAAATAAAATGTTCACAAAATATGTGACTATAACATAATATCGATGTATACCCCTTTGTACCTTTTTCACCCTACAGGGTGTCTCAAACTTTTGTTTCGGTTAAAAAACATGTTAAACTACAAAACCGTCTATTTTCTTTGTTTCTAAAGATATCAGGGACATTCAAAAGACAAAATGTTCACAAAACATAAGACTACAATACAGTGGAACCTCGTTAACTCGGATTAATCGGGACCGCGGCCGATCCGGGTTATCGAAAATCCGGGTTAGCTGGAGAAAATGGTAAAAATTAATAAAATACGGTATACTTACAGATAAACTCCATTATAATTGAAATAACATGTATGTCCACTGTACCAAATCCAAAAACTTTTTTTTATAGTCATGAGCAGCGTTGTTGTCCCCGCAGATAGACTTTCTCCAGTGATAAATAGTTGGCGTATTCCATGACGTCTTTTCCATTTATCCAGCCAACCTTGACTCGCAGTGAAATTTGGTTCACAATCAGGCAACATTTTATTTTATTGAGTGCTGAATCTTGAATAATTGGTCCAGACACTGGTAAACCACGTTTGCGTTACGCACAAAACCACACATATAAAGCGTCGTCGAGAGTCTCATTTTTAGCTTTATTAGCTTTGCACCGATTGTCCAAACTGTCTTTTGTTATCATTTTGAAACAAAATTCTTTGATTTTAGTTCTATTTTTCTTCCAATCTGATACTGTAGATGTACCGACACCATATTATGATGCTGCAATTGTTTTTAAAGATTCGCCTTTATCAATTCTACCTAATGCTTCTAGTTTCTTTTCCATTGTCACTACAACATTTTTACGTTTTGTTGCCATTATACGTAGACAAAAAGAAAACACGCAAACACAAAATCTGAATAGATTTACGAACGATTACAGAACGGAAGCGAACAATACGACTGTACTACACACAATGCGGTCTCAATCGCAACGATGTTATGTTATTTAATAACAGTGAAGACTAAGACCATTGTTTAAAAAAGAATTTTTTAATAGTCTTTTAGTCTTTTTTAAACAATGCTAAGACAGTTTGACGAAAAGATAGTTCCAGTATTGCAAAAAATGCCCTAGAGTGGAATCCCCAAGGAAAGAGAAAAAGAGGTCGCCCAGCACAAACTTGGAGAAGATCTCTCAAATATTATATTACATACATTTTTATTGTTGAAATGTTTGTCTAATAAAAATCAGTCCGGGTTAGCCGGACTTCCGGGTTATCGGGGGCCGACTGATCGGGGTTCCACGAATATGCGACTGTTTTGGATTATCGCGACAACGAATATTTTAGTGTGCAACATAAGAGGTATGAAAGTCAATTGCTCTATTAACTATTTAAATAAACAACAATGTAATTTGCAATTTACTTTCGTTCTTCCAATCTTGCACAGTATAATATTTGTTGTTGCGATAATCCAAAACAGTCGTATATTCGTGGAATAGGGTATACCTCGTCCTCCCTACAGAGTGTCTCAAACTTGACATAAGAAAAAAAATTCTTTTCTTCCACCCGGTACAAGTTAGGGATGGGAAAAACCTACCGATTATAAACTGAAACCGGTTTTTTTCCTCGGCAATAGTCGGTTTTTCCGTTTTTTTTTGTACCCGGTTATAACAGGTTTTTCTTTTTAAAGTAATAACCGGTGAAAAACCGGATAAGTGGAAAAAATATTGAATTCAGAGAAAAAATGGGAAAATTTTTCGATCCCCGCGCGTAAATGAGAAATTTTCAGCTGACTGAAACGGATTTCACTACACTGATGACTGATTTCTATACTGATATAGACTGATATCGATTCGAAGCGCAATGTAAATGTAACCTATTGGGTATTGGCTATGAATAAAAAAACCGTACACCGGTTTATGGAATAACCGGTTTTTTTGACCGGTTATAACCGCCAGGTTAAACCGTGCGTAGGTAGAAAAAACCAGTATAACTGAAAACCGGTGTTTTGTCAATAACCGCCATCCCTAAGTACAAGTACAAAAAAGAAGTTTGAAGTTAGAAAGTTAGAAAACTATAAAATAATAAAAAAATACCGGAATTCGTTAATATGTTTAGAAAAAATCAACTATGAAAATGAGTATAATTTTCTGTATCCCTAACTTACGCCTCACAGTATATGCACTTTCGATTGTTAAATAAATTATGATTAAAAAAATTTCTTTAATTTCAAGGTTTAGTGTCAAAATAACTGCCAATATTTGAACACACATTTCAAAGTTCTCTGCAAATTTTGTGATTTAAAGACATTCTTAAAACAGTTCGAATTCGTTATTCATACTGTTCGAGTTAGTCTTGACGTTTTGTATGATAATTAAGTTTATCTAACTTCAGCAGTTGAATCTGCAAAAAAATATAATTATAAAATAAATAGTGAAGTGACAGTGACGTACCAAATTCTGTTTTTCTACAATGAACAATTCACACATACGGAATACATACAACCAGTGTCTATTGTGGTATTAGCAGAAATTGTAGGTAAACAGCAGGTCCACTATTAATATACATCCAGGAACATGTACCCAACTCCCAAACAATATCCGCCCCCAGAAAACACTTCCGAAAATGCACCAAATTCCATTTACTACTGTCAAGAGGTAAATACTCCTATAGCAAACATTCCACAAAATCAATTCATTTTTCCAGCACAACTACAACAATTTCCACTACAATCACAACCAATGTACTACGTCCAAAACAATCCATCCACTGCAGAGCAGACCTCAAAAAGACAGATACATCTTGAAAATATACATTCAGGAAACTCGGATATTGAGTTTAGCGAAGACGAAGACAAAGAAGCCCAAAATAAGAACTCATGGCAAGTAGTCAAAAAACGTAAATTTAAAAATACCGATTCTAATTCTTCCAGTTCACTTACTATACCAGAACCCTGCCAAATGACACTGTCAAAGTTATAACACATACAACAGATACCTATCGTCAACTGGTAAGACATTTACGAGACGAAAAAATCGTTCACCACACTTACCAAATAAAGGAAGAACGTGCCTACAGAGTGGTAATAAGACATATCCATCACTCTATACCCACAGCAGATATAACAAAGGAGTTAGAAAATTGCCGGCCATAAAGTTCGCAATATAACCAACGTCCAACACAAACAAACAAAGGAACCCTTATCCTTATTTTTCATAGACCTTGAACCCAAGAGTAACAACAAAGACATATTTAATCTAGAATTCTTATGTCACACCAAAATAGCAGTGGAAGCACCAAAGAAGAGAAACTCAATCATCCAATGCATGCGTTGTCAAGCTTACGGCCATAGTAAAACATATTGCACTAAACCACACTACTGCGTCAAATGTGGAGAACAACATAATACAAAATCTTGTAAGAAACCTAGAAACACTCCGGCTAAGTGTGCACTATGCAAACAAGATCACCCTGCTAACTATAAGGGCTGTGTTGTTTACGTGGAACTAGTAGAAAACAGAAATATGCCAAAAAGAGGAAACCAACAGCCCCAAAGAACATTATTTAACAACCCACATGTAAGTAATGAAACAAATCAGCTAAACACTACTCTACAAAATCATCATAGAACATATGCAAATGTGACAGCACATCACATCAACCACGACCAAGAACCTAAAACTAACATAGAACTACAACTAATAACATTCCTTAACGAGTTCAAAAACATGTTCTCACAACTCATGAGTCAAAATAGTATGATAATAAACTTACTCACACAAGTCATTAACCGAAGGAATTGTTAATGTTAAACATACTTAGAATTGCCACATGGAACGCTAATGGCCTGCTAAACCATAAGCAGGAAGTAATCACTTTCTTAAACCAGAATAAAATCGATGTACTGCTTGTTTCAGAAACCCACTTTACTGATCTAACTACGTTCATTATTCCGCTCTATACTACATACAGTACACCTCACCCCGATGGTACAGCTCATGGTGGCTAGGCCATAATCATACGAAGCTGTATATCACATCCTGAATTGCCAAAATATACAACAGAAAAAATTCAAGCAGCAATAAAATTGTTCAAGCGAATGCAACGCCATGGCACTTTAACATATCTGCAATCTACAGCCCACCTCGTCATGCAATCTCCACAGATGAATACAAAGCCTTCTTTCAATTACTTGGCAGTAAAGTTGTAGCCGGGGTAGATTGGAATGCGAAACACACGCATTGGGGCTCAAGACTCATAACAACAAAAGCTCGTAACCTTTTAAAAGCAATGACCGACAACAACTATGATTGCCACACCAACGGAATCCCTACTTACTGGCCAAGTGACCCCAGAAAACTTCCAGATGTGCTAGACTTTTACATAAGTAAAGGAGAATCCAGAAACAACTGTCTAATAGAATCCAGCTATGACCTCTCATCTGATCATACACCAGTTATTATAAACAAGAGTACCACAGTTATAAACAACACACCCCCTCCTCGACTAGCGACAAAAAAAACCAACTGGGCAGATTTTCAATACTACCTAGAAGAAAACATTAATCTTAATTTGCGAATCAAATCTCCAGACGAGATAGATACAGCAGCTCAATATTTCACCACCCTTGTGCAAGAAGCGGCATGGCAATCTACACCACGAACTGAACGCAGACCGACACATACAACAAATGTTCCCCTACACATTCGGCAACTCATTTGCTGAAAAACGTCGTGCGAGAAGAAACTGGCAAAGATCTAGAAACAACATAGATCAACATATATACAGTAGACTACGTAGA
Source organism: Diabrotica virgifera virgifera (assembly GCF_917563875.1). Classification (NCBI taxonomy): domain Eukaryota; kingdom Metazoa; phylum Arthropoda; class Insecta; order Coleoptera; family Chrysomelidae; genus Diabrotica; species Diabrotica virgifera. The sequence continues at coordinate 282,683,678 of NC_065443.1, read as the reverse complement.
CAACTTGGAGTAGCCATCAAAGCTGCAAACAACGAAACCTTCGAACATTACATTACAAACCTTACAGCAAATGATCAGACGCTATGGAAGGCGACTAAGAAACTCAAAAAACCATACACAACTATTCCTCCCCTCCATAAACTAAATGGTGAATTGGCCCAACAAAGAAAAAGAGGACGTTTTTGCTGAACATCTTACGAGTGTATTTCAAACCGAGCCACCAGACCCTGATGAAGAAGTGGAAGAACTAATTAGCGCAGCATGTCAAATTTCCCTTCCAATCAAAAGTTTTACTCCTATAGAAGTCAAGAAAGAAATAACCAAACTCAACTCACGAAAAGCTCCAGGTTATGACTTAATCTCGGCACAAGTACTAAAACAACTTCCTCGTAAGGCCATTATTATGCTAACAGTAATATTTAATCGCATGCTAAGTTTATCATACTTTCCAAAAATATGGAAATTTGCAGAAATCATAATGATCCTTAAGCCAGGCAAAGCGCCCAATGAAGTAACATCTTATCGACCCATCAGCCTTCTCCCAATCGTAAGCAAAGTTTTTGAAAGATTGCTGCTACAAAGAATATACGCAGATCATGAATTGCTAACATTACTACCAGAACATCAGTTTGGTTTTCGGGAAAATCACTCTACTACACAACAAGTCCATCGAATAGTAAATGAAATATCAAAAACTCTCGAAGAAAAGAAATACTGCAACGCTGTATTCCTAGATATATCACAAGCGTTTGACAAAGTTTGGCACAGAGGTCTGCTTTACAAAGTAAAATTAGCACTATCTAGTAACTATTTCCTCCTAATCAAATCCTACTTATCAAATAGATATTTCTCAGTAAAATTCAAAGACCAACAATCCAGCCTCTGTCCTATTAACTCCGGAGTTCCGCAAGGTAGTGTTCTCGGGCCGCTGCTTTTCTCACTCTACACAGCCGATATACCAGAGTCTCATAATACTACGATCGCTTCCTTTGCTGATGACGTAGCAATACTAGCGGTAAATGAAGATCACATACAAGACCTGCAACACCATCTGGACATACTCATCAGTGAATGGTACACAAAATGGCGACCAAAGGAAATAAAACAAAATCATCTCAAATAACGTTTACAAACCGCCACAACACATGCCCACCTGTAAGAATGGAAAATGTACGAAAACCAACAGTAACAGACGCTAAATACCTTGGCCTCCATCTTGACCAACGTCTTACTTGGAAAAAACATATACAGACTAAATGAAGACAACTAGACTTAAAATTTCGGCAAATGTATTGGCTCCTTGGACGCAGATCAAAACTCAACATCCAAAACAAAATTCTTCTGTACAAATCAATACTCAAACCTACTTGGTACTACGGACTACACCTCTGGGGCTGTGCAAAGTCAACATCACTGAATATCATCCAAAGATTTCAGTCTAAAGTTCTAAGATCAATAGTGGATGCACCATGGTATGTAACTAATCAAACACTTCAGGAAGACTTAAATATACCTTTCATCAGAGAAGAAATCCATCGAGCCTTGGAATCACAAAACGAGCGTACCATTCACCATGACAATAAATTAGTAAGGGATTTATTCCATAATAGCCCTGTCACAAGGAGACTAGATAGAACCTGGCCTCAGGACCTATTTTAAAACTTAAACATAAATAGAATAAGATGAGACATCATTGGAAGTCTCTTCTTCATGACCAAAAACATGGAACAAATTTACTTAATACTCTTTTAATGATGTAGATTGTAAATAAATATAATTAAATAAAAAAAAATCAAGGTTTAATGTAAGATTCTTGTTTCAGGTATAAATTGACCCACGAAATCTTCCACACCAACATACCAATCTCATCTCGTATTGGAAGATATGTCGTGATACACAAATTAATAGATTTCTGAATGCCCTAAAGCATTTTAAAAATGCTTTAAGAGCGTTAGAAGAATTGCTCAATTCTTTTGTTTAATAGGAGTTTGCGGTGTCATGAATGCCTTGACCAAAGAGAGTCAGAATAGACTTCTGCCTCATAGTTTAAGAAATAAATGCATTTTTGTGTTGTTTTTGAATGATTTGGAAGATTTTTTCCAGAGTTTTTAATTTGTGAATTAATAAATGTTTTTGAATTATCTACCATTTTTTTGTAACTTATGGCGGAAAAAAATTATTTTGAATGAATTTGTCAAATAGGTGAAACGATTTTGAGGAACCAAAAAAACTACTTGTATAAGTGGTGTTCTAAAGAGTTATATTTAAGATTAACCACAATACTAAATTGGAATACACAACAACTTTTCATCAAATATATTTTACATTTTACTTGTGGTTTAAAAATGGATTTGACTAGACTCTGTCCCGCAGACATCCTGACAATGCAGATGCTTTGTTGATCTGACTCCTCAAGTCCTTTACTGGGCCACAATCTAACTTCAAAAAATAATTTAATTAACGTTTCGACTTCCAATTCGGACGGCGTTGTCAAAATACAAAATATTAATTTATTTTTGTATTTTGACAACGGCGTCTGAATTGGAAGTCGAAACGTTAATAAAATTATTTTTCAAGTTAAATTGTGGCTTATTTCCCAATTAGAATAGTTAATACTCGTTTAATTTATTTAAAAAATTTTGAAATTGTTAAAAATAAGAAAGACGAAGAGAAATTTTTTTTATTTAAATTTGTGGCTAAAAATCACCATAAATTATAAAAGGCTTCTCGAGACTATTAAAAAATTTTTCCGTTCATTTACTGTGATTTTAAGATTTGGTTTTACTGTAAAACCATGTAAAACTTTTACATAATATATAGAATAAATGGTTAACTTTTTAGCAGTTTGAATTTTTATTGATATACTCTTGCACATTACGCGATTGATTTGATGAATAGTAGGACTATTGCAAAATTTAATTAATTTTTTGCAGACTACAACTGAAACTAAACGAATAATGCAGAAAACACAAAAAATCGCCGATATAACCAAATTAACCTATGAAATGCCAATAGTGACAAAATTTCATAAATGTCAATATTGTGAAAATTTCATAACAGTGGAGGAAACTTGCCTGCCGTTGGACGAATTACAAACAAGCGTTATGACGCGGTAAATTTAAATTACTCCTCCTGGTTTAAAAACAGAGTATAGTAATGCCGTGAGAGCTTCGAGATTAACCTCCTTTTTATTTGACGTTTATATGACGTGTACAATATATTAAAAACCATTGAGATTTAAAACTTGCGCAATACCGTTGATATTTTAAATACCGTTGAAATATAAACATTGAATTGTAATATTGTTTTTCATTTATTAAACCCTTTATTTTTGTAATATTAACATTTAGTAAGAACATCTGGACAGTTAAATATGGGAAGCCGCATTTTTTATTTTAATAAATAATAGTAGTACGCCCAGAAAGATTTAGTACGACTCTGTAAGGTTAACCAAAGGAGCTTGCGGCCTCCGCCAGCATCCACCACTGGTGAATTACCAATTTCGTACTCTGCCGGTTTACTTCCAAAGTTCAAAGCGCCGACCGACGAGTGGTTTTACTGTGGAACCTCTTTATACTGTGAAGGCCGCGTCCCACCATCAAATAATTTGAGCCAACTGAAAGTGACAGTTAAGGCCCCGTCTCACCATCAAATAATTGACAGTTATTTGATCAAACTTGACAGTCAAACTTGACTAGTGACACAAACTATACATACTAACTGTCACTTTGTGTCACTAACTGTCAAGTTTGATCAAATAACTGTCAATTATTTGATGGTGAGACGGGGCCTTTAGTGACGTCACATCCTGAGTGTTCATTGTGGATAATAATGAAAAATTTTGATATTAAATAAAGTACAAACAAGTTAGACAACTCAATACAAAAAATTTGATCAAACTAGACTGATAGTGAGAGCACAGATTTTTAGAGTTTCAAAAAAACTGCAATTGTGACGTCACTTTGACGTACTTCCGGAGTTTGCTCAAACTGTTTGATCAAATTATTTGATGGTGAGACGCGGCCTTGACATTACCATTTTTTAAATTCCAATTATAAAAACTAACGCCCGGTTTCATAATCAACTTAAAGTGAACATTAACTAAAGTTCACTTTAACGTTGACATTTAACCCATTAAAGGTACTAACTTAAAAGTTAAAGTCCACTTTAACTGATTATGAAACCGAGCGTAAAACAAACACAATAGGTCTGTTCCTTTGTTTTAAGTGTAACACTAGTTCTTGAAAAGTGTAAGAAAAGTGTAAAAGTGTTACACTTTCTTGTTTCTTTGTTTTTCTAGTGTTTACACTTTTTTTCACGATACACTCAACTTCTGTCGTAGAACGCGTACAACTCGTTTCTTTGAAATGCTGTAGGAAAAAAAGTGTAACACTTTTCTACACCTACCTCCGAGACGGTGGTGGATATTACACTCGTCCTGCGCAGTATCATCCAACCGGAGCCAGCTGTTTAGCCGTTAAATGTGTGTGTTTACAAAAAAGATCTATTTCTTTTTAGTTTAATTTAAACTAGATTTATAAATTGAAAAAACTAAAGTAGCTACAAGTTTTAATTTAATTTTGCTTAACCTCCGAGTGGCACTTTCCTGTAATTTTAAAATTATCACTTTTCAGTGATTTTTTTAATATGCTTTTATGTCCTTAAGTTCAACAAAGCATTTCCTTTAATTACAATTAAGCCAAAACATCGCAAACCTGGGCCCTGGACTACTAAAGGTATCCGGTATCCGCATATCAGCCATGAATATGCGTTCACTACTCTACATCAAGAAATTTACTTTCCAATGGCTCTGTCACTGAATATATCAGCAAGTATAGGAAAACCTATTTAAAACTTATAAAATCAGCTAAAAAATCGTACTATCAAAATTGTCTGAGAAGCTCTAAAAGTGTTGCAAAAGAAACTTAGTCCATAATAAACGATCTTCGAAATAAAATTCACCCAGCTTAAACATTTTTCCTTTCAGACCCTGGAAATCTAAATGAATACTTTGTTAATGTGAGTAAAAATATAACATCAACAGCTTCGTGCAATTGTACTTGAGACACTGTGTCAGGTGAGGTGTTTGAAAATTTGAGTAACTTGATTCTGGGGTGTGAATTTCTAAAACTTTTAAGTGTGGTTTTTAACCGTTGAGAAAAATTATTTATTTAGTGTTGTGTTTATAATTTAATATATGTTTTAAAATGAGTTTTGTTTTATTTTTTGAGAAAAAATTAAAAATACAGCATACTTACAGTACTTTTTTTGAAATGCTATTTTCCAAAGTTTATAAAATTTCTTACGCTCGATTTTATATTAATAAAGTTAAAGTGGACTTTAAATTTAAAGTTTTCTTTAACTGTAACAATTGCTTTTTTTAAGGTAACACACACTTTAACTTTATTATGAAATCGAGCGTTAGTCAAAATTCTAAATGCTCAGTAAATAATAACAACAATTAGGTACTTGTATTGAAAACAACATATTTTGTAATTTGAAAAAAAAACAACATATTTGCAACATAGATAACAAAACAACATGCTTTGTTACGTATTTTAAAAAACTCTCCATCATTCATGCTCCATGAGAAAAGAAAATATAAAACTAATTTCATCCTTATTGTGTCTCAGATGGCGTAGCTACTTTTGCTATAACTACTCAATGCTTTGCTACTCTACCTACCTACATACAATTTGTATTGTTTTATCAAAAAACAAGCATTTACATACTCTGCAAATTGTATATTTTTTCTTTGCATTTTCATATGAAAAAACCGCGGTATTTATCTTGAACTTTTTTTGAACAAGGTGCAATACTTAGGTAATATTATTATTAATAAAACAAAGTATATTAAAATACAATGTTAAAAACTTTAATAATATTAGCAATATTTAAAAACTTCAATATATTATAGTATACATATTATGAATCAGTAGAAACGATTATATTTAAATTTGGTAAATTATAACTCCAATCGACCAGAGCACGACCACACAACCCAAAACACAAGTACGCAAATATGGTTGTGTGAAGCGTGGCTCGAAGCCGTGCAATTTACGAGACTCGCTCGATCTGTAGATCCTTGTGTCCTCATCTCGCCAATTAATGATTCTTTTGAGAAAGGTAAATTTCCAGAGTACCTAAAGACAGCTATCATTATTCCTCTTCATAAGGATGGTGAAAATCTAATTCCTGCAAGTATATACCTATTGCATTACTACCGGTACTCCAAAATTATTGAGAGACTCATAAAAGCATGACTTATGTCCTTTCTTGTTAAAAACAACATTTTATTACAAAAGTTCGGCTTTTTAAATAATAAATGTACTGCTGATGCCATGTTTTCTGTACTACATGAGGTTTATCAAGCACTGAGCAATAATCTTCACACTGCCACTGTTTTTTGTGACTATGCCAAAGCTTTTGATTGTGTAAATCATGAAATTTTGATAAAAATAACTAAATTTCTATGGAATTCGAAGAATTTCTTTGAATTGGTTTCAATCTTACTTGGATAGTTGGAAACAACTGGTTAGAGCAAATAATACAGACTCTAGTCTCCAAAATATTGTATGTGGGGTCCTCTACAAACCACATGGTTCAGTATCAGGTCCTCTACTTTTCCTTACGTTTATTAATGACATCCCTAGTTTAAAAATTAATGGAAAAAATTTTCTTTTTGCTGATGATACCAGTATTACTTGGAGCAACTCAAATATTGCTACTATACCTTCTGATCTACTCACGATAAAAACCTGGTCCGATTCTAATTTACCTTTTTTTAACATAAAACAGTAGCATTATCCTATACAGGAGCTCGTCAATCTTTACCTCTTAACACATTCACAGACACAACTGCATATGAAGCCACTTACTCCATAAGATGTGTCTACATCTAAAGTGTGTCTGTGAATGTGTTAATAACAGCCAGATCAGTATCGTTGATTCTGTAAAGTTTCTTGGTATTTTTTTTAGATAGCAATCTTAAGGGTTAAAAGGGTCTAAAGGGATAAACATTCACTGAAAGCGATATTATCTTTAATACCTGTGGTGCCTTCAACATTTAATGTCTGACTAAATTATTCTTTATAGGCAAAAAAATTTAAGGAATTTTGAATTAATTAGTTTTTAAATAAGTACATTTACCAGCAACAGTTGTAACGTAATTGTGTCAACTCGACAGTATTTAACTAGTTATTTGAATTTAATACCCTAGCTAGGGCATTATTTTTCAAAATAAATATTGAAAAATAACGCCCTAGGGCATTATAATATAACTGACTTCGAAATCATGTACAGTGGAACCTCGATTATCCGTCTCTCCATTAACCATCACCTCTGTTAACCGTCAGGGTACATACAGAAGTTGTATTGAGTTATACATTAGCAATCATTTAAATGCAAAAAAATAAAAAAAAAAGGTAATTTGATTTGTGATGAGGACACAAACGGCTATCCATTGCTGACAGATAAAGAACTCATTGAAATGGCAACAAAGGCGGACCAAACCTATTCGGAAGCTGACACAGTAGCTATATTGATGCTTGGACACAAGGAAGCTTGACTGTAGCTATATTGATGAACCTATTGTAACTGACAAAGATTTGCGTAAATAATCTAGAGAAGCTGCATCGCATATGCAATAATTCATCGAGTGGTATTCTCAACAAGAAGAAGCCAATAAAGTAGATTGCATGATCTTATGCCTTATGCCGATTAAGAAATTCAGCCGTCGCAAAATATGAAGCAGCAGTAAAACAAACACAAATTTCAGAATATTTTAAATTGATTCAATTGTATGAACACAAATCCCTCTTATATTGTCAAACAAACCATACAAATGAAATTTGAGAGTTGTACTATGAATTTTTATTTTTTTTTTAATGTTCTGTTAACCGTCTTTTCGATTATCCGTCATACCCTTGGTCCGGTGCCCTGACAGATAATCGAGGTTCTACTGTAATAATATTAATGTCCGACTGGTAAACTGGTATATTATTTGACAAATAATGACATGATTTTGAAGTCAGTTTGATAAATAATGACATGATTTCGAAGTCAGTTAAGTATTATATAATGCCCTAGGCTCTAGGGCATTATTTTGAAAAATTACGCCCTAGGGTATTAAATTTAAATAACTAGTTAAATACTGTCAAGTTGACAAATAACAACCCAAGTAAAACTATGGTTACCACAATTACGTTACGACTATTGCTGGTAAATGTACTTATTTGAAAACTAATTAATTCAAAATTCCTTCAATTTTTTGCCTATAAAGAATAATTTAGTCGGACATTAAATGTTGAAGGCACCACGGGTATTAACGATAATATCGCTTTCAGTCAACTTATATCCCTCAGGCCAAAGGCCCTCGGTATATACACCATTGACCTCAAGTGTTATTATCCTTATAATACCCTTGGTACCTTAACTATAATCTCACAATCAGCCCATAGAAGGTGTCAAACAAATAAAATATTTGGGAATCATACTTGATAATTTATTAACAATTAAACGATTACTTTATTGATTACAGTTAATTTATTTAATGGAAATTAAGGTAATAATAATAATAATGTTTATTCAAAAATAATCAAATATAAAATCTTCCTGAGACTAAAAACATATTTAAGTGTATAATTAATAAGAATTAACATAGGAAGCCACAAGGAAATAAATCTGCACTTAGCTATAGCCCAAAGTAACTCCTGTTATTTATCCAAATCTTTACTAGTCAAACACATTTGTTTTGAAATTCCAGCAGTTTCTTCTTTTTATACCTTTTAAATATCTGGTGGTTGTTCCTAAAACAAAGACATAAATAAAAATTCTACATTGTGTACCATAAAAAAATCATAAAAATGTGGAAAGTATCACAAGAATAAAGAAAAGTCCCAGATATAAAATTCACTATTAAAATAAAAATAGTAAATAATTATTTATATCTGACACTTTTCTTATTGGAACTTCTTTCTGGTAACATCCTTAATCTCTGACTTTTACAATTTATAAGACAAGAGATGATGAATAAAGAAAGGGAAAAGGACTCTGCAGTATACAGTTACATTCTGCTTTCAATAATCTAGAAAAAAGATCAGAAAGATAATTCAAAGTCCGAAATTGTAAAAGTCAAAAAGAGATTAAGGATGTACCAGAAAGGGGTTCCAATAAGAAAAGTTTCAGATTTAAATAATTATTTACTATTTTAATAGTGAATTTTGTATCTCTGACTTTTCTGTTTTCTTTACGAGATATCGCTGAAGCATCCTAATAGTAGATAACTATTTTTGAAATTCCACTTAAATAGACAATTTGATTTCGTTTTGATTCAGAGGTGTGCAGGCAGCTCCACTGGGGACGCCGTAAGGCAGAAACAACTGTCTGGAGATTGTGTATCGCCTCTGGATCGAAAGGAAACATAAACTGTCTCTTCACTATCACAAGAGTATTTTAATATTTTTATTGAATAAAAGTAGTCAAAAAAAAGGACTAGTTGGTGGAGCGAAGAGATAAAAATAGCTGTGAAAGAAAAGAAAGTACCATGGAGAGCTTATCTAGAAAATAACAGTTAATAAGCAAGGAAGCTTGTGAAAGAAAAAGTTAAAAAAGCTAAATTGGAACAGTGGGAGATATTTGGAGAAAAGATGGAGCAAGACAGTAGTAGGACAAACCAAAAATTGTTCTATTAAGGTCTGAAAAAATGAGAGGTAAATCAGGTAGTACTGTCGTGCAAATAAAAAAAAAATAAAATGGAGAAACACTTACCCAACCACAAGATATAGTTAATAGATGGAGTAAATATTCCAAAGAGTTGAGTAATGAAATAACAATGGAAGAATTAATGGAAGCCATTGCAAAAATGAAAAATGGTAAAGTGGCAGGAATAGATAATATCAAAACACGATTGTTGAAATATATGGGGGAATCTGCATTACACTACTTACACAAATTACTGATAACAATTTGGAAACAGAAACGCATCCCAGAAGATTGGGCAACAGCAGTAATGGCTCTTCTGGTAAAGAAGGGAGGTAAAAAAGTAATGTTCAAATTATCGAGGTATTTTCATGCTAAGTGTACTGGCTAAGATTTATGAATGAACACTGGAGATGAGACTGAGAAAGAAAGTGGAACTGAAAGAATCAACTAGACGATGCACAAAAAGGTTTCTGACCGGGCACAGTGTCCAAGATCATATCTTTACTATAAGACAATGGAAAAAGCCTTTGACAAGGTACCCGGACATCACATTTGGAAAGGGCTTGAACTGTTCGATGTTGGAGGAGAACTAATTGATGCAAGTAAAATTTATGTACTGGAACATTGTGCGAGCATTAAACTGTGAATCATTGCTAATACACAAGGAGTAAGGCAAGGCGGAGTTTTAAGCTCACTGCTATTCATTATATTATATATATGAATGAACCAATAAAAAAATGCAGTAGAGTCCCGAAAATTAGATTTAGGTTACCATTGATTAAAAAGTATAACTCTGAGTAAATGTGTATCTGCAGATGACATTGCATTGATACCAAGTTCAGAGAAATCTTTACAAAGCAACCTAAATTTATAGACGAGAGAACTTGCAGACAAAGGAATGAAAATAAAATTAGCAAAGACTAAAACTTTACTTATTTCCAAGACACTGAGAGAAATCCATATAAACCTAGACGGAAATTTAGTAGAACATATGAATGATTTTGAATATTTATAAACTATAATAGACAAAAAATGCAAAAAAAAAATGAACAACAGAATTGCTAAAACATCACGATTATATACCTCCCTTCTCTGCTTCATGGAAGTGAAACATGGCTGGCTTTCCTAATAATTAAGCTTGAATTATCACATCTTTATTATTATTGTAGACATTTAAAATCCTTATTAATTGAATTACATTAAACTTACCACTTATAAAATGTTTACTTTTCATATTTTAATTTTAGTTCCCTTATATCTGTTCTTCTTGTGGCTTTTATCCATTGTCCCCAGCTTTGTTTGGATAATTCATTTAAATGTATTGCATGGGGAGCCTTGGGAACAGTACAAAATAAGACTTTTCCCTGTCTGCCCTACTCCCACAATTTACAACAATACAAGTTACATGTATAAGCTTCCCAAGAAAGAAAAACTGATAACTGCTATGGACTAATTCAGTTCTGTAGGCGATAAACTACTTTATATTTGATTTGCTGCACACAATTTCGCTGCACAATCGACAATAAAAACAAACAGGATATTCTTTAACAAATGTAAATATTAGGATTAGGTTATGTTATGTTATGTGCCCCCAGTTAGGCCATATTCGGAAGTTCCTTGTCCCTTTGCTTGATTGGCACACCGATAATTTTCGTTTAATACTGTCCGCTGTCATGAGCCGCTGTCACATCCGCTGTCATTTTACACTCAAATGTCCATAGAATTTCGTACACTTACACTCAAAAGTGTAACACTAAAAAACAAAGGAACAGACCTCATGTGTGAATGGACCGTGATAGTCGTGACGTCAAATCAATGTTGGCTACTCTGAAATGGCTTCCAAACAAAGCAAAAATTCACACATGGTGTTTGTTTTCGTTTTTATAATAATTGGAATATATTGCTTGTAGGATGTTTAATTAGTGTAGTCAATGCTCATAGTATATTTCCAAATAAGACTGGTTAATAACCTGAAGAAACACAGTACTAAGTACTATGATAATGATACTATAAATAAAAAGATAGTATTTTCCCGTAGCGCAAATATGATGTAGTGTGTAAATGCTTGATTTTGTGTAAGGACAAATTATAAAATTAAAAGCAATATGATTGATATGACACAAAGATTGTGTCTTCAGAAAAAATGTGCACATGATTGTTAAAACAAAATAAAATTAAAAATGATTACACAAATCACGTGTATAATCAATTGACAGTTGCTTTGTTTCGAAACCATTTCAGAGTAGCCAATGGGTGCGTTCGGACGACCACAGCGGCTCGACAGCTGAGCCAGCAGTAGCTGTCAGACGTCACCGCTGGAAGCCAGCCGCTGAGAGATTTAGGCCAGTTGAAAAATAGCGCAACGCGGAACAGTTCGGGTCGGTGGTCTATCTATCTCTCTCCACCGGCGCTTAGCTTTCTCTCTCTAGCATATGATGGCCGCCGCCTGTGTGTCACTGTCGTTCCGTTATTCCCACCTCTTGGTAGATACGCTCACACTCGCACGACAGACAAAGATAGCTAGACCACCGTACTTGATATCGGCGTTACACCCCGATGCATTGAGTGGCATATGACTAGCCTGATCTATTTTCTTTACATATCTCTGGATTTACTAAGCTTTCCCTATCACGGCTGGATTCAACCACTCAGCCGATTTCTGCTGACAGCCAGCCGCTATGGTCGTCCGAACGCACCCAATGATTTGACGTCACGACTATCACGGTCCATGCAACTGTAAGTTGTCAAAATGATTATTTAAATTTTGTTTTATGACACAACGTGACAAGTGACAGTGACAGGGTTAACGGCTTTTTTGCAGTTGTAAAATTATTATTGAAATACATAAAAGCAACTGTAATTAAATGGAAATGGAAGTAAAACAGGAAATTAGCGAGGAAACGTGTAAAATAGAAATAGAGTATAATGATTTTGATGATGCCCTTTTGAACGAGTTGAAATGTGAAATTCAGGAGGAGTCCAAGAGGGAAAGAACTCATAGTACATTTGATTCTTTAGACTTGCAGAAATGTCCCATAAATACTGAAATAGAGTATGGAAATAAACTTAACCCATTTGAAGAAAACGAGAAAACTGAAAAAGGTTAGTATAGTAGTGGCATATTTAGAAGGGGTATCTGTAGAGTAGGGAGAGTGAGTCAAGTCCCACGGCACTTAGGCCACAATTTACCCGTTGTGCATCCTCCCAGGGGGTCGTCGTCCCTGTTCATTTCATTATCCATCCTGCCATTTCCAGGAAGACGGACAAATCACCAGGGGAAATGTCCCCTATGTTGGCAGGTGTAGGCCAGGGCTCGCCGAACGCATACTCTCGTATTGACGATAACTCTGAACATTCAGAAAGGACATGCTCGACAGTTTCATCATCTTGTACACTGGTCATTCTCAAGTACTTGTCTGATGCTGACTTCCCAAGTTCCCTTAGTGCTACCTTGGCAAGTCTACTTCCTGGCCCTTCTTCCCATCTTTTCATGGTTTGCATGTGGGAGTGACATTTGGCAATATAAATGTACATTATAACTTTATGAAATACATCCACTGACAATAGCCATTTTCTATTTATTAGATACGTTGACAGTAGGTACAAAGGGCCTAGCCGGGTAAGATGATGAAAAGTGCCCCCAACCCGATTTGAATTCCATATAGGTCACCGTTTAGCATATATAGTGAAGTTAACTTTCTGAAATTTTTAGCCCCCAAGGTGGTCATGTGACCCACCTAGAGCCTAATTAGGGTTTTTATGTTTTTATTTTTTATCTCAGCCGCATCAAGAACTAGCGACAAACTTTAAATATAAAAGTTGTAAGCTTTAAAAAGTTCTGTCCGAAAAAAATTTTGTTTTTAATTTTTTGCAGGAAATTTAAATTTTAGAACGATTTCAAAATTTTAAATGAGTATAAAAAAATAACTAAGACATTCGTTTTCACGAAAAAAATACATAACGTGTATTTTTGCACAACGTTTCACCCTAAATCTTTTCAAATTTTTAAAATTGGTGAAACGCACCTTTAAAAATAAAAAACCGCATTTTTTCGGTTTTTTTTTTGTTTTTTGATATAATTTTATACATATTTTTCAAAAAAGGTAACACCGTCACTGGAGTAGGTAAAAATATGAAAAATAATTAGGGTTTGCTTAATAAAAATTTTTTGTAACGCCATCCATTTTCAAGATACAGGGCGTCGAAGAAAACAAAATTTTACACATTTTTTACGATTTTGCCATAACTACTGGCAACATTGTAATAAAATTTGGCGAGTTTTAAGAGGTAGTTGTTTATTTTTTGACATACAATTAAGGATTTTATATTTATCATTGGCGCGCATAGGGGTAATGGTCTGAAGTTTTTAAAGAAAAAAGATAGTACGCCACTGACATATTTCAAATGAACAATCGTTTTTTAATTCCTCGTTCAATTGGTGACAAAAAATCTATCTTCCTATTTTTTCATACGACGCGCCATTTTTATTCAAAAAATAAAACATCTTAACCGTTACAAAGTCTTCAAACTTCTATGAAATAAAATACTACTAATATTAGCAGTTTCTACATCTACATAAAACTGGTACATTTATTATAAAAACTAATTCGAATACTTTGGAAGCGTTAAGATATTTTATTTTTTGCAGCAAAACGGCGCCTCGTATGAAAAAATAGGGAGATAGATTTTTTGTCACAAATTGAATGAGGAATACAAAAACGATTGTTAATTTGAAATATGTCAGTGGCGTACTATCTTTTTTCTTTAACAATTCAGACCATTACCCATATGGGCGCCAATAATAAATATAAAATTCTTAATTGTATGTCAAAAAATGCACAACAACCACCTCTTAAAACTCGCCAAATTTTATTACAATGTTGACAGTAGTTTCGGCAAAATCGTAAAAAATGTGTGAAATTTTGTTTTCTTCAACGCCCTGTATCTTGAAAATGGATGGCGTTACAAAAAATTTTTATTAGGCAAACCCCAATTATTTTTCAGGTTTTCACCTACTGCAGTGATGGTGTTACCTTTTTTGAAAAATATGTATAAAATTGTATCAAAAAACTAAAAAAAACCGAAAAAATGCAGTTTTTTATTTTCAAAGGTGCGTTTCACCAATTTTAAAAATTTGAAAAAATTCAGGGTGAGACATTATGCAAAAATACAAGTTATATATTTTTTCGTGAAAACGAATATCTTAGTTATTTTTTTATACTCATTTAAAATTTTGAAATCGTTCTAAAATTTAAATTTCCCGCCAAAAATTAAAAACAAAATTTTTTTCGGACAGAACTTTTTAAAGCTTACAACTTTTTTTTTTAAAGTTTTTCGCTAGTTCTCGATGCGGCTGAGATAAAAAATAAAAACATAAAAACCCTAATTAGGCTCTAGGTGGGTCACATGACCACCTAGGGAGCTAAAAATTTCAGTGAGTTAATTTCACTATATATGCTAAACGGTGACCTATATGGATTTCGAATCGGGTTGGGGGCACTTTTCATCATCTTGCCCGGCTAGGCCCTTTGTGTTTGTAATTTTTCGGAAACAAATAGAATTCGAATTGACTATTTCTTGTTGTATTTTTACAATACAGAAGATATAATTTGGTAATACTAGGAATCCATTAAATCATGTATCAGCAAAGTTAAGTACATGTAGCTATACAGTGCGTCCATAAAGTAACACATAAATTCATTATTTCGTAAACTGGCAACTTTAATTAAAAATTCTGACAAGTCGATTTTTATTTTTAATTTCCGATTTTTTTGTATATCGCACCCTCAGTGCAAGACTGCAGTAAGTCAAAATAAGTAAGTTTCAAGATAAAGATGATTTTGTTTATTTTCGTGCTAATATCGGTGAAATAAGACACACATTTTAAGAAAAATTAACATTTAATTATGATTTTGCATACTTTTCAGCCTATATTACATTAACCAAAAATAGAAATTTACATAAAATAATATTAACGCAAAAAAATTAGGAATTTCAAAGTTACAACACTTTTGCACGGAAAAAATTGTTAATCACTACACATTTAGTATTAGAATTTCAAAGTTACAACACTTTTGCACAGAGAAAATTGTAAAAAGCGTCGACACATTTACTTTTACAGTAAAACCTGTGTTACCGGTAGCGTTACCAGGTGTCCCGATTTGCGCGGGACGTCCCGATTTTCAGGGGTCTGTGGACGCGTACCGATTTGTACCTGATTGGGACACTAAATGTCCCGATTTTCACCCACGAAAACCAATTTTAGGAGGACTAGCAGTGAATTTTATAAATATGTTATAAAAACAAGGCACTCCTAAAAGCGGCAAAATCTAATGAACAATATAATTTTAATGAAAAATAAATAATTTACTAAATCTACGATTTTTTTTGTAATTTCGTCCGATTATTATTATTATGTAGGATTAAATACAGATTCTAGAAACACCTGGTAGTCCAGTAAATGAACGATAAATACGGCGATACCGTGTAATTTTCAGGATCAACTCCGAATTGCATGAAAATTTGGACGGCTTGTGCGCCATTGGTTGCTTTTACTCGAGGGGTGACAGTCACCCCCGATAGGTATTTGGGGGTGAAATACCGAGCGTTTAAAATAAGTCCGGAGTTGGAAAAATTAACTAATTCTAAGCAATTTTAGTTCTATAGAATTTAACTTAGTTATTACTTTTCGAGTTATTTACGATTGAAAATGTTTATTTTTCGACAAAAAATCATGTTTTCAGGAGATTTTCACAAATAACTCAAAAAGTAAGTATTTGGTCGAAAAAAATATTCTTAGCAAAAATGTAGCATAATATAAAAAAATGAAAAAGAAATGTGAACTCGTAAAGTCTATAGAACCAGCAAAAGCAAAGTTGTAGCTCATGAAAAATACGGTCTTATTCGTCAAATGAAGCACTTTTCGGGAAAACCAATTAAAACTTTTCTAATAAAGCTTTATTTTTATGTTTTAAAGAAGTTTCTAACATCAAAACTAAGCGATTTATACTCAAAATCATATTGACTCCTTTTTTTGGGTAAAAAAATCGTGAAAAT
This sequence comes from Diabrotica virgifera virgifera, assembly GCF_917563875.1. NCBI lineage: Eukaryota > Metazoa > Arthropoda > Insecta > Coleoptera > Chrysomelidae > Diabrotica > Diabrotica virgifera. The sequence continues at coordinate 282,666,920 of NC_065443.1, read as the reverse complement.
CTCCCCTATTTAGCACCCCAAATGAAATTAATCGTTACCGCTTTACAAACAATTTACTTATATATTTTTTACATGATTGAAAGGGCCTAAACGAGTCACTAATCACAAGTGTATGCAAAATATGAACAACCAATTTTAACCAATTTTTGTCTTACAGAAACACAAAATGAATCTATCATATTTATAAAAGCAAAACCTACCTACTTTTTACTCCTTGAGATTTTTAATATCCCTAATACTTTTTAAATTATTTTGAAAAAAAGGGCATTTTCCAATATTTTAGGAAAATTTATTTTTACTGTAAAACCAATTTTTTTTTCAAAACTAAGCACTCCCAACCGGTAAACCTTACAGATCGTATAAACAATACACATATAAAGTAAATGGTAAAGGGGAACGATTAATTTTATTTACGGTGCTAAATAGGGGGAGATTTTCACGATTTTTTTACCAAAAAAAGGAGCCAACTTCAATTTGAGCGTAACTCGCTTAGTTTTAAGACTGCTAGAGACTTTCATATACAACAAAATTAAAGATTTTTTTAAACACTTTAAAAAATTTTAATAGGTTTTGCCCGAAAATTGCTTAATTTTTTGGTTATTTCAAGTTGAAAAATTCGATTTGGAATTTGACGAATAAAAACGTATTTTTGATGAGCTACAACTTTGCTTTTACTGGTTTTATAGACTTTCTGAACATACAATTTTTTTTGCTTTTTTAAAATCTACATTTTTTCTAAAAATATTTTTTTCGATAAAATTACTCGAAAAGTATTGACTTAGTTTAAAAATTATATAGAACAAAAGTTTTTTAGAGTTAGACAGTTAATCCATTTTGGGACACTTTAAACGTGCGTTTTTTTAACCCCGAGCAGGGGTAACTGTAACTGTCACCCCCCAAGCAAAAGCAACCAACGGCACAAGTTCAACTTGGAGTTGAATCTGAAAATTACACTCCAAAACGGTCATTGCTGTTTATTTGTCCCGATCTACAACCGTAAATCCCGATCTGTTTTTGCTTATGTACCGATTAAAAACAAATCGGACCTGGCAACACTAGTTACCGGCCACCTGCCAACAACGACCACCTGTACTAACGGCCAGTTTAAAAATTACCCAAACCAATTATGTACAGTAAAGCCTGTGTTAACGGCCACCTGTCAAAGCCGGCCACCTGAACTAGCCGGCCTGCTTGAAAGTTCCCCAAACCAAAGTTTTTGGACTACAAAACCTGGTATTAGCGGCCACCTTTTTATATTGGCCAATAGTTCTGTCATTTTTAGTGACCGTTATTGACAGGTTTTACTGTATATCTAGACTACAAAAACTGGCGTTACCGGCCACCTTTCTATATTGGCCAATAGTTCTTTCATTTTTAGTGGCCGTTGCTGACAGGTTTTATCGTAGTTGTTGTCCTCTTCTCGTACATCATCTTGTGCCAAAATATTTTTATAAAAACTACGGTGGGCTTCTGGTATCATACCCGAAGGGCATAAGTATACCAAATTTTTTTTTGGGCATTTGAATTTTTGGCTGTTCTTTGGCAAGTTTTCTGAGAATAGATATTTTTGACCTCTCAGTATTGTCAATACACAAGTTTTAAGATAACTGTTTTTCCTTTTAAAATCATATCGTCGCCTTAGTACTATAACTTGATAACTCCAAAATTGACGTTTTTGAGATAACTAGTTCACAAGATGTATTTTATTTTTCTCCATATTGTGTAAAAACTTCATAACTCGCTCCAAACGGGTTTAGTATTTATTTATGATTGACGAAAGTTGATAAAACTCAAATGCCCCTAATATTCAGTGCTAAAACTTGACAAGATAAGTTATCAAGCTATTGTTTAATCGAAATAATCGTGAATACGACATATACTGAATGCTACAACTAGATAACTCTAGTTATCTAGTTGTAGCACGTGTTTTTCTGAAACTATTGAGTTTACCACGTAATTGCTATCTGTTTATTTGATTCATGTTAATGCAAAAATTCGAGAATTGTTAGCAGATCTGGCAACCCCCATCGCATAGTGCTAATTTTCACCAAAATAATGCTTAAAATGTTAGTTTTGTTAAAAATTCACTTAGATGCCACTTATTACGATATGCGACATTACCAAATGTTAACATTATGGTAGTGCTAAATGTTGATAACATTAATTTTTCATGTTATTTTCCATATTGGAAAACAAATTTGCACCGTATTCCTAAATAGATCAGTAGCCAAAAAAAAAGAATGTGTGTGTACTTTGTATGCACGTAAGAAGTTATACTTCTATTATATGATTTCAAAGAAATAAAATACTTTAAACGGTTTATTTTTATTTTATTTAAACATTAAACTAATTTTAATACTTACCACTTTCCAAAAATTAAAAAAAAAGACAGCAATTGTCCACATTTGAACCCGGGACCTCTCGATCTCTGGTCGAATGCTCTACCAATGACGATACAGCCGTTTCTCGGATATTATGACAATTCACCGTAACAAATAGACGAAATAAAGTCAAAATATAAAAATGTTTTAATAATACGTATTATCTTAGTCCTGAGAAAGACAAATCCAACGAGACAAAAATTATAATAAATATATTTACAAAAAGCACTAATATATTCTTTCCACACATTTTTTAGACTGATACATACATAACTTAAAAGATTTAGCAACGAACAGAATACTGCCTGTGTGCGCATGCATGCAGAATAATAAAAATTCACTATCAATCGCGCCTAAAGAAGTATAACTTCAAAAATTAAGGAACAGTATTTTAGAGCTGCAAAAGTATTACGTAGGATACTGGGCTCAATAAGTGAAAATAACAACTGGCGAATTAGGTATAATAGAGAAATATACGAGCAATATAGCGAACCAACTCTAGCGCAATACACTAAACTGCAGAGATTACGGTGGGCAGGGCACGTGGTCCGCATGCATGAGAATAGAATCCCCAGAAAATTGCTGAATGAAAGAATGCAGGGAAGAAGACCTAAAAAGAAATGGGAAGACGAAGTCGATGAGGATGCCAGGAACTTCCTGGGAACGCGTTCATGGAAAAGAACAGCGGTAAATCGAAATGATTGGAGAAGCTTGTTGAAGGAGGCCAAGGCTCGATTTGGGCTGTAGTGCCATTGGATGGATGGATGGATTTTAGACCTGCAGAGTGAATTCCGTATTTACCAACATCATGGTAGCAGCACAAATATTTTTAAAATCTTTAAACCCCGTTTATCCCAGAACTACTAATTTCGAGTTATCAAGTTATAGTATTAAGGCGACGAAATGGAAAATAAATATAATATTACACAAAGGACATAAAATTTACATGAATAGATTGGTCTCGAAAATCTTTGTTTATTGTCTCAGCCGTTAATGGATTACGTAGACGCTCTGTATATTAAAATTAAACACCACAGATATAGATATTAAAATAACAAATATCTTACTTTTTTCATTGCTTGTTATCGAATCCGTTGCAATGTTCCGTGCAAAACTGTTGTAACTCTGTTACATTAGAGTTACAACAGTTTTGCACGGAACTTATGTTCAAAAACGCAAAATAGTTAAACTGTTGTTGTAATATTTAGCCCATTAAGCATTTGAAAGTTACTAAAGTTTTACAGGGGATAGATATGCATGTTTACAATCGAATTCCATGATTACTTCATTTTCATAAAATTTTGAGTTACTGCAGTCTTGCACTGAGGGTGCGATATATATCATACTAGTGACGTCATCCATCTGGGCGTGATGATGTAATCAATGATTTTTTAAAATGAGAATAGGGGTCATGTGATGGCTCATTTGAAAGGGTATTAAATTCTCTATTCCATAATATAAACATTAACATAATTGAAGACATAAGTGGATAAAGGTCATAATATGTCAGATTTTTTGAGAAAATTGTTTTATTAGGTTTTTGTTATGAGCATATATAACTATTGTATCATGAATCATTTCTTCCCTGATGAGTGGAAGACAGGCATTGTAATAGTTATCCCTAAACCTTATACTAACCATCAACTACCCCAAAATTACCGTCCAATCACCCTTCTCCCAGTAATTGGAAAAAATTTTGAGAAAATTATCCAAGGAAGATTATATAATGAATTAAACCAACATATTCCAGCACACCAGTTTGGATTTAGAGAAAAATCATCTACAATCCTTCCTCTTTCAATAGTAACATCCAATATACAGGCAGCAAGATTGCAAGGACTAAAGGCCGCTGGAGTTTTCTTGGACATCAAGAAGGCTTTTGACTCCGTTTGGCATAGAGGATTGTTATATAAACTTCACAGAATGAAATGCTCCCCTTCTCTAATATGGATTATTGACGAATTTCTTAGAAGACGCAGGTGTATAGTTAAGATCAATGAAACATATTCCCATTCATTTTCAGTACAACAAGGAGTTCCACAAGGTTCACCACTCTCCCCTCTATTGTATAATCTCTATTGCAGTGACATATGCGACAATAGACTAACCAACACTAATTTGCTACAATTTGCTGATGACACTGCAGTGATATCATATGGAAAAAATTTAATAAAGACAATGGACTTATTGCAGAGGCAGGTGGATGACACAATATCTTGGATGAATAAATGGAGATTAACAGTAAATCCTTCTAAAACCAAACTAATAATATTTAACCATAGAATCCAAGATCACTCACCAACTATAAACATATGCGACAATATTATTAAACCCTCCCAAACTGTTAAGTATTTGGGAATAGAAATAGATAACAAATTGAAGTTCAACCACCACACAGCAGTTATAAAAAGGAAAATTATAACTAGAGCAAAACACTTCAGAAGTTTAACATACAAAAATGAGGGAATTACGATTGAAACAGCAGCCAATATTTATAAAATGATTTGCAGGCCCATGCTGGAGTATGGTTCTACAATTTTCTATAATTCTAAAGGTCCTGCCAAAAATAATATAAAAGTGGCTGAAACAACTAGCCTTCGACAAATTACTAGAATGCGTCATCCTGATAATCCACTTCATAATCCATCCAACAGAATGCTGTACGAGAAAACTGGAATTGAACCTATTAAGGAGAGACTCAATAAGCTGTTTAAATATCTCTTTATTAATGACAATAACAAAAATTTGATTGAGCCCCACATTGTGAAGATACCAGAGGACAGTGCCCGTAGATATCCAGGAAGAACTCTTTTTGAAGAAATCTGCTACACATCAAGACAATAAACAACTCAATTGTCAGTGATATGGTGATTACCGTCACATACAAATATTTTTTTTTTAATTATTGTATTGTATTAATATTAACAAAAAACATATTGTAATAATGTATATTAATTGTGTAAATTGGCTGAAAGACTTCGGTCGATGGCCTTTTGGTACATTGTATCAATAAAGTATGTCTCTCTCTCTCTCTCTAGGTTTTTGTTCTTATAATATGTTGTTTTACCTTTTAAACTAACCTATTTTTAGCTAAATAAAAATAACAGGAAGGTATTAAAGCAATATGTCCCACTAGATTTTCGAATTCTAGTGGATAAAGGTATTATGTCCAAAATCGCATTTGGACATAATACCTTTATCCATGTAAAATGTGTAAATATGACGAACCTCTATTTGTGTAAAAAGCAAACAAATACTTCAAATCAAAAGGTTCATTTTCGTGTTACTTAAACTGGATAAGAGTGGACGAATTTGGCTTCTATCTCTATAAGACATAGGTACCTTAATGACTACATGCGATTTCAGCAAGTAGATTTAAGAAAAAAAAGGACAGCACTTCTGACCACAACTGAATATAGACCAAGAAGACTGGAAAATAAAACTGGTAGTTTGAGTTCGGAAAAACTGGGAAATTTAAGAGAATGAATAAAATTTGTTCCCGAAGAGGATAGATGGTTTTATGAAAACGAGATAAAGGAAAATAAAGAAAAGAAGAACCTACTAAAAAATATGTTTTTATTAATTTGATAGAGCGTATTGCAATTTTTTTTTGACAATAAATGCCCATTTTTGATACTTAACTCTTTTATCCACTCAACCCTAACATTTTTTAATTATTTTTACTATGTGGATAAAGGTAATCCACATTAAAGGTGTCCACAAAATTTAAAATATTTGGCTTAAAGTAACTTTTTTTAAATTCAATTTAAAGTGTGAAAAAAGTACCTTCAAATACCTGTTTGAAAAAGTGTAGCAATGCAAATTTATAAAATAAATAACTAACTTGGAACAAAAGACACTAAAATGTTCTTTACTCAAAAACATTATTTTGTGCCATAATATGACCTTTATCCACTTATGTATTCAATTATTTATACAAGGTGTTAAAAAAAACATTTTATTAATTAAAATAATTGAGACAAAAAGAAGAATGTATGTAATTTATCTAATTCAAAATATGTTTTAATGTTGTCAGAAAACAGGAAAAAATGTTTATTTGACAAATAAATATTGTTTTTGTCTTAAATTTAATGTTAAAGCTTTCATCCACCTGCCCCTTGCCAGTTTGAAGGAGAAAATCAATGTTTATTTGTCAAATAAACTTTTTTCTGTTTTCTGACAGTAGTAAAACGCATTTTGAATTAAATAAATTACATACATTCTTCTTTTTGCCTCAATTATTTTAATTAAAAAAATGTTTTGTGGACACCCCGTATAAATAATTATGTTAATGTTTACATTAGTGAATAGAGAATTGAATACCCTTTCAAATGAGCTATCACGTGACCCCTATTCCCATTAAAAAAATCATCGGTTACGTCATCACGCCCAGATGGATGACGTCACTAGTATGATATATACATATTCCAAAAAATCGTAATTTACAAATAAAAATCGACCTGTTTCGGGATTTTTCCTTAAAGTCATTGGTTTATGAAATAACGAATTTATGCGTTACTTTATGGACGCACTGTATAATGCGTAATTTAAGAGAAGCTGTCTCATTTGATATATTGCGAATCATTTACTTAAAAAAAAAATGGTTATTCATTAAAAATGGTTATTCATTTTTGATTTACTTTAGTTTAGTCCAGTCTGTACTTCAGTATGGCTTAATATTTTGGGGTTGCTCATCTCATTTTGAACTGGCATTTATAGCTCAAAAGAAAGTTTTAAGAAGTATGTATGGCCACTATTTAAGAAGTCTAATATTTTAACACTACCTAGCCTTTTAATTTTCCAATTAATATTGCACATTGAGGAAAACAAGCTCAAGTTTGACAGAAATGAGGACATTCACTCACATGATACTTTCACTCACATGATAGAGGTAAATCAAATTTTCAACAACCTTTCTTTAGATTAGGTGTATCCCAACATGCACCTGAATATATTGGAATAAAATGTTACAATAAAATAGTCAATATATTAACTCTCAGTAATTCTTCACATAAAGGTTTTCACCAAACTGTGTATTCATTTTTAATGGACAACACATTCTACAGTATTGATGGATTTTTAAATTTTTAACATTTTTGCAACAATAGTTCTAAAATTTTTATTTGTAACTTTTATTTATTTCTTATTTATTTTATTGTAATCACTGTTTTATTTTAATCATGTGTACTTTTACTATACAGTGAGCACGTAAAGGTTGGAATAAATTCATTTTCTCGAGAATGGACGATTTTGGAAAAAACCCTGAAACAGGTCAATTTTTATTTTTAAATTACTACTTTTTGGCATATATATTATACTAGTTACGTCAAGGCCCCGTCTCACCATCAAATAATTGACAGTTATTTGATCAAACTTGACAGTTAGTGACACAAAGTGACAGTTAGTATGTATAGTTTGTGTCACTAGTCAAGTTTGACTGTCAAGTTTGATCAAATAACTGTCAATTATTTGATGGTGAGACGGGGCCTTCACACATCTGGGCGTGATGACGTCACCGATGATTTTTTTAAATGAAAATAGGGATCATGTGATAGCTCATTTGAAAGGTAATTCAATTCTCTATTTAGTAATATAAAAATTAACATAATTATTTATACAGGGTGTCCAAAAAATTTTTTTTTGAATTAAATTTATCGACATGTAATTCAAAATACATTTTACTGCTATTAGAAAACAGGAAAAAATGTTTATTTGGCAAATAAATATTTTTTTTTATTCAATTCAATATTAAAGCAGCCACCCACAAGCCTCGTGCCAGCTTGAACAATTAATTTAAACGTAACGCCATGATTATTTTTCTATTTTCTGAGAGCCATAAAATGTATTTTGAATTAAATAAATTACATACATTCTTCTTTTTATGCCAATAAATTTAATCCAAAAAAAATTTTTTGGACGCCCTGTATAAATAAATATGTTATTGTTTATATTACTGAATAGAGAATTGAATTACATTTCACATGAGCTATCACACGACCCCTATTCTCATTTAAAAAAATCATCAATGACGTCATCACGCCCAGATGGGTGACGTCACTAGTATGATATATATGCCAAAAAGTCGCAATTTAAAAATAAAAAACGTAAAATACGAATACTTGTTTTTGTATGGTTTTTTTCGCAAGTATTGCTATATTGCAACAAGGGTGACTGTTTTTTAAATTTTTAACCAATTCTGTATTATAGTAAATTTAATTACGCAACTTTTATGTCAGTACAACTTTCTCAGAAATGAACAGTTTTAAAGTTATATTCAAAAAATCAATAAAAAAATAGAATTTTTTCTTCATATTTTGACATTTTGATTATTTAAACAATGTTCCGGACCATTTTGAGTGGGAGGATAACTCAAATATTATTATTTGAGTTATTTTTAAGCAATTTCTGCAAAAAAATTTGAGTCACTTCTCAACGTCCATCTCAAAACAGATAAGCCCTGGACTATTTATAAAATCTCAAAATTTATGACTTATTTTGCAATGTTATAAGCAAAAAATAGGGATAGACATATTCAGCGAACGACATATTGAAGTTTTTTATATGATTTATGGGTTTCTTATTCTCAAATTTGTTTAGATTGCTGCACTTTTTAGTAATAGACGAAAAAAGCGAAAATTTACCGTTTTTGATCTTCATTTGTTTATAACTATGTATATCATCAAAATCGGTTGCAGGAAACATAGGTTATTAATATAGATGTCCATACTACTCAAAAAATTTGGTTTCGGCCTGGAAGGGGATGTGTCACGAGAAAAATCTTATTTCTCTGGACTACAATAAGTAGATCATGGTTGACTCTATCGTAGGCTTTAGAGGCTGTGTAGATAGCGTCAACCTGACACTTCTGTTCAACTGAATTAGCAATAAAATTAGTATACAATTGGTTTGTATTTTAGGTTATCTCGAAGATGGAAACAAAATGGAGATTAAGGAGAAAGTCATTGAAGATTCATCCTCCCAAGGAAATGAAATGTCTGGACACACTCAAGAAGAAACCTCAAATAAAAATATGAAAATTGTGACTGAAAAAAGACTATACAAGTGTGAAATTTGTTTTAAACAGTTTAGTAGAGCAGATAATTTAAAAACACATTTAAGACTGCATACTGGGAAAAAATCATACAAGTGTGAAATTTGTTTTAAACAGTTTAGTAGAGCAGATAATTTGAAAAGACATTTGAGAGTGCACACTCAGTGTGCACCACCATACAAAAAACAATACAAATGTGAAATTTGTTTTAAACAGTTTAGTCAAGCATGTAATTTAAAAACACATTTGATGTTTCACACTGGAGAAAAACTTTACAAGTGTGAAATATGTTCTAGGCAATTTTCTTCTAAAGGTAATTTGAAAACACATTTGCAACAGCATACTGGGAAAAAACCATACAAGTGTGAAATTTGTTTTAAACAGTTTAGTAGAGCAGATAATTTGAAAAGACATTTGGGAGTGCACACTCAGTGTGCACCATCATACAAAAAACCATACAAATGTGAAATTTGTTTTAAACAGTTTAGTCAAGCATGTAATTTAAAAACACATTTGATGCTTCACACTGGAGAAAAACTTTACAAGTGTGAAATATGTTCTAGGCAATTTTCTTCTAAAGGTACTTTGAAAATGCATTTGAGAACACATACTGGAGAAAAACCGTACAGGTGTGAAATTTGTTTTAAACAGTTTCGTGGAACAAATGATTTTAAAAGACATTTGAGAGTGCATACTGGAGAAAAACCATACAAGTGTGACATTTGTTTTAAACAATGTAGTGAAGCAGGTGCTTTAAAAAAACATTTGAGAACACATACTGGAGAAAAACCTCACAAGTGTGAAATTTGTTTTAAACAGTTTAGTGAAGCAGGTTCTTTGAAACAACATTTAAGAGTGCACACTGGAGAAAAACCGTACAAGTGTGAAATTTGTTTTAAACTGTTTAGTCAAGCATGTTCTTTCAAAACACATTTGAAAGTGCATACTGGAGAAAAACCACACAAGTGTGAGATCTGTTTTAAACAGTTTTCTATGAAACCTAGTTTGAAAAGACATTTGATATTGCACACTGGCGAAACACCCTTCAAGTGTGAAATTTGTTTTAAGCTGTTTAGTGCAGCAGATTCTTTGAAAAGACATTTAAGGGTGCACACTGGAGAAAAACCAAGCAAGTGTGAAATTTGTTTTAGACTGTTCAGTCAAGCAAGTACTTTGAAAAGACATTTGAAGGTGCATACTGGAGAGAAATGTTAAAAGTGTGGACTAGTTCTAGGCGAGCGGCAGCAACCCCTAAAATTACATTATACCGACCACGAAAATCAACTTTAAGGTCAATGACCAATTTTGGTGATTCTTTATGTTTTCGAGATCGCTGAATCTAAACATGAAGTTTATTTATATCTAGAGTTGGTGGAACATGTCCAAAAATAAAATTTTATGCAAAAATGCAAAAAATCAATTTTGATGATTTTTCAACTTTACCTCGCTGTATCTTTGGTCGCTGTGAATGATTCATTTTAAACATTTTACTGTGTCATCTTTGAAGTATTTAGATAACAACGAGTTTGTCCAAAATGTTTAAACAAATTATAGGAGGAGATGTTAATTTTTAATGTGAATTTTGTCGTCAGATTTCGTTAGTTTCATGTTTACTTAAAAAAGTTGAGAGACAAACATTTTAGTTCAATTTTAACCGACACAGCAATAAAGTATCGTTCATGAAGAAGTTTTCTGGAAAATTTCAAGTCAAAATATGCAATAGGAAAAAAGTTATGTGACTTTATAGACGAGCGGCACACCACAAAAAATGTTTATTTCTCGAGATGCTGTGTGGTGTGATGACCACGGTGTGGTGAATGGCTAATTTTCGTCATACTGTATATTGTATAGATTTGATGGTGCTGAATACGAAAATTAGCTTTATTTCGAATTTTATGTGGAGAACATTGGCAAAATCGCAATTTTGTCCAAAAAATAAAAAAAAATGTATTAACATTTTTCTGCGTTTAACTCACAACAACCATTTTAATATTTTTTTCTAAAATTTTTATAGTACAGTAAAACCTCGATATAACGGACCAATTGCGGGGACGTTAAAACCGAAAGTCCGTTATATAAAAATACTTTTGAAATAAATCAGACTATTTAGAAATGTGTCCTCAATAAAAAGTTTATTGAAATTCTTTGTAAATTACAGCGTTTGGTGTCCACAGGGACCTCGTTGTGATGCAGTGTATCTTGGTAAGGGCAGGGTTAAGTATGTATAATATATTAACAGGACGTTTTTAATTTTTCTATATTTGATCGTATTTTTTGTCCGTTTTATCCGAAGTCCGTTAAATAGAGGTCCGTTATATCGAGGTTTTACTGTATATATTTCGTGGTACACGACAATTAGACCGAAATCATTAGACCGAAAGCAGTAGACCGAACTCATTAGACCGGAAAGCACTTTACCGAAACCTCACTATACCGAACAGCATTAGACCGAAATGGTAAATAAATTTAAAAAATTTGCCGTAAATTATGCTAAGATTTTGTAGGTATATCTGTCTTTTTGTTTATTGTATTTTTTTTTGTATTATTTTATATATTACAGACTGTGTAAATTGTTACTCTGTACAGTCTGATATGAAATAATTTTCATTCGTTAAACAAATTAGTGAAGGTACAAATAAATTAAGGGTAGAGTGACGTTAACACCATTTTAACTGTTTATAATAACCATCCAAATAACTTCTTCTTCAAGTGCCGTCTCCTAATCGGAGGTTGGATATCATCATCACTATATTTACTCTATCCACCGCTGCTCTAAAGAGTTCTATAAAACTGCATCTAAACCAGTCCCTTAAATTCTTTAACCATGACACTCTCCTTCTTCCTATATTCCTTCCGCCTCTTATCTTTCCCTGTATTATCAGTCTTAGCATTTCATATCGCGGTCCCCTCATTACGTGTCCCAGTCCCAGATATTGTAACTTTCTTATTTTTATTGTGCTTATTATTTCGCATTCTTTACCCATTTCTCGCAGTACTTCCGTGTTCGTTTTCCTCTGTGTCCATGCTATTCTAAGCATCCTTCTGTAACACCACATCCAAATAACATTTAGTTGTAATTATATTAGTCTTATCTCTTTTACTGCGACAAGCAAAAAGAACTGCATTTCGGTCTTCTGCTGGTCGGTCTAGTGAGGTTTCGGTAAAGTGCTTTTCGGTCTAATGAGTTCGGTCTAATGATTTCGGTCTCTTTACAGTAAACCATATTTCTTACCTTTCTGAAGACAATGGTAAAAGGTGCAGACTCCTGAATTGCAAAGTTTAATCGCAAAAGTTGAGCGACAAAATTTGGAATTTAGTTTTTTGATCAAGTTTATGTTAAAATACAGGGTACCAAGAATAGAATGTTTTATATAAAAATAATGGCGCAACTTATAAGACTAAGAGTTTAACGTTACCAAACGTTTGTTACAGAAAAAGACAGCAAATACAAATTAAGTGATTGATGTGATCGTTCATGGGTATTCTTTCATTTTTCCGACTGTACATACAATTAAAGTAAATGGTAAAGCGGTACCGATTAATTTTATTTAGGGTGCTAAATAGAGGGAGATTTTCACTAATTTTTTTTACCAAAAATAAAGGGGCCAACATTTTTTTCAGCGTAACTCGTTTATTTTTAATGCTAGAAACTTTTGCAAAAAAATAAAACCCAAGCGTTTTTGAAACACTTTAAAAATGTAAATAAGTTTTTCCCGAAAATTGCTTAATTTTCCGGTGATTTCAAGTTGAAATACTAGATTTGGAATTAGACGAATAAGAACGTATTTTTCATGAGCTACAACTTTACTTTTACTCGGTTTATAGACTTTACTGATACCCCATTTTTTTAAGTTTTATTTATTAGCTACACTTTTGCTACGAATATTTTTTTCGATAAAATATTTACTTTTTAGTTATTGCCGAAAAACCGTCTGAAAACGTAGTTTTTTTGTCGAAAAATAAACATTTTCAATCGCAAATAACTCGAAAAGTATTGACTTACATATAAAACTCTATACTATTCTATAGAATGAAAGTTGTTTATAATCAGTCACTATCCATTTCCGGGATTATTTTAAACACGCGTTTTTTCACCCCTGAGAAGGGGTGACTGTAAGTAGAACCTAAATCCAAATTTTCATGCAATTGGGAGTTGCCCCTGAAAATTACACCCCCAAACGGTCATTTATTGGGCTACTGAACTTCTTTCAATCGCTGCACTGTATGAAGGCATGCCTAATATATCAACTGCTATTTTAGTTAATTTTGTTCCGAAACATGTACCTTTCCACTATATGATTGGGTCTAGTTTTTCAATTGGTTTTACAACGTATGGTTTTCCAAAAAAAATCCTCCTTAAACCGATAAAGTGCCAAATCTGCCATTATTTCAGCAGAGTCATCACCATATTTTTTAAAGTTGTTAAATTAGCCATAAACTCAGTTTCCTCAACTTATTCTGACACTAAACACCCTTGCTAGTCAGTGCCGGATTTAGGGTACTTGCGGCCCTAGGCCAAATTACCCCGAGCGGCCCCCGATAACTTAACGATTATGTAATTAAAGCATAAAGCACATTTCATATTGACAGTAACAGTTGTCACAGTTTTTTGAAAATCATGGTCGGTCTAGACGGCCCAGTTGGCAAAGGCGCAGTTGATCGACAAGTTTAGTGGTTTGCGATCGATGGTTCGAGCCTCAGCCAGGTCAAGAAATTATTAAAAGGCCAACGCCGTAGTATAAAACTCAATAGAGTCTACGGCTTGGTCTGGAATAAACTGGCGTCTGATCGGCCTATGGAGGAGCGGTACGGCAAGGGATAAGGGCTGGCGGCTTGGTGATACTCCTCCATAGATCCATACCGAAGGGCGTTGACGCCTAAGAACGGTGTATGTATATATATATATATATATATATATATATATATATATATATATATATATATATATATATATATATATATATATATAATAATTAATTTCCTATTAGTGGATCTCGGGTTGTCCTCGATTTAGTCGGATCTCGCCTTGATATGAAGACGTATATATATATATATATATATATATATATATATATATATATATATATATATATATATATATATACGTCTTCATATCAAGGCGAGATCCGACTAAATCGAGGACAACCCGAGATCCACCAATAGGAAATTAATTATTGGAGTATATTGTTCATAAGTATCTTTATAATTAACATATTAATCATGGCACACTTAGAGGGGAAAAGATTTTTGTACTTAAATTTTTCTGATAAATTTACAGCGAAACGAGATCCGTCGCTGAAAAGTAAAGGGGAGGACTTATATACGAAATTTTAGATATTTACCGTTCAACGCGAGATCACACACTGATGCCAGCTCTAAAGAGTATTAGTCGAGCGGTTGGAGCTCGTGTTGTATTGTATATTTCCCACGATATAAAGATATATAATGGGCGTAACTTTTAAGTATCGCTTCTTTTGTGTCTTTAACGTCTACGATTGACCTTTCAGAAAGTCCCTTAGTTTTATTACATACATAAGGGTGTGAAAAAAGAAAAAGAATACTTGACAAATAAGAACCATTTAATAATGATAATTATTTGCAATACAATATTTTAAAACTATACATTAATATTCTTAAAAAACACTTACTACGAAACCAAAATGTAATTATTATATTCTTAAATAATACAAATTGTTACAAAATAATTATTTAAATGATTGCTTGTTTTAAAAATACATTACACGAAAGTAAAATTTTTTATAAATATTATTAAAGTTTAAAAAATAAAATAACTCAATATGTAGAAATTATTATTTGATAGATAAAAAATGATTTTAAGTAAAATGATTTAAAAGATAAAAAGAAACACACATAATTTTAAGGGTCAACTCCTAATTGCATGAAAATTTGGATTTAGATTCTACCCATCCCTCACTTCAAAGTTGAATTTGTGCCGTTGATTGCTTTTACTTGGAGGGTGAAAAAATATACGTTTAAAATAAGTCCGGAAACAGATCTGACTAAGTTTAAGCAACTTTTGTTCTATAGAGTTTTTTTAACTTAGGTACTAGGTTAATTTAGTAGTAGGTACTAGAGTCACTTGCGACTAAAAATATTTACTTTTCAACAAAAAAAAACACGTTTTTCGGCGGTTTTTCGCAAATACTCAAAAAGTAAGTATTATATCGAAAAAATATTCTTGGAAAAAATGTAGCATATAAAAAAAACGAAAAATTTTTATATTTTTAGTATATTTTTAGTCTATAGAACCAGTAAAAGTAAATTTGTAGCTCATAAAAAAGACGATATTATCCTTCAAATTCCAAATCAAATATTTTAACGTGATACATAGTACCAAAAAATGAAGCTCTTTTCGGGGAAAACCCATTAAAAATTTTTTTAAAGTGTTAACAAAAAGCTTTATTTTATTTTATAAAAGTTATATACGGGTAGGAGAGACAACGGAACGAATTTTCGAACGTTTAAACAGACGACATCCCAGATTTACCAATTTCTGGACAATTGATCCAAAGGCTGGATTCTAACAACGAAGCAGTTGTGGATTTTCAAGTTTTCAATGAGAGTTAGAATGAAAAAACATTAGTGACCTCGAGTATGATGGTTTGGAGAATTTGGCTGGTTATATCTGCCATAAATTGAAGGACTCCAGTATTCAATCCGTAGATGTTTCAACGTACACGTGGGTTGATCATTTGAGTAAGTGTGGTTTATGTAAACCATCAGACACTCTCTTGTCATATATTAAGTAACTGGAGGCAATTTTTCCTTCCACATGAATGGTGATTCCATTTTGATAACTAAAAATTATTTAGAAAACCTTATGTCCAAAAGTGTAACTGTAGACTGTTCTAACAAAGCGAACAAGTTATTTTTTAGGTCTCGGATGTACTTCCGAATTAAAGAATTAAACAAGTCTCTTAACAACCTGACATTGCGTAAAAGAAAAATTATGAAAACTGCTACATAGTTGCTGTATGTACGTCTATTTCACATGCACAAAATTTAAATAAAGTGCATGGCATGAAAACTGTAAAACTTATTTTTGTCTTTTCCAAGCCTCTTACTTAAATCTGATGAAATACATTATTTAAAAAGTAAAAAATTTTGTTTTTTTATCAATCCATTAAATTTATGGTTTTATTTTGGGGCTTTTCTTCCCCTTGGTAAAAATTATATTTACTAATGTGTAGGCCACTAATCAATTTTTGCCAACTAACGAAATATAATAATTTTAGTAGATATCGATTACATGAATATTTTTATTTTCCGGATACCAATATAATCAAGAAACTGGGTACTTTACAAATAACTGAAAATCAATTTAAATAAAAGTAAATAGTTTAATAATTTTCCTCTAAACTATAAAAATCACTTAGTTTCTTTTAGTCATAATTCATTCATTTGTACTATTCTCAAATTTCATTCGCGTTCGTATTACGAACGCATAGACGGGACTATGCTTTACTCTGTTGTTAACGTCATGCACCAATCGGACGAGCTTACGTAACTAGAATATCAGGGTGTGCATATTTCCGGGTCCCGGTGAATTCGTATCTATTTTAGTCCCATCCTAATTACAGACCAACTGGCAACTCTGGTGCGCAGGTAATTTTTAAATAACCCATTAACTACCGGTGAATTGGTAACTTTCATTTTTTAAGTATTGTTGATAATCTAATATCGGTATTCCAGGTATTTAGCGCTGCACTCCTAGAAAATGGAAAAAATGTCACAGGAAGTGAAACCGATGATGAAACGAAACGCAAAAGAGAAAACTTGGATGATTGTTTTAATAGAAGTAAAATTAAAAAACGGTCACCAAGCAAAGCAGGCAACGAAAACAAGGAAGACATGGAAAATGTTATGATTACAATAATGAAAGAGCTAATGAATAAAAACGATGAAATGCTTCAGGAAATAAAACAAATAAGGAAAGAATAACAACAAACCAATAAAGAGTTAATGGGTGTAAAAGCAGAGAAACAAAAACTAAAAAAAGAAGTAAAACAGCTACATGAATGAATGGAGCAACTGGAGAAATTTAGCAAAAAGAAAAGCTTGATCGTAACTGGGTTGAAAGTAGAAACAAATGATTATAAGAAATTAAAAGAAGAAATGGAAAATTTCAGAGCCCAAGAGTTGCAAATACAAATAAAACTAAGAAGTGCAAAAAAAATAGGAGAAACAGTATGCGCAATAGAAACAGAAGCCCTCACGGATAAAATGGAAATCCTAAACAAGAAACGTAAACTAAAACAGCATAAAGATCGTATCTATATAAACAACGATTGGACATCGAAAGAAAAAGAAATACAAAAAGAAATAACTAAAATAGCAAAGGACGAAAGAAGCAAAGGTAAGCAAACGAAAATCGGCTACAAGAAATTAATAGTGAATGGCAAAATCTAGATATGGGACGAAGAGAGAGAACAGCTGATAGAAAATTCAAAAAACTAATAAACGAAGAACAGCGGCTGAAATTTGATATTGACATGGCAAAAAAGACTCGGAAATGCAAAAGGTTAACGAAAACAAAATAACGCACACAAAATAAAGAAAGAATCTCAATAAGAAGAAAAGAACAAAACCCATTAGAATGGGCTCTTGGAATATTAGAACCATGCTGGCAGCAGGTAAGATGCAAGAAATAGCTCTTGAAATGAAAAAATACCAACTAGAAATCCTAGCCCTACAGGAAATACGATGGAAGAAAGAAGGAAAAATTGAGAAGAAAAACTTTAGCATGTATTATTCGGGAGAAAACAAACAGGGAACGAATGGTACGGCATTTATGGTGAACAAAAAAATGAGGGAAAAACTGATACAATTCAAAGCAGTTAATGAAAGGATATCTTACATAAGAAAATAAACAAGCCAACATCTCGATAGTCAATTGCTATGCACCCACCGAAAAGCAAACCAAGAAGATAAAACAGAATTCTAAGACATCCTGTAAGAAACCTGTGAAAATATTCCGAGGAATGACATATTAATAATATTGGGTGATTTCAATGCAAAGATCGGAAAGGAGGACTATAATCGTAATGTAGCTGGCAAAGAAACCATTCATGAAACTACGAATGATAATGGAGGAGAAATCTGCAACCTAGCAGCAGCAACAAAATACATATATAGTTAGTACTGGGCATAAACATAAAAAAGAAAACAAAATAACATGGATGATACCAGGAAGAATGGATGGAAACCAAATAAATCATACTCTAATTTCGAAAAAGTGGACACAAATAGTACAAGACGTAAGGTCATAGAGAGGGGCAAATTGAGGCACTGACCACATATTGTTGATAGCAAAACTTAAGATGAAAATAATCAAAGCAAATAATCATAAGGAAGGAAAAAGGAGGAAATGGAATATAGCCAATCTGAAAACGCAAGAAACAAAGCAACAATATACAGAACAACTGGAACAGAAATTGGGTCAGTACGAGCACATAGAAATAGAAGGAGAATGGAAAAACATAAAGAACAGCATAATAGAGACAGCAGAACAAATAATAGGATTCCAAAAAAACAAAGAATCGAAAGAATGGTTTGATGAGGAATGTCACCAAAAAAGTCAACTGAAGCACCTCGCAAGAAACAAATGGCTACAAAGTGCCGAACAGGAACAACTGGACCAATATAGAAAAGAAAAACAAGAAGCATTGAAACTCTATAGAAGAAAGAAGAACACATGGATCTCTGAACAAATGCAAGAATTAGAAACGAATAATAAAGACAACAAGAAATTGTTCGAATAGATAAAACAACAACACAGTACCAAAAAATCTGTCACAAAAATAAACAAAAAAGATTGGGAAAAACATCTCACGGACCTATACAAAAACGACAATAAGGCATATTCAGAGGATGAGGATATAAGAGATAACAGAGATGAAGAGGAAGTCGCACCTACTTATCAGGAATTCATGGAGGTATTAAAACAACTAAAAGTAAACAAAACGCCAGGGCCAGATGAAATCAACAACGAACTGATCATCAACGGCGGAGAGGAGCTCACGAAGCGAATGCACAAGTTAATGGTTACAATTTGGAAGGACGAAAGCATGCCCATAGAATGGAAAAACGGACACATCGCACCAATCTTTAAGAAAGGAGATCCAACTAAGTGCTGCAACTACAGACCAATTATGCTACTAAATACAACGTATAAGATATTGATCACAATTATAAGAAACCGACTAAATCAATACACAGAAAAAATTATAGGACCATATCAACAGGGTTTTAGAACAATAGATCAATGGAAGATCAACAATAGATGCAATACACGTACTGACACAAACAATTGAAAAAAGCTATGAACATGACATAGAATTACACATACTATTCATCGACTTCCAACAGGCCTTCCACAGCATATACAGACAACAATTATTAAAAGAAATGAAAAAAATGGAGATACCGGCAAAACTAATAAGACTAACTAGAATGACAATAAAAGACTCAACAGCAAAAGTTAAAACAAATGAGGGCGATACAAATGACATCAAAATAGAACTTGAAGTAAGACCAGGAGACAGTCTGTCAACGACAAACGACACTATTTAATATCGCTCTAGAAGGAGTAATTAGGGACACAGGGCTGAAAAAGACAATTATTCAAAGCTCAACACAGATCATAGGATATGCAGATAAACTGGGACTGGTAGCACGAGATAAAAAAAGACTAGAAGAGGCACTTTTAACCCTGGTAAGAGAAGCAAAGACGAGAGGACTAATAATCAATCAGAATAAAACAAAATATCTTATAAGCACACGAGACAATGTAAACAGAATAGCAGAAATAGAGATAGGTGAAAATACATTCCAGAGAGTAGATTGCTTCAAATACCTGGGGGTGATGGTGGACGGCAAAAACGGAAGGAGTATAGAGATAAACGACAGAATTAAAGCAGGTAATAGAGTATATTGGAAAGATCACCAACTACTCAAGGACAAAAACCTGAGCAAAAAAACAAAATCAAAAATATACACAGCAGCAATCAGATCAGTGATAGCCTATGAAGCAGAAGTAATGTGCCTTACGAAAAAGACGAAGAAAAGTTAAAAATAATTGAGAGAAAAATTATAAAGATACATGGCCCAGTAAAGACAGAAACAGGGGAATATAGAAAGCTGATGAACCATGAAATAATAAATATAAATAAAGGAGAAGATATAGTAAAATTCATTAAAGCACAAAGCCTCAGATGGTTTGGGCACACAGAAAGAAGAGGGGTAGAAGAACTGATCAGGAAGATAATGAACTGGAAACCAGTAAAAAATAGACCAAGAGGAAGACCAAAAATTAGATGGGAAGATCAACTGCTAGACGATATATCAAATATGGAAATTGCAAACTGGAGAGAAAAGATTCAGGACCGGAGAGAGAGGAAGAAGATAGTAGAGAGGGCAAAAAAACATCACAACCTATGAACTAAGACCTAAAGGAAAAGCGGACTAATTTACCGCGTGAAATGGATTAAAAGAGCTCATATTTGAGCGAACTATACTCTAACAAGAGTGAACGGTCCATATAATAATTCCAGGTATGTACCTGTATAAATTACCCTCCTTGAAGTTGGTGTAAAAGGTATTCACCATTTATGTATTGTCTTTTGGAAGGATTACTAGAGAAAATCCAAATAAATTTTGAAAAAATGGCTGAAATTGCTGAAATTCTTGTAACAGATTCCGTAATGACTGTACATGGGTGGTAAATGATTTTAAATTTCACTTAAAGAAAGTGCTAAAAAGTCTAAAACATTTATGGTACTGTTCTGCATCTGGTTTCCAGGCAACCTGTTATACCGACGGTTAGTTTTTTAATATTTTGAGTAGTAACTATGTTGGTTATCAACAATTTGATGTCAAAAATGCACATTTTGCCATTTTTTGTCTACCAGTAAGAAGAAAAACATTCAAAACAAAATTTAAGATAACCGCATTATAGAGCATGTAAAACAATTTATATAAGGTTTTATAAATTTCGCTATACTTAATTGTTGCTTATAAAACTATAAATTAAGTCAGTTTAACGTTAATATAACTTATGTTAAAAATACAACTTATATCTCGATATTACGTGAAATAGCTCAAAGGAATGAGTAAAAATACACGGTTTTTATGACACTCAGTGTAACTACGTAACAATTGTTTTAGTTTCTATATGGACGGAATAACAAAATTTATGTAAATCTGACCAATTTTTTCTCAATTTAATTATTTATTGACAATTTAAATGAAAAATAGCCGATTTTAAGAATTTTCGTCTATAAGTTACAATGTTTTACCAAAAAACTGAAAAAAGAACCGATTAGTTTATTGAAATAGCCTTAAAATGAGTTGAAGTAAAATAGAATTGGAGCTTTGTTTATCAATAAACATTAACTATTCAAATTTATTTCTTACGTTTTAAGCTAACTACCTGAGGTACCCCTAAACCCTAAAAATGTCATCAAAACGACGATTTTGAAGCTTTTCCGACTAGATTAAAGAAGCTATTATCGATTCAAACAAAAGTTGTGTATTTTTAATTCTAAATTTCAACTATTTAATTAAAAATAAAGTGTTTCAGTTGAAAATTCAAAGTTGCTACACCCACCGCTTTCGCAGGCAGAATAAGAACCCTGCTATTGCATAAGTATATAGATTTTGAAAAACCATTCAAAAAGCATTCCAAAGTTTTTTCGATATGCCGTCTAGTTCTCGAGATATTTGACAATCGCCTTTCTGGACAGAGCCCTTAAATAATGTAAACATTCTTATTCAAGCTAGACATAAGCCGAGTGAGAGAGCTGACCGTGAAATTCATTTGCGATGTTTCCAAATTTACCGGATCTCGGGTTGTCCGCAAAATATATATTTACCATATACACAACGGATCGCGCGCGCTGCCCTCTACAGCGGATTTAGTGGAACCACTGCAATATAAAATTCACCAAAAGGGGTGCAAAATGAGGTCCAGACAAAAATCGATTTCCTTGTACCCTAACCATTGTTACATCGAGATGTCACTATATACACGTGAATACAAGGTGAGATCCAAAATCGGATCTCGCCTTGCAAAACGGATCTCATCTTGTATAGCTTATGATACAAAGGGATCTCGCCTTGATATGAAGACATATATATATATATATATATATATATATATATATATATATATATATATATATATATATATATATATATATATATATATATATAAAATGATGTTGGAATAATATATTTTTATATATATATATATATATACAGTAGAACCTCGATTATCCGTCAGGGCACCGGACCAAGGGTATGACGGATAATCGAAAAGACGGTTAACAGAACATTAAAAATAAATTAAAAATTCATAGTACAACTCTCAAAATTCCATTTTTATGGTTTGTTTGACAATATAAGAGGGATTTATGTTCGTACAATCAATTTAAAATATTCTGAAATCTTTGTTTTACTGTTGCTTCACATTTTGCGACGGCTGAATTTCTTAATCGGCATAAGATCATGCAATCTACTTTATTGGCTTCTTCTTGTTGAGAATACCTCTCGATGAATTATTGCATATGCGAGGCAGCTTTTCTAGATTATTTATGCAAATCTTTGTCAGTTACAATAGGTTCATCAACATAGTTACAGTCAAATTCCAAGTCTGTGTCAGCTTCTGAATCTGTTTGATCCGTCTATGTTGCCATTTCAACGATTTCTTTATCTATCAGCAATGGATAGCCGTTTGTGTCCTCATCACAAATCAAATTAACTTTTTTTAATTTTTTTACATTAAAATTTTTGCTTATGCAGTCAATACAACTTCTGTATGTACCTTGACGGTTAACGGAGGTGACGGTTAACGGAGAGATGGATAATCGAGGTTCCACTGTATATATATATATATATATATATATATATATATATATATATATATGTTCCAATAAATCTCTAAAAGACTCGCAAAATAATGTAAACAAAATACAGTGATAAGCGCGCTAATAACCGGCAAAATAACGCAAAAGATGGAAAACATAATACATTGTAAAATAAAAAGAGATGAAACTAGTAGAGGTGGAAATTATCGATATAAACCTATAAATTAACATTAAATTATATAGTTTCCCATCTTTAGACGTCTGTGACAGGAGTATTTTATGAAATTCTCCTGTCACAGTGACAGTTGTCATACTCATGCGATACGTCTGGTGATGGGAAACTATGTAATGTAAATTTATACGTCTATATCGCTAATTTCCACCTCTACTAGTAACATCCCTTTTTACTTCACAATGTATTATTTTGCCGCCGCCTTGATAAGAAAGGAAGTGACTTATCACACGGGGCCCCTGCCATATGCCAGTGCGGATTACATAAATTCATCACATTCCTAGAACTTTCCACAATCCACCTACAATCTATAGCCTCCTATACCCTGGCAAGCGTTAATATTTATTTTTGATATGAATATTGGTTATTTTAATTAGATTGTATTGTTTATATACAAAAGTAACAGTAACGGTAATTATTAATTAATTTTGGAAAATAAAAATTCAATTTTTGCCAAAAAAGTTTTTTTTACAAAACGCTGCGGCCCCCTTTTGCTTGCGGCCCTAGGCCGCGGCCTAGTAGTAAATCCGGCACTGTTGCTAGTGGTTCATGGGATTCCCCAGCCCCCCGGCTACTTTGATTTTCGGAGATTGTATTTAAAATCGCGTGGTTCCCCGGCCGACCAAAGCGAACAAACATTTAGTGCGCGGAGCTGCAAGTAGATGTTTGGGCTTCAAGAATAATAATGTTTGAGATGCAAAAAATATACTAGCTGAATTGGCAAAAACAATATATGTAAATATTTTTTTAAATTATAATAATTTGACCCGTATCTAATTTTTATTTTTATTTCGGTTTTTGTAAATTCTCGGGGAGAATTTTCTGGCCGAGAATATTCTCTTCTTACATCACTAGTCAAGCATGTCATTTGAAAAGACATTTGAGAGTGCACAGTGCACACTGGAGAAAAATGTTAGAAATGTGAGATTTGTTTTATTTAAGGGCACCTGAAGTCCCATTTAATGACAATGTTAACATTATGTCACATATCTCTGTAACCAAAGCACTTGAGACCTAATTTTTTATTTTGAAACTAGACGTATTGTTTATAGTTCCGCGTAGTCCCGGATTAAGAATCTTGAGGCCCCTAGGCAACCCAAGCTATGTGGCCCCTTAAGAAACCCCCGCTTTCTCCCTACAAAACCTCGAATAAACCCTCCATCACCGAGCGGTATTCATTAGATAATATCTTATAAAATAAAACAAAAAGAAGAATATATACTACAATGACAAGAAGTATCCTCACTTATGGGTGTAAAAATTGGACAATAAATAAAAATAAACCCACAAAATAAAATAACATCAACAGAGATGGAATTCCTAAGGAAAAGCTGCAGAGTAACAGGGAGAGATAGAATAAATAACATAATAGAGATTAAGACAAGAATGGGAGTGAACTCAGACATAATAGACTACATCGAACAGAAGAGATTTACCTGGTACGGACATGTCAGAAGGGCAGGCCAAAATCGTTGGATAAACCGCATAACAGAGCGGAGCCCGATAGGAAAAAGGAAGAGAGGCAGACACCGAAGATCCTTCAGAGATAAAGTGCAAGAGAAGTGTGAAGGAATACAGTGAGAACGGTGGAAATCCTTAGTATAAATAATATAAGTTGTTTTTAGAACTCTTCACCGGCGTATTATAGTCTGTTTTTAAACCAAGAGGAGTAATTCAAATTTACCGCGCCGTAAAGCTTGTTTGTAATTGGTCCAACCTCATATGCAAGTTTATTCCACTGTTATCAAATTTTGACACTAATGACATTTATAAAATTTTAACACTATGGGCATTTCATAGGTTAATTAAGATATATGTATTTTCTGCTTTATTCCTTTAATTTTTAGATTTTTACTCGTATTTTATATAAAGAAACAGTTGTTTTTAGAACTCTTTAGCTACGTATTAGTATAATATAATATTTATGGATTACCGTCAAAGGCCGATATGATCAACTAAAAAGATGTATTTTGTGATATTTCTAAGGACTTTCTTGGGTGTGAGTGTCTTTTTAGTTTACTCCTCTTGGTTTAAAAACAAAGCTTAGTGTATAAAAGTAAGGGAAACACCAAATAGCGATAAAGGTATTTATTGATGGAACCGACACTAGGGTAAATTTTTACCCCGGGAGAACTTTGAATACTGACTGGTACGCGCTTAGTTGAGGACTGATCAAGACTGAAGTTAAAGGCACTTCTGGCCTGGTTGACGTGATTCTTGAGAATGATTCTAAATGTGTATTCTTTCTCAGCGGTGGCACTTAGTATTGGTGTCAAGCCACGCGCTGAGCATGTTTACAAATATTGAGAACAAAGAAATATATTTGATCATCAAATTAAATAATGCAATTGCCCGAATTATTGTTTACAATTTACAATTCGTGAACTAAATAGAAACCCGTACATGTATTATACCATAACAACTTGGCTCATGTGATATACGGGGTGATAAAAATATACTGTTCAATATCGGATATGAATATTGAATGTTTGATATTGGACACTTAGTATAATTATAATATTAATGGATTATCGTCAAGGCAGATCTGAGGTTTGTTCCAACATGAACTTTTGAACGGTCACGAAACTACTTGTACCGTTTGTTGTGCGCATGTTCGTAATTGTATCGTCGCATGGCGGTAATTTGGAAACCGATGTTGGAACGGTAAAGGCCGCGTCCCACCATCAAATAATTTGATCAAACTGGTTTGAGCAAACTGAAAGTGACAGTTAGTGACGTCACATCCTGAGTGTTCATTGTGGATAATAATGAAAAATTTTAATTTTAAATAAAGTACAAACAAGTTAGACAACTCAATACAAAAAAATTTGATCAAACTAGACTGATAGTGAGAGCACAGATTTTTAGAATTTCAAAAAAACTGCAATTCTGCCGTCACTTTGACGTACTTCCGGAGTTTGCTCAAACTGTTTGAGCAAACTGAAAGTGACAGTTAGTGACGTCACATCCTGAGTGTTCATTGTGGATAATAATGAAAAATTTTAATTTTAAATAAAGTACAAACAAGTTAGACAACTCAATACAAAAAATTTGATGAAACTAGACGGATAGTAAGAGCACAGATTTTTAAAATTTCAAAAAAAATTGCAATTGTGACGTCACTTTGACGTACTTCCGGAGTTTGCTCAAACTGTATGATCAAATTATTTGATGGTGGGACGCGGTCTTTATCTGACTGATAACTGATTTATCTATCATTGGGTGCGTTCGGACGACCACAGCGGCTGGACAGCTGAGCCAGCAGTAGCTGTCAGACGTCACCGCTGGAAGCCAGCCGCTGAGAGATTTACTAAGCTTTCCCTATCACGGCTGGATACAACCACTCAGCCGATTTCTGCTGACAGCCAGCCGCTATGGTCGTCCGAACGCACCCATTATCACTTTTGTTGGTGACAGCTTGTATGCTTTTAGTCGATCACGATTCCCGCTTTCGATTTGCAAAAAGGCTCAAAATTTGCAAGTCAGTCCAACCTAGCATACAGTATGTCCCTGTAAGTTGTATCCATATGGAAAACTTTTTTATTATTAATTTTACGAAAAAAAGTTATTCTTTATAAAAAGCTCTGCATGGTCCAAAACCTAAGATTTAACCATCAAATATCAAATTTTTTAAATATTATACGAGGTATGTCAAAAAGTTTGAATTTCACTCAGGAGTAAAGTAGCTTTATTTTTCGTAATATTGGAAATTGCTATTATGAAAAGTTGTTTGGAATTAAAAACTATATTATGATATGCAATTACATCCTTCTAATTGAAAAAAATTTTTTTTTTGAAAAATTATTGATAACTCCTTATTTTTTCAGTTATTTCAATTCCGATCTCTTTTATTATTAATTTTACGAAAAAAAAGTGATTCTAATAAAAAGTTCTGGATGATCTAAAACTTAAAATACAACCATCTTATATCAAATTTTATCAATTTTATACGAGGTATGTCAAAAAAGATAAATTTAGATCAAAAGTAAAGTACCTTTCTAGTTCAGAATATTTCAATTAGAAGGATGGAATTACATACTGAAACATAGTTTTTAATTCTAAATAACTTTTCATAATAACAATTTTCGATATTGTGAAAAATAAACGTATTTTACTCTTGAGCGAATTTCATATTTTTTGACATACCTCGTATAAAATTGATAAAATTTGACAAAAAATGGTTGTATTTTAGATTTTAGACCATGCAGAACTTTTTATTAAGAATCACTTTTTTTCGTAAAATTAATAATAAAAGAGTTATCTGAATTAAACTAACTGAAAATAATGTTAGTTATCCATAATTTTTCAAAAAAAAATTTTCATTTAGAAGGATGTAATTGCAGACTAGAATACAGTTTTTAATTCCAAACAACTTTTCATAATAGCAATTTTCAATATTGTGAAAAATAAAGCTACTTTACTCTTGAGTGAAATTCAAACTTTTTGACATACCTCGTATAATATTCAAAATTTTTTATATTTGATGGTTAAATCTTAGGTTTTGGACCATGCAGAGCTTTTTATAAAGAATAACTTTTTTTCGTAAAGTTAATAATAAAAAAGTTTTCCATATGGATACAACTTACAGGGACATGCTGTATGCTAGGTTACTACGGTATACTAGGTCCAACGGTACGATGATACGATAGAAATTTCAGAGAATTTCATTGGCTGAAAAGTGACAGTTGGGTTTTCGTACGAAATTAAAAAGTCATCGGAATAAGTTAAAATTATTTTAACTTTTGCACGAAAATCGGATGAATTTTGACACTGTTGACATTCTATCTTGAACGTCTTGAACCTTACTTTTGTGAAGTGTTTATGTTTTTGATATATTGAAATGGAACAACAAAATCGTAATTATAAATGGATGTTGTTCTGAAACTATTTTCTTGTGGTATTTTTGTAATTAACTATTTTTAATGAGAAATAAGCCACAATTTTAATAAAAAAAAATGATTTTATTTTTTAGTAAAATTGTGGCTTATTTTCCATTAAAAACAGTTAATTAAAAATGGATGTGATGGTACTTCTAACAATAACTCACATTTTTATCCTCTTCAAACAGATAATTTGACGAATCCATGATGATCCAAACAATAATAAGAATAAAATCGAAATAAAACTATCTATCTGTTCCTGTTCAATATCCAACAGCAAACATTTGTATCAAATATCATAATCTGACATATTACACAAATGTCAAAAAATTTCGGATACGACAATCAAATATAATCGTAAGAAAAAAATTCGTATTTCGTGTCTTCGGATATCGGATCTGTGAAAATTAGCCTTTACAGGGACATACTGTATATGCATTTGCCCGATGTGGGAAGGACGATCCGATGACGATCATATTTTTGTTGGAACGGATTTTGTTTACTGCGCAGGAGCGTTACCGTTTCGTGACGGTTCTCGGTCGTGTTGGAATAAACCTATGATCAACCAAAAAAGATGTATTTGGTGATAGTTCTAGTGACTTTCTTGGGTGTGAATCAGACTTTTTAGTTACTCCTCTTGGTTTAAAAACAAAGCTTAGTTTCTGTGAAACTGAGACCTTTATAAAAAGTAATTCGTGAATGATTTCCTGCATGGGCAAAGATAGAGTGGAAGAACTATGTGAATGTTGGGTGCATGGGGTGCATGTGCATGGTGATTTGTGACTAGCCAACTGCTAGCCAATCCAACACAAGCTGTCAAGTGTCAAGGAGACAAACTCAAAACTTCAAAACGGCATTTTTACATTTTTGTTTTAACGGCGTTTGCGGGTGTAAAATTATTATTGGAATACATAAAATCAACTGTAATTAAATGGAAATGGAAATAAAGCAAGAAATTAACGAGGAAACGTGTAAAATAGAAATAGAGTATAATGATTTGGATGAGTTGAAATGTGAAATTCAAGATGAATCCAATAGGCAAAGTACTCATGATGCATATTCTTTAGATTTGAAGAATTGTCCTATAACTACTGAGATAGAACAACATGGAAATAAACTTAATCCATTTGAAAAAAGCCAAGAAGCTGAAAAAGGTTAGTATAATAGTGACATATCCAGGGTTCAAAATACAAGTGAACCAAGTCCACTTTAACTAAATTTGAGTTACAGAAGTTTAAAGTTAACGCTTCATAACAAAATTAGCTATTACCTGTTAACATTTTTAAAAGTATGTATTTCATTTAAAAAGGTCAATGGATAACTTAGGCATTTACTTTGCTTTTGTTGGCCCCAGCCCCAAACAACTTCTACTGGAACAAATTGAATGTCATTACCCTAAAAAATACAAATATGGACTTGCATCACTTGTATTCTGAACCATCAATATTTATTATTTATGGTCCTTGGGCCCACATTACCCCACATAGAATTATTATTTATGACCACACCCCCCAAACTTTTTGTACTTGTTAGTTGGGTGGACTCTGACAAATTTGGAGCTTGGTGCATTATGGTAGTGGGGCGTTTGTTTGTCAAGCTGTCACGAAGTTGTCAATTTTATGCAAGAAAAAAATTTATATCCACATTGGTCATTTTATTTTAATCAATGGATGCGTTCGGACGACCATAGCGGCTGGCTGTCAGCAGAAATCAGCTGAGTGGTTGTATCCAGCCGTGATAGGGAAAGCTTAGTAAATCTCTCAGCGGCTGGCTTCCAGCGGTGATGTCTGACAGCTACTGCTGGCTCAGCTGTCCAGCTGCTGTGGTCGTCCGAACGCACCCAATGGTTTTCATCATAATATAAACAGCCACAACAATTTTGTTCATAAATATGTCAAAATTATGAAAATAATAAGTACCGGAAAACCTTTTTACAATAATGTGGTAACCTTGTCTGACAATATTCACAGGGCATATCCAAGATGTCAATTTCCTAGAATTTTTTTATTTGTTAACACATATGTCATTTTTATTGTGTACTTTTTTTACATGTGTAATGCGTACTGGATCACTTGTCTGACAAAAATAATGGGTCCAAAATTTTCCCTTTTGTCAGAAATTTTTTTTTAAAATTTGGAAAAAAAAACTACAGAATGATGTTTGTCATTGTTCAAGGAGTATGTACACAAATTTTCAGATCAAAATTTTTCCAAAATTTTCCCTCTTGTGGGAAATATGTCTTTTTTCTTACTTGTTGTACAATATACTATTATTTATACAATTTCCGTGAATTTTTATTTTGGTGAATTTTTATTTTGGTGAATTGTGCTTTGGGTAAATCAATAAATTTTCTTGAGTGTATTTATTTCTTTTATTTAAACTATTCCTTCTTCCACCTGCATTTATTTTCCTTCATCCTTTTTATAGAGACATACAACTAATGCAATAGCCACACAACTATCTGTCTTTTTCCACATGTTGACAGGACCAGTTTCAGTCAGGAACTAATTTATTATGCAATAATATTTCATCGTGTGGGTTGACCTACTAATATTATTGTACAATATATTGATGTTAATATTGACCGTTTAGGGGCCGCTTTACTCAAGTAATTACATTATAGGTAAAGGCAGTTAAGATATAATTACGATTCAGAGACCACTACCATCTGTCTATGGCCATTTCAACCTCTTGGTATCTTCAGGACAGCCTGTAGTGGTGCTCTGAATAGGAATCAAATATTGTCGCCGTGTATGCCAATTACAATAAAATAATTAACGTAAAGACACAATAGCGACCTCCAATAAAATTTAGGCGAAACCCAAGTGACTCCATTTTCAAACAAGTAATATTTAAAAATAAAATCTTTTAGATTTCTTAGGTCGGAAACAGATGCTCAATTATACGTATACCCTATCCTTATAAAATTTTGCAAGGAAAAAGGGTGATAAATGCATAAACATGGGGAATCTATAATATGCATTCCACAACACATTAATTTTTTTTTCTTTTCTTTTTATTTTTATTTATACGGGCAAGCCCAATTCGGTAATACATTAATAAGATATTGATAATTACAGTGTTGAATATATAAGAATAAAATGAGAGAGTACAAAACATTTAAAAAGACATGACAAAGTAAAATAATTACAAAACATTAATTACTAACAAATAACAAGGTTATGACATTGCTAAATATTTAATTTGGTTAAATGGTTCTTAAAAACATCAACAGAGTTACCAAAAAGTAAAAGGTCACCTAGGTAGTTAGCAAGTCTTAGTGTTCTAGGAACAAAAGTAAAATATGAGTAATTATATCTATGAAAAGAAATATGAAAGGTTTGAATTTGTCTTGTTGATCGTGGTGGAACAAACAACAATATTTTAGCAAGGAGTTCAGGGCAGTAATATATGCCATTGATAATATTAAACAATACTGTAAGATCTTTACGCTTCCTACGGACATCCAGAGAAGAGATATTCAAAAATCGTTCCATATCTGTATAATTATAATTGATGTGTTTTTTGAACCCAATATATCTAAGAAAATTATGTTGAACACTATCAAGTTTGTTCTTGAGGTGTAAATAATGTGGGGACCAAACTGGAGAACAGTAGTCAAGGTGCGTCCTGACTAAAGAACAATAGAGCATTTTAATAGCGAACACGTTCGTGAAATCACGAGTTGTCCTTTTAACAAAGCCAAGCATTTTCATGGATCTTTGAGTAATATTGTTGATGTGATGGTTAAAGCTCAGAGAGGAATCAAGAACAACACCTAAATCTTTAATTGACTCTACCGTATCCAATAATTGATCATTTATGGTATAATTAAATACTGATAAATGATGATTCCGACAAAACCGGATAATGTGATACTTGTTGACATTCAAATCCATCCCATTATCAAGACACCAGTTGGCTAAATTATCTAAATCTGATTGCAATGATATTGCATCATCTTGATTATTAATGATTTGATAACATTTAAGATCATCAGCGAATAAGAGAGCAGAAGTGTTAGAGAAGCAGGTGACGATGTCGTTAATATACAGGTTAAACAAAAGTGGACCCAAATGAGAGCCCTGAGGTACACCAGAGGTTACTAGAAAAGTGTTGGAGTAATGATGATTAGGTTACAGATCCGGATACAGCACTAACGACCACTTACTGGTAATAAAAAACTTGATCGAGAAGTCTGCGGAATACAACAAACCATTGGCACTGATATTCGTGGACTACGAGAAAGCGTTCGATACCATAAACCAGCAGAAAATGTTAAAAGCATTGACAGAATGCCGAATAGATTATCGCTATACTAACATGATAAAATATATCTACCACAACGCAACGGCTAGCGTAAGACTATCTAATCAACAAACAAATAAATTCTGTATACAGCGAGGAGTACGGCAAGGAGACACCATCTCACCAAAGCTGTTCACAACCCTTTTAGAACACAGTTTTAAGAAGGCAGATCTGAACGAATATGGTATCAACATAAATGGAGAGAAGCTCAGTCATTTGAGATTCGCAGATGACATCGTCCTTATAGCCGATCGTATGGATGATGCAATAATAATGTTGAACAAGTTATATCACGCTTCCTTAGAGGTCGGACTAAAGATTAACATCAACAAGACACAAATAATGACTAATCTGGTGCTAAATCGTAATATTGTTCTTGATGGAATGAATATTGAGCAGACTGCATCTTATAAGTACTTGGGACATGAAATTCGATTGGGAAGAGATAACCAGACGTGCGAGCTCCCACGTCGCATAGGATTAGCCTGGGCAGCGTTTGGTAAACTGAGCTATGTATTTAAATCGGACTTACCCATATGCATGAAAAGGAAAATCTTTGACCAGTGTGTATTGCCTGTACTCACTTATGGAGCGGAAACATTAACACTCACAAAAAAGGTAGTGAACAAGATTCGCATAACTCAAAGGGCTATGGAGCGCCAGATGTTGGGTGTCTCCCTGAGGGACCGAATCCCAAACGAAGAAATACGTCGTAGAACAAAAACAGCGGACGCCGTCGAAAGAATCGCGTCGCTCAAGTGGAATTGGGCAGGACACGTCGCCAGATTGTCAGACAACCGATGGACAAAACGTATTGTCGAGTGGAGGCCACGAGAAGAAGCACTACGGAGCAGAGGACGACCACCAACCAGATGGGCTGACGATCTGAAACGTATTGTCGGCAACTGGATGCAAGCCGCACAAAACAGAGAAAGATGGAAAGAGCTGAGGGAGACCTATGTCCAGCAGTGAACGCGTACGGGTTGATGATGATGAATGATGATTAACCCTAACCTGCTGTGTTCTATTTGTTAGGTAACTGCCCAACCACTTCAACACAGAACCTTCTATGCCATATAATTTGAGCTTATGTAACAAAAGATCATGGTTCACCCTATCAAAAGCCTTGGAGAAGTCAGTATACACTGAATCAATCTGCAACCCCCTCTCCAAAGCTTCAGACAAGGTATCAACATAAAGCAACAAACTAAGTTCTGCTGATTTACCACAAGAAAATCCGAACTGTTGAGAATTTAGTATCCAAGAGCAGTCATAATTAAGGTAATCAGTAACAATACTCTCAAATACCTTGGGAATTGTGCCGAGAATAGAAATAGGACGATAATTCGTTATGTCAGCTTTATTACCTGCTTTGTAAATTGGAGTGACATAGGATAGTTTTCAAAAGTCAGGAAATTCCCCCAACTGAAGGGATTTATTAAAAATATGATAAAGCTAGGTAAAGATAAACAAATGTGTTTCCTAGTACTCAATACGTGAGTAAAATTGCAGGTAGGTAAAGACAGTTAAGATTTAATTATAGTCCAGGGTAATAAGGTTTTTTCCATGACACTCTAGCAGCCAGGGTACTGAAACGTTTTTTCGACAGGTAATACCTATGAGAATAAGTTGTAACTATTTCCTTGTTTTGTTTTTTTATTTCCATGGGACAAGTCCAATACAGTTACATTTTTTTACAAATTTTGGAACAATTTAGTATACTAAATATAAGTCATATATCGATGGTTAAGAGCTCAGATATAGTATGTCCAAATATCTTAATTGTTGAGGAGAACGTTTTTGAAGTTTTCTCGTTACTTTTTGTTTGATACTGCTGATATACCAATATATCATTTGGGTAATAAGTTCGGGTATCATTATTAGCTTAATTTAGATATTTTTTAAAATAGTATGTATTATTGGGTTAAAAAATATTTTTTTTTGAAAATGTGCATGGACATACAACATAAGGTATGTTACTGCATGTCCGGACAAACAATATTTACAGACATGATAAGTTTGATCGCGTGAGCACTAATATTGTATGTCCCAAAACATACTATATTTGTGCACTTTCAAACGGACATAAAATATCTGTGCAAGTCGGTTTTTAGTACAAATGGGAAATACTATATTTTGGCAAGGCGGTTTAACCCATTTACAATCATTCTGGACTTACAATAATTATGCAGAACATTCATATGACCCTACTGAATATTCTTATGATGTTATCTTAAAATCAACAAAAGGTGGACATACTATATCTGTGCTCTTAACCATCGATATATAACACATAAAATATAATAGTTAAAATAAATAAATTACATAAAGAACAAATTAGAAACAGACTGGTAAAGGTGGACATAACAAAACAATTAAGAGGCAATATTAATTTGTTGCAAGTCGTGTATAAATTGGTTGGGTGTGGAACTAAAATTAAGCTTCTCAGTATTTTGATTTGCTAGACGTAACATTCTAGTTATAGGTTCATTGAGGCCATAATTACATCGATGAAATGGTACATGAAAAGTGGTTTCAACTGCATTTCGAGGACTGTATGAAGGAACTTTAAAACCAACCTTAGACAATAAATAATGACTATTTGCTGTACCATTTAACAAACTATACAGAATTTTCAAATCATGGTGATAACGACGTTCTTCCAGGGTATTGATATTTATAAATGCTCTAATTTCGTCATAACTGTAAAACCTGTTACTCCCATTAATAGCTCTAATTTTAAATCCCAAAAAGCTAAGGAATTTATTTTGAACTTTTTCAATTTTTTCTGCGTAAACATTATAGTAAGGTGACCAAATACTACAACAGTATTCCAAGTGAGGTCTAACAAAAGAACAGTATAACGATTTTAGGGTACTAGAGTCAATGAAGGTTTTCACCTCCGATTTCGTTGAACCTCCATCGATTTTCATGAAAATTGGTAAGTATGTAGAGGATACCTCAAGAAACAAAGGTGACATGGTGCCAACTTGCGCTTTTACCCTGGGGGGTGGGGGGGATGCCACCCCTTCTCGGGGGTGGAAATTATTTTATTAAAAATAATACTAATCGATAGAGGGACAAATTATAAGTAAAATTTGTTATATAAAGTTATTCCAATAAATCAATAGTTTTTGAGTTATTAAAGATCAAATGTTTTGACTTTTCCTGAAAAAAATCCATGTTTTAAAGCAGTTTTTCATAAATTACTCAAAAACCATAAGTTTCTTCAAAAAAGTTGTTATTACCAAAATCGAAGATAATATAAAAATAAATGAGCTCCTTATTCGAAAAATTCTTTATTACATATACAAAATGAGTTATATGCAATTGAATGTATATTTTTTTCCGCGAGTACTCAAATATTAGCATTCAAGCTTAAATAACAGGAAAATAATGCACTTTGTTAAATATAGATACTAAACATTTTAATAAAGTACTTAAGAGGATCGGTACGTTTTTTCGGCTGCAATGCTATTCAAATGGGGATTCATTTTCTTCGAATCCTGAGAAAACTAATAAGTATTTTAAAAAAATTTAAACTCAGAATGAAAGATTGCGTTGTTAGCGAGGGCCGAAAGTCCCTGAGGACTTCTATAATGCTTATTTTAATAAGTTACAGGGGTGAAAAACTAAGAGAAAATTTAGTGTTATTTTTAATTTCAAATATCTCATTCAAAATAAACTTTATATATATTCTAAGGGACTTTCGGCCCTCGGTAATAATTTAGTCTTTCATTCTGCGTCTAGATTTTTCAAAAATATTTATTGGTTTTTTCAGGATTCGAAAAAAATGAACACAATGTCCGTGGTAATTTTCCAAATCTATCTTTGTCATACAACGCACTCAGTCGAATAGAATATTGTCAGTCAGACACTGGCAATCATTGACAATTTTGAATAATTATTTGACATAATATAATATTGATATATAGTGTATTTGATAAATAATTGATTTAAAAGGTGAACTTTATAAAAAGTTATTTATTGTGTATTATTTATGGAAGATAGAAGCAGAGAATACATCAAGATATATTCTGTGATCCAAGTATTTTGTTGTTAAAGATGTTCAAAATTGTAAGCGTTCCATTTATTAAAAAAGTTTCCGTTAAAATTTAAAAGTTATTCCGTTTATTAAAAAATCACTTTAACACTTTTCCTCTTTTCTCGATTGAGTATTAGTTTTTGTTGTAGGTACATATAAATTATTACAATCACTGAATACATAGCTAGTGAAAAAATTATCACATTTATTAATTGAATTAATAATTTGCAATTATACAAAAAATAACAGTTATCCAAGAACATTCAAAAGCCATCTCTTTAAGCTAGTTATGACATTGTCAAGTAGAATGACATTCTAGTAATATGTACATATCCATACCAGTGTGAATTTTACTACACGTAATTTGCCATGTAAAGACAGAAAAGGTAGGGATAGCCGTAAAATATTTGCGAATTATGTACCCATGGCCTTAAAGGTAACTATCAAAAAGCTATATAAGAAGTCGATAGCATCAAAATTAAGCAAGTTATGATGTAAGTAAGAGGACCCTTTCAGATTTTTTAGGGAAGAATGAAAAATGAAACGTACGTCATTTCCACAAAAATTAAAATTTATAGTAACCCATTTAAAACTGTATTTATTTTAACATGAGTAATAACTTCAACAATTTTGACCGGTTTAGAATGCATATTTTTGAAAAAAATACGATTAAAAAAATTAGAATTTTTCAAATTTTCGTGAATTTCATTTTCTTTTGATAATAACTCCAAAAATACTCGATATACTTAAAAAATGGTAGAGAACAAAATTTTAGTTTTAACCTTATTTAAGCTTTTTCTTTTTTTAATATTTTTTTACGACAAAAAATAACCGAGATAGAAACATTTAAAACCTAAATTTTACTGCGAGGACCATATAACCGGGGCCCTTTCACCTTGTATTTAAAAAAAAAATAAAGGATTTAGAAAATTATGTTTAATACAGTGTTATACACCTTTTACTTAGCTTTGTAATAGTTTTTGGATAAATCTCATATTTCAAAAATTAACGGAGTTATTTAAAAAAAACCAATAACATTTTCTTTGAAAAAATTTTATAGCTGAGATTTTGTATGTATACAGGTTGTGGGAAGTCCAATTAGTCGTTTGTTGTAGGAGATACGAAAAAAGTTTATTTAGGTGAGATTGGGGCATAGATAATATCAGAATTTAAATACATTTCCAAATATACAGGGCCATCCATATTGACAGGGTGAAACAAAATTATCTTTTGTTTAATGGAACACCCTGTATATTTTTACATTTTTGGATTCTCCTCTATGTTTTATTTCTTAAAATATCAGGTTTTGTGATGTTATACGAAGTAGTTTAAAAGATAATTACGTTTTTTTTTTCAAATTTCATAGCAATATTCACCCCCTGTATAATTGTAGTGATTTGACATCCGAAAATCAATTTATATTCAAGTGATTTTTAATATAGTCTATTATTGTTAAAAATTATTAATCTAGCAAAACGTTTAATTTTAGCTAATACAGGGTTGGTCGAAACTGAATGAGTGTTTTCTCAAAGTTTGAGAGTATGAGTTTTCTCAAACGGAGCAGCCTGTAATGAGCATTGTAATGAAATGCTATTGTATGACACTTTATTATTTCCCTCCCTGCCAGTGAGAACGGAATTTATTTTTGAAATCCCTAACTTTATATCTTTTTAAATATTGTAAACGATTAAAAAACAATCAAATTAAATTGAAATGAATAACCAGTGTATATCTTCCACATTTACTTCATATTTAACGTAGCCTGTACCATAACATTGCACAGATTATTATCCCTGTATAGCAACGATATACCATGACTGTGAATTCATACTTGAGAAATGTCCTATATCCAGTCTCACAA
This sequence comes from Diabrotica virgifera virgifera, assembly GCF_917563875.1. NCBI lineage: Eukaryota > Metazoa > Arthropoda > Insecta > Coleoptera > Chrysomelidae > Diabrotica > Diabrotica virgifera. Next base: position 282,628,276 of record NC_065443.1, on the reverse strand, counting down.
AAAAAGGGATTCCTCAAACATAATATATATGCAGACAAAATCAGCCAAAGTGATTTGCGATATCTAATGAAAGGTATGTTCCGTTTGTTTGTAGAATTATATGTAATTAGATTTGCTTTAATTACTAAAATAAATAAATTTTCAATTATATTTTATGTATTTGTGGAAAAGGAAACCTAGCATTAGCGGCCACATTTCTATAACGGCCAATTGTTTTCTATTTTTAGTGGTCGTTATTGACAGGTTTTACTGTACCAATAATGTTTTATTAAATTATGAAACATTATTTAAATAAAAAATTTATAAACTTGATAAAAGAAAGTTTGCTTAGAATTTACTCCTCTATCTAATTATGGGGTTATTTTTAATAAAATAGTGTTCACCCACGAGAAGGGGTAACATCCACCCCCAGGATAAAAGCGCAAGTTGGTACCACATCATTTTTGTTTCTTGGGGTATCCTCTAACTCAGAAGTTCCAAACCGGTGGTACGCGTACCACTGGTGGTACGCGGGAAGAGTTTAGGTGGTACGCGTCCGTGTCAAAGAAACAAGCGATTACGCTGGGTCTCTATCTGCGGAAGTTCCAGTGCTCTACTCGTATTTGTACGATTTGATTTTCATGAAAAAGTTATAGAAAAGTTTTTGTTCTGCAAACCACTTGAATCAAACACTACAGCTGAACTCATTTTTAATACAATAAATGAGTATGTGCTCAGATTATGTGTTCCTTGGTCAAAGTGTATTGGTTTATGTACAGATGGAGCAAAAGCTGTCAGGAAAATTGACAGGGCTAGCAACAAAAATAAAGAAAGTTGCTCCTGAATGCCTGAGTACACATTGGGTCTACATCGAGAAGAATAAGCTGCTAAAAGTGTGCCAGAAAATACGATATCCATTTTATCACATATTTTATAAAGGCCAGGGCTCTTAATTTAAGATTATTCTCCTTGATGTATAAAGATAATATGGGTGGCAAGTTCAAAACTCTTTTGCTGCACATAGACGAGAGATGGTAATCTCAGGGAAAATTTTCACCCGTCTCTTCGAACTAAGGTCAGAAGATTTAAAGCTTTTGACTGAAAAAAATAATAACATGAAAAACTTGTCCTGTGATAAAGAACGGTTGTCAAGATTGGCGTAAACTAGCTCACATTTTGGACAGACTTAACACGCTGAACGTGGGTCTTCAGGGAGTAAACACAACACCCTTCACAGCCAATGAGGAAATAAACTCTTTCAAAAACAAGACGGTTCTTTATCTGCAGTACCAGATGTGGTTGCTGATATAATTCTTCACTTGGAATCTCTTCAAGAAAGTATCAATAAATATTTATCTGAAGATTATTCCACAATTGACTGGATCAGAAATCCTTCTGCAGGAATCCCACCAAATGAGTTGGAATTACAGGGAACATTCAGTGGAAAGTCAGTTTTAAACAGAATTCCTTAATTTACTTTGACTATGACTATGCTATTTTTGATGCCATTTGTCACTAGTTAAGACAGTGTCACATTGTGAGACTGTTTTTTTATGAACTATTGTATATAAAAAATAAATATAGAAACATACTACCAATTGAATTATTCCTGCAATTGACGCTTTATTCACAGGCAAACTGCAACAAGTTTCGCATTAATCTCGATACACAATAACTAATGTTGATTTTTGTTGATTCGTATCTTCTGTTTGGCTGATATTTATTTAATTAAAATAAAACAAGCCAATGGACAAGTAAATGTGTTTATAAAAAAATTAAGGATCGGGGGAGGCTTGGTGGTACGCCAAAATTTTAAAATATTTCAGGTGGTACGCAATTTTTAGTAGGTTGGGAACCCCTGCTCTAACTACTTAACAAATTTCATGAAAATTGATGGAGATTTAACGAAATCAGGGGTGAAAACCTTCAGTGACTGACTTTTTGGAAACATAAAAGAATCATTTTTTTCGTGATTGTCGATTTGCTAATTTTCTGATTTTTGGTTGCTATAAGGTTTGAAAAATTAATAAAAATTATAAATCATGCACATAAATGTAAAAAAATCTTTATTTTACTTAATTAAACGAGATTGCTTGAGCCAGAATGCTGAAATCTGCATTTTTATCATTAAAAAAAAAAAGGTGGATTTCACCCCTAAAATGCAGAAAGCGCAACTTGGTGCCATATCACTTTTGTTTTTTGAGGTATCCTCTAACTACTCAACAATTTTCATGAAAATCGATGAAGGTTCAAAGAAATCGTGGGTGAAAACATTCAGTGACTACACTTTCAGAAATATAGAAGAATAAGGTTTTCGTGATTTTCGACTTGTTAATTTTCGGATTTTTGGTTGCTATAAGGTTTGAAAAATTAAAAAAAAAATGTAATTCATGCACATAAATATAAACAAAATATTTATTTTTCTTAATTAAATGAGATTCCTTGCTCCATAATGCGGAAATCTGCATTTTTTACAATTTAAAAAGTAGGGGTGTATTGCACCCCCTAAAATGCAAAAGCGCAAGTTGATGCTACATAACTTTTATTGCTTGAGGTATCCTCTAACTACCTACCGATTTTCATGAAAATCGATGAAGGTTCAACGAAATAGGAAGTGAAAACTTACAGTGACTGCACTTTCAGAAATCTAAAAAATAATTTTTAAAAAACGGGTGTATTTCACCCCTAAAATGCAAAAAGCGCAAGTTGGCACTATGTCACCTTTGTTCCTTGAGGTATCCTTTAACCACTCACCAATTTTTATGAAAATCGATGGAGGTTCAACGAAATCTGAGGTAATAACTCATATCCACCTTCATTGACTCCACTATACTGGGACTTTTAAAATCATAGCAGTTTCGTTTCATGAAGCCCAAGCATCTGTAATGCCTTTGAAATAATAGAATCGATATGATCTGCGAATTTTAGCGATTTGTCAAACATTATTCCAAGATCTCTTATTGTATTAACACAATCTAGTGTAAAACCTTAAATAGTGTAAATATAGTGTTTTAGTGTAAAACAATCAAGTTTATATTCAAACGGAATATACGTTCTACCTTGATAAAAACTAATTTTATGACACTTTTTGACATTTAGCTCCATTTCATTTTCTTTACATCAATCCTGTATTTTATTTAATTGAAATTGCAGATTTTCGGAATCGTCAGGACTAGATATTTTCGAAAAGATTTTTAAATCATCCGCAAACAAAAGCTTATCACAGTTTATATCTGCAATATCATTTATAAATATAATAAATAATAGCGGACCCAGATGTGAACCCTGAGGGACGCCAGAACTGACAACTACATCCTGAGATAGACAATCCTGGATCCTTACTGCTTGGCGCTTTCCTATTAGGTAGCTTTCCAGCCATTCAAGCAGTTTCCCATTTACTCCAGCAGCTTCTAATTTAGACAATAGGATGTTATGATTTACCCTGTCAAATGCCTTAGAGAAGTCTGTATAAATAGAATCAATTTGATACCCACCCTCCAAAGCACTCGACAGCGCATCCAAATAGCAAAGAAGATTTAATTCCGATGATTTGTGTTTCTGAAACCATATTGCTCATCTACTGGAAACAATTTGAAACATACTGAGAGGTAGTCAGACACTAAGCTTTAAAATAACTTAGGAATAGTACTTAATATAGAAATTGGTCTGTAATTTGTAATGTCAGATCTACTACCAGCTTTATGTATTGGCGTTAAAAAACTTAATTTCCAAGGATCAGGAAAGTAACCAGTATACAAAGAAGAAAAATTTTCCACAATGGTCTTGCCAAAATAAAACTTCATTTCTTTAAAACTAACTGTTCACTTGTATTCTGAACCGTCCATATTTAGAAGAAGTATAAACTTTTTTTACCATGATATTGGGTTTTTTTGTTGATTTGAATGTGTTGACGTAGGCATTAACAAACTACAGTACACACTTTTGATACTTCGACATTTTGCAATCCGACACGATCGGTAGGCCGACGCACCTCACAAGGATCTACAGTTCGAGCGAGTCTCGTAAATTGCACGACTTCGAGCCACGCTTCACGCAACCGTATTTGCGTACTTGTGTTTCGAGTTGCGTGGTCGTGCGGAGTTTAATTTACCAAATTTAAATATAATCGTTTCTACTGATTCATAATATGTATACTATAATATTGTGACGAATTTCCGACGGCAGATAACAAGTTCCGTCTCGACAGCGATCACGTGAGCGAAACATCTGGAACAATGATTCAGCGGACGTGTGAGTTGGACGATTTTTCGCGACTGATCGACGGTCAAGGCCAATGATTACTAGAGATGAGCGTCGACGTTCCAGAAATATCGGCTAGGTATATAAGGCATGATTTTTGTAAATAGTTTTTTTAGTGTATAATATAAATTCGATCTGTAACTTGTATAAATAAAGTCGTATATAAATACGAACCGCTAGTTTATTGTAATTATAAGTAATTACAATAGTCACGTTATAATATATTATATTAAAGTTTTTAAATATTGTTAAAGTTTTTAACATTGTATTTTAATATGTTTTGAGTTGTGTGGTCGTGCTCTGGTCGAGTGGAGTTATAATTTACCAAATTTAAATATACCTAATCGTTTCTACTGATTCATAAAATGTATACTATAATATAATATATTAAAGTTTTTAAATATTATTAAAGTTTTTAACATTGTATTTTAATATACTTTCTTTTAATAATAATAATATTACCTAAGTACTGCACCTTGTTCAAGATAAATACCGCGGTTTTTCCATATGAAAATGCAAAGCAAAATAATACAATTTGCAGAGTTTGTAAATGCTTGTTTTTTGATAAAATAATACAAATTGTATGTAGGTAGGTAGAGTAGCAAAGCGTTGAGTAGTTATAGCAAAAGTAGCTACGCCATCTGAGACACGATAAGGATGAAATTAGTTTTATATTTTCTTTTCTCATGGAGCATGCATGATGGAGAGTTTTTTTAAATACGTAACAAAGCATGTTGTTTTGTTATCTATGTTGCAAATATGTTTTTTTTAATTACAAAATATGTTGTTTTCAATACAAGTACCTAATTGTTATTATTTACTGAGCATTTAGAATTTTGACTAACGCTCGATTTCATAAAGTGTGTGTTACCTTAAAAAAATGCAATTGTTACAGTTAAAGAAAACTTTAAATTTAAAGTCCACTTTAACTTTATTAATATAAAATCGAGCGTAAGAAATTTTATTTGACCCCTCCGTGGCTCAGTGGTAAGAGCGCCTGCCTTTGGATCGAAAAAATCCGAAAGGTTGTGGGTTCGAATCCCACCAGGGTCAGAAATTTTTCATTTATTATAAATTAATGAATGAATATAGTTTCTGTCCTTGTGGGATCGGTACTCACCGGAGGGACCGCAGACGTTCGGATACAATTAGCGTCTCTTTGCAAAGACAATGACGTCGACTTTGCAAAGTAACAAGACACTTACTCAACATACACACTACACATGACACTAATAGGGCTTTTCATCGATTGTCATTTGTTTCGAGCTTCTGTCATGTGTCACATAATATTAATATATCTATGTCATACGTCTTTGGTTTGTATTATTGTAGATACCAATAACGTATGTCGTAGATATATTAATATTATGTGACATATGACAGAAGCTCGAAACAAGTGACTGTGAATGAAAAGCCCTATACTCATGTTGTGACTGGCCGAATGACATAAAGCCCATGCCAATATAAACAAAAAAAAATTTTATAAACTTTGGAAAATAGTATTTCAAAAAAAGTACTGTAAGTATGCTGTATTTTTTATTTTTTCTCAAAAAATAAAACACTTTTATTTTAAAATATATATTTTATATTGACACATAAAAAAATAAATTATTTTTGAATCAAAACTTTTGCAGCTATCATATCGGCTTCTTCTGAGGACGGCTTTTGAAATTTTGACCTTTTCTTTCCCTTTTTAATTTTTTTCGTTGGAAAAAATTTCCTCTGAGGGATAATTTTTTTATTGGAGGGTATTCTGGATGTGGATGGAAAACCCAAATTGATATCTTTTTGATTTCTTATAGCATCTATGGTGGGTTTTATCGGGACTACAATTTTTTGTACAGCCTTTAATTCTTCGAAAGAAACTAAATACTTAGTACAACGATTCATCTTTTACCTACAACAAAAAGAACACTGAAAATAAAACAAAAGTTTAACCACACTTAAAAGTTTTAGAACTTCACACCACAGAATCAAGTTACTCAAAGTTTCAAATACCTCACCTGACACAGTGTCTCAAGTACAATTGCGCGAATTCGTGCAATTTACGAGACGCGCCCGGTCTGTAGATCTAAGTGACGCACCTCCCATCGATGTTGCTGCTGTGTTTGTCTGTACTGAAACCTGTCGCAACATGAATTAAATTGTATTAGCTTCCATATTTCTTTTAATAAACCGAAATAACAAGCCGAAATGGATCTCTCAGTTGCATATTAATCTGGGTAGCATTTTACTCATTAAATTTAAGAATATTGTAGGCTACTGCTAGCAAAACAATGCCAAATATATATAATCACTTTCGGTAATCTGGACACTTTTGGTAATCCTACACCCCTTTGGTCCCATACCTGTCGGATTATCAAGGGACAACTCTATATTACAGTTAAACAGTTGACTATTACATTTATAGAAGATAGTCATAGTCATCTTTATCGATCCTTTAAGACATTCAAAATAAATGTATAGGATACGTCACTGCAGAATTCAGTATAAAAAAAAACATTAATGTGTATAATACAATATTCACAGTGTAACAAAATTGACAAAACATAAAATATATAAAATAACATTTTTACAAGTAAAATATGAAGCTACTGCAGTTTGTCCTCCATATATTCATTTATAGAATATTATGCGTTTCGTAAGAGTAAATCTTTAACATTTTTTTTTTTAATTTAGTGGAAAGTGTTATTTCTTTCACAGTTTTTGGCAAATGGTTGTATAAGGTCAGTCCCATATATCTGAAGCTATTTTGAAATTTGGATGTTCTGTGTTTAGGAACTCGTAAAGATTCAGCACTTCTTGTATTGTAATAGTGATTGTCTGCATTTACTGGAAATGTATTTATTTCCTCTTGTACATAAAGTAAACATTTATAGATATATAGGCAGTAGAAAGTTAAAATTTGATGTTTAATAAAAATTGGTTTACAAGATTGTTGATAATCCAAATTAAAAATTTTACGGATAATTTTTTTTTTGTGTATTGAACACTTTGGTACTCTCTACTGAGTTCCCCCATAAAATTACATTATAGCACATGTGGCTGTAAGTAAGGCTATAATATACGTTTATTAATGCCGATATGGGTAGTGTGTTTTTAATTCTAGATATAGCATAAACAGCTTTATTCAATTTCATGTTCACTGAATTCACTTGCTCTGACCATTTCAGATTACAATCAATAAACACACCCAAAAACTTGGGTGGAAACCCTGTAGAGTGAGTGGAAGATATTGAACATATTGTTTCTATCATGGATGGTTAAGATATAGTCATTGGTAGATGAGTTGTATGAATGAATTCTAGAAATATTCTAGAAATATTCCTCTAAAACCAACGTTATATAATTTATTGCGAATAAATGTTATGTCTAAGCAGTCAAAAGCTCGTGATAGATCAAACAATAGTCCTGCCACGTGGTTTCTACTATCTAATTGTAATTCATCATAAATACGCTCAAACAAGCTGCATGCAGCCGTAAGTGTCGACTTTGGTCTAAATCCGTGTTGGTTTGGAGTTAATAAATTGTATTCTTCTATAAAATTTAACATTCTGTTGTATACAACCTTCTCTATTACTTTGGAAATTATGCTAAGGACAGATACTGGTGTATAATTTGAAATATCATGAGGGTCATTCTTTTTGAAGATTGGAATAACTTTTGCCATTTTAAATATGGATGGAAATTGGCTGGTTGTTATTGAGAGATTAACTAAATGGGTTAAAGGATTAGATATAATATGATGTTATCAATACCAGTACTAGGCTTATTTTTTTATTGATCGATTGTATTTTTTATTTCAATTGGAGTTACGGGTAAAAAGAAAAATGTTTGGTTACACATTTTTGAGGTAGTACAAGAAGAAGGCAACGATGTGCCAAAATGAGTTTGAAGATTGTATTCTGTAATTGTAGCAAAATATGAGGCAAACGAATTAGCAATATCACAAGACTTGGTAATAATTTTATTATTATAATGTAGAATAACATCAGACCTGTTCTTTTGCCTACCAGTTTCCCTGTTTACTAAATTCCAAATTGTTTTTGGCATATTGTAAGATTGATTAATTAAGTCACTATGAAAGTTTTTTTTAGTATTTATTAATAGAGAATTATATTATTTTTTTGCCTCTTTATAGGTATCTTGAGACTCGAGACTCCCTATATTTTTTGCTATCCAGTGTAGATTTTTTAGATTTTCACTCTTACCTCATTTGTTACCCATGTAGCTTTATTTGTTTTGTGTGCTTTATACCGTGTTTTTATTGGACAATATAAATTTAGATTGCAATCTAAAATGCTAACAAATGAATTTGTGGCATATTCAGCATTCAATTGGGAATAAACTTCATCAAAAACTGTAGAAGAAATCCCTGCTTTAAACATCATCATATTTTCATCTGACATATCCCTGTAACTGATGGGTTTTTTTTTATCTTTTTTCGATACTTTATTGGCTTGCAAATTTACACTAAGTGAAAATGCTTTATGGTCACTGAAGTGCCCCTCGACAACATTTGACTTATAAAGATGTGGTTCGATATTTGTCAATATGTAGTCCAATTTTGTAGATGATGTTTTACCCACTTTATCTAAGAAAACTCTTGTAGAAACCTCAGACGTGACTCTCAGATTATAACTTACTAAAAACTCGTTAAAAGATTGCTTATTATTAGACATGACAAGATAATCAATGTTTAGATCCCCACAAATATAAATATCATGATGTGACTTACTGCATAGCTCCAATATATTATGTAATTTATACAGAAAACTCTGAACTTCTCCTGATGGCGAACGATAAACACTAATAACACAAATTTTCCTATTGGCTATAAACAGAGAAATCGCATAGCACTCACACACCATTTCTTCACTAAAGTTGGAGACATCTAATGTTTTGAATTTAATAATATCCGCTTTGATGTAGATGATGGATCCTCCATTGATATGGAACTTTCGACAAAAATAAGAGGCGATGTTGTATCCATTCAGGGTCATAAATTGGATGTTTTCTTCCGTGCACCAATGTTCTGATAGACAAATTATATCAGGTGTTTCTTGCAATGTTAAGACTTCAAGTTTGAGTAATTTATTTGTCAAAGATTGAGCATTTAGTTGCAATATTTTTAAACAACTGTCTGGTGATGATAAAAGTAACGTTTCTCTTGGATTTACTTGACTAAAAAAGAGTCTGGTCTATCTTCTCCAGTTGACAGACGACTATTGATGCTCTCTATTTAAAAATCTTCTTCCTAACCTAAAGTCAAATCGTTAAATGCCAATTCTTTTCGGCCAAAAAGCAGGATTGTAAATTTCTTCCCTTAAGTCAGGTAGTACACCTATCATGAAACATTGATTATCCCTTCTTTTATGGTCAGTTGGTATAGTCGGTTCGCTAAACTCAGACGCAACTGGCTAGATATTTTAGTCGATAATTTTTTTGTTTTTTGCCAATTTTGCAAAAATTGGCAAAATTACTAACTATTTAGTGATTATTAACTATTTAGTAATTATTTTTTGCCAATTTTACTAAAATTGGCAAAATTACCGACTAAAATATCTAGAAATTGTAAAAATGCCACAAGAAAATAGCTTCAGAACAACATTAAAATATCTAGAAAGTTGCGTCTGAGTTTAGCGAACAGACTATAACAATTTTACTTGTATATCCTCACAGTTTGTCTTAGTTTTTATGAAACTCTTGATGTGGTCCGCATTTACACTATCCGGAACTTTTGGGATGAATAGCCACAATTTTTTGTCTGGTTTTTCGGATTTTCCTTGGAAATCCTTATCACCAATTCCAGTTCCCATTATTTTCTTGCGTCTTTTTATCACAACCTGATATCCTTCATCGTTCGTTTTATTCTCTGGACTCCCCATTGTGATATGATTAAGATTCATTTTTGAGCTTTCCTTGTTTTCAACAGTTAAATTTGTAATGTAGTCACATGTTTGTTTGGTTTGAATTTCCATTAATTGTGCATTTAATTCGTTTGTAGTAATTTTTGAATTCCCTTGTATATTGGAATTCCTTTCAACATGTTTGGTGTTTTTATCATTAAAATTTTTATTTGAGTCAGTTTCATTGTTTGTTTTGTATTTAGAATTTGTTAACTGGATACTGGCCGTATTCTGTCCAATATTCTCTTTCACTTGTTGTTGGGTATCGGTTGTTGCTAACTTGTTTGTTTTGTTGACAAAATTGTTGACATCTGCTTGAATTGGTTGTTTATATTTATGTTCGATGTTTTTATTTTCTGGGTCATTAAGTTTAATTGGTATTTTATTTTTATCTTTGGTGTGATAGTTTTTTAATTCAGTCTTCAATAAATCAACTTTTTCTTGCAGCAAATCGTTATTAGACTTTAAAAGTTCATTATTATTTAGAAGTAATTTATACTTATCTTCTTTTTCCTCCAGTAAGTGTCTTAGCATTTTATTTTCTAACTGCATAAGGTTCATGGGTTCGGTAACATCAGATTGTTTTTCATAAGACACCATGCGGGTGTCACATATTTTAGAACATTTTAACGTGCTTTTGATGGCACAGTAAATATGATAACTTTTTCCGCACACCACAAACTATCGTTTTATTTGGCTTAGTATTACAACATTTAAATGTTTTATCTTCAAATGTTCCCTCATCTATTTGAGAGAGAAGTGACGGCACATTCACTCCGTCCGCCATCTTTCTATATTATACATAGAACACAGGCTTTTAAAACCTATTTAAGTACCTATAATTTACTATTTTACTTGGGAAATAAGTTAATTTAAGTTGGAAATTGAATTTATTGATGTTTCAACTTCTACTTCGAAAATCGTTATTGAAATACAAAGTATAAATAAAAAGATTTTGTTTATGTTGCTGGTTAAAAAATCTTTTAATAATTTAATTTTATCTGACTCATTCGTATTGATAATTTGAGACATGTATTATACATTTTAAAATAAACGAATTTAAAATGAAATTGCAAATATTTAAGTACATATTATATTATTATCATTTGCTACTTCTGCTGTCTTACTTAAATTGTATTATGATTTAATTTCATTTTTCATTTTTTCGTTTAAGCGAACCCTAGATGCTCAATATTTATGTCAATATACCTATTGCACAATATTTAATATAGTAAAATATATTGATTGTCTGTTGATTACATTGAACGATTGCACAATATATTGCGTGAATCAACAGGACTTTAATTTTTATTGTGCAATATACTAATATTGGTCAGTTGTGTTTTATCAGTCTTGCTGTGAATATCGTGGTTCGGTTAAAAATATGGCTGCCAAAGGAAAATAGGAAGAAAGAAAGTTTATATTGTAGAAAGTTGGTTATAGATTGTCAATCGATGTGTATTGGTCATTACCGCCTGTATGAAATGTCAAGACTATAGATTATAGTAACATAATTAAAAATACAATGAACAGTTCAATCAATTGCTCAGAAAATATAAAGAATATTATCCAGATGCAGGTTTTGAAAATCACTCGGTTTAGTAATTCATAAATCCGTAAATGTAAAATTCACCAAAAACAATTCACCAAAAAACAATTCACCAAAAAACATTTCAAAAAAACACAGTTTACCGAAAGCACAATTCACCGAAATTATGTGAATAAATTAGTATAAAATTAATTTATTTTAAAATATTTTTATCAAGAATAACAGCATAATTGTAAAGACCGGATTATATGTTTTTTGCATATCGATAACCATCAAAGATACAATCAAACGCTTCAGGATGTGGACGAATTATGATAATTAAAGGCGTTTGACACTAATTTAATTTTACATATTTAGAATATTTTCGGTTTTTTAACATATTTTGATGGTTTGAACATATTTTCGACCGTTTGACATATTTTGGCATATTTTTAACATATTTTGGCATATTTTAACCATGTAATAATGGTTAGGTTTATAAATGATGCTTTCATGAACTTTTTCCTTCCCGACATTGTTCCAACTAACAAAATCTTGCTTATGGTTTCCGATGCTGCTTCATACATGGTCAAAGCTGGCCAACAACTAAAAGTTTGGCGCAGGGTTTACACAGAGTGGCGGAAGAAATTCGAAATTAATTTCCTACATTTAATAATTTAATTAGCAACGTGAAGAAAATATTTTTAAAATCGCCTTTAAGGATTCAGATATATCAAGAAAAATTACCAAATACTCCTTTGCAACCGGAGCCTATAATCACAAGTTGGGGAAAATATTTAAAAGCTGCCTGTTTTTATGCGGAACATTTTCTCCCTATAAAAGAACCAATTTTATGTTTTGAAGAAACAAATATTGGTGCGATTTCAAAATGCAAATCAATTTTAGAAAACAGATCACTGCACAATGAGCTTTGTTTTATTAAATCGAATTATGAATTTGTTTATAAAACCATCCTCAATCTTGAAACTGAATCGTTTCCACTACAATAGTCTCTTAATTTAACTCAGAAATTTAAGGAAAACGCTGAAGAAGTTTCTGGAAAAATTGGACAATCAATAAATAAAAAATTTATTGAAACATTACTGAAATTATTATAACAGGAAGCAAACCAAATTATTGGTGGCGATTTTGATGTTAATACCAATTTAAATGCGGAGATTGTTAATGTTATAAAATTTGCACTAATCACATCAGTTGATGTTGAACAAAGATTGTCAACATACAAATTACTACTAACGGATAGGCGACATAATTTTACTATTGAAAATATTGAAAAATATTTGATTGTGAAAAATATTTGATTGTGAATTGTTTTTATAAGAAGGAATAAAACGTAGAAACGTAAGTAATAGTAGTAGGTACTAGATAGGTATACATTGGTATATTTAGGTTAATTTTGTAACTATATGTACCTACAGTACTTACCGTTATTTAATAAAACTTTTATACATTTTTTAATGCATATTTGTTGTTACTTTAAAATGTTGTTCACATATTTCACATATTTGGAACATATTTTAAACTTTTAGGGAATATTTTCAACATATTTTACTTATATTTCAGACATATATATGCACATATTTCAGTCAAAACAGAAACATATAATCCGGTCTTTAAAATTAGAAAGCCCGTTAGCGTTACCCAGAAGACACCATAAGGTCAGCTTTTCAGTCTTCCACTTTTTTTTGTTTTTTAATTTTTTTTAGATTTTTAGAAAATTTAATTGTTTCGAAAATTTGGATGATAAGTAAGGGTATCCTGCTAATTGCATTTTAATATCATCCTTACAAAAGGGACTACACTGCTAAGTCACTTTCTAAATGATAAATATAGATTTTGGTCTGTATAAAGCAGTGGCGGATCCAGAAATTTTTTTTTGGGGGGTGTCATGGGTCTTGAGGGTGATTTAATTACTTATATCTGATGCAAGATCACTTAGTCTTACCAACCCTAGGATAAGGTGGTTTACAATTATGGGGGGGGGGGGGGTCATGACCCCCGTGACACCCCCTGGATTCGCCAGTGGTATAAAGTGCCGGCAAAAAAATCTTTACATTGCCAAATAAATCACCAAATTTGAAGACAATTTGCACGCGTTCTGTCTGCGCTTGGAGGGGAGGGTAGGAGAGGGGGATAGCGTACTTGCGACGGCAATTATCTGTAGTTTACGGACCGCTTGGCTTATTTAGGGTATTCTGCGCGTTTGCACTGTAAACAGTTGGCTTTGTGCGGGTAGTCACCGTTAAACTTCTTCTCATTTACTGAGTAAAGTTTGAGTTCGTCGAATTCTTAATTTAACTGACAAATATGGGTCGAAAGAAACTCACAAAAGAGGAGAAGGTTTGTGCTTTAACATTACTGGAGAAAGGAGACTCTGTAATTACCATAGCACGTGATATTGGTGCTTCAAGAGGGGCTATTTATCAACTGAAACGTTCGACTGCAACGTTTTACTTGATAAATAGCCCCTCTTGAAGTACCAATATCACATGCTACGGTAATTACAGAGTCTTTTTTCTCCAGTAATCTTAAAGTACGAACCTTCTCCTCTTTTGTGAGTTTCTTTCCCATATTCGTCAGTTCAATTTAGAATTTGACGATCTCAAACTTTACGCGGTAAATGAGAAGAACTTTAACACTGACTACCCACACAAAGCCAACTGTTTACAGTGCAAACGCGCAGAATACCCTAAATAAGATAAGCGGTCCGTAAACTACAGATAATTGCCGTCGCAAGTGCGCTATCCCCCCTCTCCTACCCTCCACTCCAAGCGCAGACAGAACGCATGCAAATTGTCTTCAAATTTGGTGATTTATTTGGCAATGTAAAGATTTTTTTGCGGGCACTGTACACTCACCAGCACAAAATTCCGCCACTAATAATTTTTGATTAAGTTTGACCAATGATTAAAATCTACCCTATGTAGTTATTAATCAATGGTTTGACACTGTATTGGGACCGTGCAAGTTCGGCAAAGCGACACCTATTTCTACGCTCTGCAACTTTATTCGCACTCTTAATTATATTGGCCAATTATATTAGTCCTGGTTACTGGATAATTGTCAAGGCCATAGCCCAAAAAAATAATAAGAAGAAAAAATAAGATTCAGGTTATGTTATTAAAACGTAAACAATTGTACAGTATTTCTCATGATCATCTTTCAGTGCGTCACAGTTTTTCGATTTCTTTCTAACGCATTAAATTGTATGTGACAAAAAGGCACGTCGGTGATTACATTTCGTCGGTGACATTTTTATAACATTTCTTCTAGTTATTCTAGTTGTCGATAGATGGCGCCATAATAAAAAAATATTTTTTTTTAATTAGATAATATTACAAATATAATCTGTATAATTTATAAGACTATACAAATCAAAGAAAATACCACTTTATAAATGCGAGAAACACATTTAATTTGTTTTTATTCCATATTGAAAATAAAATGTAACAACTGTCAGATTTAACTAAAATGTCATGTTAGAATAAATGTCATAAATGTGTATTATCACGGACTTACCCTTTTTCCTATCATTTGTTACGCACTGAAAAATTATCATGAAAAGGACAATATTTAGTAAATAAAATTAGTTATTAAAATGCAGTACTGCAAGCAAAATACAATTAATTAAATTTACCTTTATATAATAATTGCATATCATATCAATATTGTGGAGCAACATATAATTTTTTTTTCAATGACAGTAGATATGACATGTACGTCAATTTGACAATTTCAATTGACAATATGAATTATTTTAAGAAAGTTGCAATATTTCTCCGCTATCCGCGCACGATCGTTTAACGTATCCCTTCCAAGTACTTGCACACCGCGAATAACTTTATTATTTGTATTCTGATTTCCAAGATTCTTGCATCAGTTTGTAGGTACCTACATGTATTGACATTGTTTGTCATTATTCTGGTAACAAAATTTTTGAAGTGAAAACTTCTTTAGGGACGTTGTGCGATTTTTGGATAGGGGAAAAAGCATTGAATTCGCGACCGTCATCGCGACCGTCATTGCGACCGTCATCGCTTATGCTATGACGTTTAATGATATTCAACTTCACAAAATAAATTAAAAAAATGGACATTCTTTTTGGGAATTGGGATATTAAATTAATGTTGGAGTTTTTTCAAACGCTACAACAAGAAGACCAGTTTCAGGACTTCCCAGGTGCACAAACCCCACAGATGAATGTTATTGTTCGACTGTTCGAATAAGTGCCAATTCGGTCAGATACAAATTAAGGGAATTTGGAATCAGAGACAGAATGCCTGCTACTGCTCCACTGTTAACGAGGGCACACCGTACAGCACGTTTAAGTTTTGCACCAGAACGTGTCGATTGGGATATTAACGACTGGACTAATATTCTTCTTGCTAGTAAGTCAAGATTGCTTTGTCTTGCATCCGATAATGCAAAGTGTCTGTCGGATCCACAAAGTGCAAATCTTGACTCATCAGTAAGAAGAATATCAGTTCAGTCGTTATTATCCCAATCGACATGTTCTGGTGCAAAACTTAAACGTGCTACAGTAGAATCTCGATTATCCGTCAGGGCACCGGACTAAGGGTATGACGGATAATCGAAAAGACGGTTAACAGAACATTAAAAAATAAATAAAAATTCATAGTACAACTCTCAAATTTCATTTGTATGGTTTGTTTGACAATATAAGAGGGATTTGTGTTCGTACAATCGAATCAGTTTAAAATATTCTGAAATGTGTTTGTTTTACTGTTGCTTCATATTTTGCGACGGCTGAATTTCTTAATCGGCATAAGATCATGCAATCTACTTTATTGGCTTCTTCTTGTCGAGAATCCCACTCGATGAATTATTGCATATGCGATGCAGCTTCTCTAGATTATTTACGCAAATCTTTGTCAGTTACAATAGGTTCATCAATATAGCTACAGTCAAATTCCAAGCCTGTGTCAGCTTCCGAATATGTTTGGTCCGCCTTTGTTGCCATTTCAATGATTTCTTTATCTGTCAGCAATGGATAGCCGTTTGTGTCCTCATCACAAATCAAATTAACTTTTTTTTATTTTTTTGCATTAAAATGATTGCTAATGTAGTCAATACAACTTCTGTATGTACCCTGACGGTTAACAGAGGTGACGGTTAATGGAGAGACGGATAATCGAGGTTCCACTGTATAAGGTGCGCACTCGTTAACAGTGGAGCAGTATCAGGCATTCTGACTCTGATTCCAAATTGCCTTAATCTGTTTCTAACCGAATTGGCCCTTTACGAACCGAACATTACGGATCACGGGCTGTGAAAAGATCATGTAGCAGTTGTCTAGCCGTAACATGATGTGTACGCAAAGTCTGCATATGTAAATAATGTTCATATGCGGGGTTCGTGCACCTGGGAAGTCCTGAAACTGGTCTTGGTTCTTGTGTATCCTCCACTTTCTGTATACCTTCTTAAAGCACTTGAAACGCTAGATTATGGATTCCCATAACATCAGCAAGATATTGCTGCGATCGTCCATCTCCAATTAAAGCTATAATTTGAGCTTCTTGTTCTGACGTTATATTACTCATTTTTTTAAGAACACACCTCCTTATTGAAAATTCAAGCAGACATAGCACACAGATCAAATTCTTGAACACAAATGTCCAAAATAAATATATTCATTTAACAATGTTTTGTTAACTGTTCTTTTTTTTTCGACAAAAACACTTACTCACTTACTAGCCAACGCCCACTCTTGGCATGTTAGCCATTTGGTGGCGCGCCACAGTGGTTCCAAATGCTGAAAACGTGGTCATGAAGCGCAAAAAGTCCCTATCTAGGGATTTTAATGTTTACAGTTGTTTTCTCATACTATCGTAGAGTCGTAATACGCAGGTATAAGGATCAGACTGGATGTATTCTGGTTCATAGCTCAGGAATAAGTGAGCCATGTCCGAGGTTATTTTGGCCGGCAGAGAAAGTGAAAAAGAACGCGTATATTGAAAAGGCTGTAAAACGTTTTGTAGTTTACCAATTTTATCGCTGAGTGCGGCTCTGAATGGAGATAAGAAATGTTTTTCCTAACACGGGCTCCGTAAAATTGTTATTTTTCAGCGATAAAACAAAGTAATAAATTGTGAATTTGTGCCGAATTATAGTCGAAACTGTAAGTGTACAAGATTTAATTAATTTCTTTGTTAAAACGTTTTTGAATTTAATATATTGGGACAGTTTGTTAAATCTATTATAAACAATTTTTCGTTATCAGTGGTTTCACGTTAATTACACCTGTCGTGAAACAGACCCAATACCTGTTTTTGCAGGTGGTCAGGGTCGGATCCGTTTTATTGACAAAGAGTGTTTAATAAAATTAATTAACTATGGTAAATAATGTTACCACAATGCAATCCAATATCAACAAAATGTCTCACAAACATATTCTTTAGCAACATTAAAAGTTCAGTTTCCTTCTAAAGAGAACGGGATCATTGTTATACGTATATATATATATATATATATATATATATATATATATATATATATATATATATATAACATGCTAGGGAACTACCAGTACTTGAAAAAGATGAAAATATATTGATTCAAAAAAATAAAAAATGGGTTAATAATAATAATAATAATAATAGCTTTAACCCATGAGAATGGAGAATAATAATTTATGTTTAGGATCGCTGCCTGGGGATCGCCAGGGCACGTCTGGAGCCGGCGCTGGACGTGACAGCATGCGGGACGTCGGTGGCAGGGTGTTGAGGAGGCGGGCCCCTGTCATACAATTAGCTACAGCCCAACCACAACCACAAGCGAGCCAAACAACAACAAGAGCTCCACCCGCCGAAGGTGCTGCGCTGGATCATCAGCCGGCGCTCACTCAAGCGGGACGGCCGAGGCAGCGCATGAAATGGACTGTGTCCATTAATGAAAACATTTTGCGCTTCTACTACAAGGTGACAAACCTCGGTCAAGAAACAATCGGCTACCGACAACAGCTGTATGCCGAATTTTGCAGGACGTACCCAGATATTCAAGTATCGGAGCAACGAGTATCAGACCAATACCGGGTAATTATAAGAAACAACCTTATCCCAGAGACTAGACGCAATATCATCAGAAGCGAAGTCGAACGGGAGATTCATAACGATGTTGTAATTGAAGATCAAGTCCCCAATGAAGTTCATGAGCAGATTCCTGAGCTTGCCATACAAGAAACTCAACCTGACAATACAGAGCAGGAAAACAACGAGCTACATGATAACCTAGTAAGCGAAATGGCACGTGCTGTATATGAGTTTAATGGAACAAACCCACTTAGCAGACCACCGCTACCACGAATAAACTCTTGTAAGAAACTAGGGGCGCTGTTACAAATTGTGAACACTGAAGTCCTACCCAATTATGTCGTAGAAGCCCACACATTAGAATATTTGCACATGCTAATCTACTGTGCAGCAACAGCAATTGCTAATGTAATGGGCGTTAAGATCAGAACACGACGGGGTACTAACAACGGAAGGACTGGTAACAGAATTGCACCCTGGGAAAAAAGACTGCTCGGAAAGATTGAATTGCTACGTAGGGATATTGGTCAAGTCACAGAATATATACGAGGTGTAAGAAGTACAAGAGTCATCAGGAGAGCTGAAGAAATAATACGGAATACTGCAAGACACTCAAGATACGATCTAGAAAACAACACAGCCCAACAGTGCCTGGATACATTAAAACAAAGACTCTCAGTTTATTCAGGACGACTAAGAAGGTACAAAGTGAGTAACAACCGAAAATCCGACAATGCCCTTTTTGAGACTGCTGAGAAGGCGTTCTATCGGAAACTCAATTCCACCGTAAAAAATCTCGATAAGTCTTACCCAAGCCAAAAAGAAATTCATGAGTTTTGGGGAAATCAACTTTACACGCCAGCTGCTCTTAACAACAATGCTGGATGGATAGAAGATACGGCACAGAACTGCCAACACTACACTACTACTCTCTACGAATCCTTCACCACTGAAGAAGTCTCAAATATCATCAAAGAGCTTCATAACTGGAAATCTCCTGGACCAGACGGAGTTCAAAACTTTTGGCTCAAGAAGTTCTCGAGTGCTCATGAATGCTTATCAACACTAATTAATCATGTTATTTCTAATCCGCAGGATATTCCATCATTCCTAACTCAGGGAACCACTTATTTAATACCGAAGGATCAAAATAACACCCAAGATCCAGCAAAATACCGCCCAATTACTTGCCTTCCAACTTTGTATAAATTGGTCACATCCTGTGTAGCCCGGCGTATCTACCAACACTGTGCTCTGAACAATATCATAGAGCCTCAACAGAAAGGATGCGCTAAGGGTTCCATGGGTTGCAAAGAACAACTAATCATCGACTCAGTCATTTCTAATCAAGCATATTCCAAAAAGAGGAATCTATTTACTGCTTTTATTGATTACAAGAAGGCCTTTGATTCAGTGCCGCATGAATGGCTTATAGATATTTTGAGAATATATAAAGTCGATGATAATATAGTGACCTTTTTACAACATATAATGACAGAGTGGAAAACTAGAATTCACCTTCAAATACCTGGTGAAAGTAACATCGAAACTGAAAATATCGTAATCAGCCGGGGCCTGTTTCAAGGAGATTCGTTGAGTCTTCTGTGGTTCTGTCTAGCTATGAACCCACTATCTCAGCTATTGAACTCCTCAGGTGCAGGTTTTAGCATCAAAAATAACAACAATGTGGTGGCGAAGCTTAATCATTTATTGTACATGGATGATTTGAAATTAATGGCTTCCACTCGAAACCAACTCGACGAGATGCTAAAAACTGTAGAAACTTTTTCTAATGATATTAATATGCACTTCGGACTAGATAAGTGTCGTATTTTAAATATAGTCAGAGGAAAAGTACAGCCCGGAGGATTCGATATGCAAAATGGCCAGAACATCGAGGCCATGGGTGAAAACGATATGTATAAATATCTTGGAGTAAAGCAAGCGAGGAAAATTGACCATAAACAAATGAAAACAGAGATAACTACTGAGTTTATACGAAGGGTAAAACAGCTGCTTCGCTCACACCTTAACAGTAGAAATTTGTTTAAGGCACTAAACACCTACGCATGTTCCGCGCTTAGCTACTCATTTGGTATTATTAAGTGGACAAAAACAGATATAGAGGCTCTTCAGCGAAAAGTACGAACACACCTCACAAAGGCACAAAAACACCATCCTAAAAGTGCAGTAGAAAGAACAACATTACCACGGAATCTAGGAGGAAGAGGACTTATGGATATAGGTGAGCAATTAGATAAACAAATTGCTAATTTAAGAACTTATTTTCAGATGCAGGCTGAGACATCTACTCTACATCGCGCTATCTGCGCAGTAGATGACACAACACCGATCAAACTGAGGGAACCAGAAATGCGCATAAACCACCTTACTAAGGACGAAAAAGTGCGCGCCTGGATGGGTAAACCTCTGCACGGGCGACATCCCAATGAGGTCAGCCAAGATTATGTCGACAATATAGCGTCGAACTACTGGTTGACATCAGGAAAGATGATCCCTGAGACGGAGGGTTCATTACTGGCCATTCAGGATCAGGTTATACCAACCAGAAATTACCTGAAATATATCATCAAAGACCCTCAGATTCAAAACGACAGATGCCGATATGGATGTCAAGCCCAAGAAACCATCCAACATCTTACAGGGGGCTGCCAGGCATTTGCTGCAACTGAATACAAGGAACGGCATGACGCAGTGGGAAAAATCCTTCATCAAGAGATAGCTATCAAGCTGGGACTTCTCCAAACAGACCATCTCCCGTATTATCAATACGTCCCTGAGAGTATGCTTGAGGATGGCAACTACAAGCTATACTGGGACCGCACTGTGCTCACAGACCAAACAGTGGCACATAATAGACCAGATCTCGTACTAGTTAATAAATTAACAAGACAAACAACACTAATTGATGTGGCGATACCTAACAACAATAATCTACGTAGTAAATTTACTGAAAAGATCGCCAAGTACAGAGATCTAGAAATTCAAATACGAAGGCAATGGAGAATGGAAAGTACCCAGACGATACCGATTATTATGTCTACTACTGGAGTCATTCCGAAGACCCTCCTCGAAAGCATAAAAAAGCTGGGTCTGAATGAACATCTTTATAAGACCATGCAGAAAGCTGTACTACTCGCGACGGCCAGATGCGTACGAAAATTTCTGGGAGATACACCTGCATTCCAAGTCACCTAGGGCTCGATAACACGGAAAGAGTCCCACCAGAGCTCAATCCTTTTGATACCGTAGGTATCTGGGATGAGTCAATTTTCCCCTTAGAGGAAGTGTGAGCCGTATGGCTAAATCTGGATAGCTTTATTGCCCAACAGTTTCCCATTTATAGGACAAATACAGAAAAAAAATAATCACATAATTCATTAGTATAACATCTACAAAGTAATAGTAGAGACCTAATATAAGTAAAGAGAAGCCATTTTTAACAAATCATTAAGTGAGCACGAAAAAATATCACAATGATTGCAAATACTATTATAATTCTTACACATGACAAAAAGAGGCGATTTAACTAATATATTTGTTCTTGCTCTTGGACACTTAAATAAAACGTTTGATCTAGATGTAACTCGAGGAACTTTGAAATTAATTTGTGCTAATAAATCACTACAGTCAATACTGTTATGTAATAATTTATACAAAAATGTTAATGAACTAATTTCTCTCCTTAATTCTAAACTAACCATGTCAACTCTACAACATAATGTATTATTATCACATCCACGGTTAGGATAGATTCCATCAATTTTAAATATCAGATATTTTTTTAAAGTTAGAAAAAAAAAGTTTTTTTAAAGGGTTAGAGGTAAAGTGATAAAGAATTATAATGATAAGTCATATATGGTAAAAGATACTAATGGAACTATTTACAGACGATATAGGAGATATTTAAATAAAACAAACTTGCCATTTTACGATCATAATGAAGTGGGCGATTATAATTTTGCTCATAATTTTGAAAATACTGATGACTTAATGACGCTGGCAGGGGGCCCCAATAATGACATTAGCTTGGATCAAATTAATGATTCTGTGTTGCTCGATAATGACAATTCTTTAAACCTTGAAACTTCTAGCAATAGTGATAATATAGATAATATTTCAGAAAATTTAAATTCTTATGTTGGGGATGAAATTAGTAATGATGATATACCTAGTATCGCTAGAGGTATAGGTAAGAGAGATCGTAAGTTGCCTTTATATCTAAAAGACTGAGCTTAATGTTGATGAGATATAGGTATAACTGAGAGAACTTTATTTAATTTTAAGTGTCCTTTATTTTTATTTAAGCATTTCTACATATTATGTCATAATTAAGTTTAGGTTTTTTAAATAGGTATTAATTCTTAAATACACTGTAAAAAAATGAAAATAAGAACGTGTATTGTATATCTTATTTAGGTAGAGACTGCCTATAACTTGATGTAACTAACTTCACAGGATGTCAAGACAGCATTGACAGGAGGCAGTTGCAAGCTAGGGGGCAACCTAGAATATACCCACATGTAATCTAACTTGTAACCAATTGATTTTATTATTAAATACCTTAGCTAAACCGAAGTCTAGTTATTTTACTATCGTATTTAATACATAAACAGTTTTGGGGTTGTTTATTTTCAACCACTAAGGAATAAAAATCATCTGAGCAAAAACAAATAAAAATCTCTTAATTAACACGTTTCTTTAACGAAATACCTAAATGAAGTCTTATTTTGCCACACAAAGCACATACATAAATGAACAATTACTTATGACCATTTAACGTTACAAACAAAATTGTTTTGAGTCAATATAAGCTCCTGCCAATTTTGTGACATTTGTGACGTCAGACTTAGGCTGTCCATTATAGTTGGTTTGTATTTTAGGTTATCTCGAAGATGAAATCAAAATGGAGATTAAGGAAGAAGTCATTGAAGATTCATCCTACCAAAGAAATGATATGACTGGACACACTCAAGAAAAAACCTCAAATAAAAATATGAAAGTTGTGATTGAAAAAAAACTATATAAGTGTGAAATTTGTTTTAAACAGTTTAGTGGAACATTTAATTTCAAGCAGCATTTAAGAGTGCACACAGGAGAAAAACCGTACAAGTGTGAAATTTGTTTTAGGCAGTTTTTTCAGGCATGTGATTTAAAAGTACATTTGAGAAAACATACTGGCGAAAAACCTTACAAGTGTGAAATTTGTTTTAAGTCATTTATTATAAATGCAAGTTTAAAAAAACATTTGAGAACACATACTGGAGAAAAACCGCACAAGTGTGAAATTTGTTTTAAGCTGTTTAGTGAAGCAAGTAATTTGAAAAAACATTTAAGAGTGCACACTGGGGAAAAACCCTATAAGTGTGAAATTTGTTTTAAACAATTTAGTAGAGCAAATTATTTGAAAAGACATTTGAGAAGGCATACTGCAGAAAAATCATACAAGTGTGAATTTTGTTTTAAACAGTTTGGTGATACAGCTGATTTCAAAAGACATTTGAGAGGGCATACTGCAGAAAAAGCATACAAGTGTGAAATTTGTTTTAAACAGTTTAGTGGAACATTTAATTTCAAGCAGCATTTAAGAGTGCACACAGGAGAAAAACCGTACAAGTGTGAAATTTGTTTTAGGCAGTTTTCTCAGACATGTGATTTAAAAGTACATTTGAGAAAACATACTGGAGAAAAACCTTACAAGTGTGAAATTTGTTTTAAGTCATTTATTATAAATGCAAGTTTAAAAAAACATTTGAGAACACATACTGGAGAAAAACCGCACAAGTGTGAAATTTGTTTTAAGCTGTTTAGTGAAGCAAGTAATTTGAAAAAGCATTTAAGAGTGCACACTGGGGAAAAGCCTTACAAGTGTGAAATTTGTTTTAAGCAATTTTCTTTTAAATGTAGTTTAAAAAATCATATGAGAACACATACTGGAGAAAACCATTGAAGTGTAAAATTTGTTTTAAACAGTGTAGTGAAGCAGGTTGTTTGAAACAACCAGTACAAGTGTGAAATTTGTTTTAGGCAGTTTTCTCATATAAATAATTTGAAAAGACATTTGAGAGTGCACACTGGATAAAAATGTTAGAAGTATGAGATTTGTTTTACTTAAGGGCACCCAAAGTCCCGTTTAACGACAATGTTAATATTATGTCGCATATATCTGTAACCAAAGCACTTATTGAGACCTAATTTTTTTCAATTTTAAAACGAGACGTATTGTTTAGTTTCACGCAGTCCCGGATTAAGAATCTTGAGGCCTCTAGGCAACCCAACCCTACAAAATCTCGAATAAACCCTGCATCACCTAGCGGTATGCATTAGATAGGTATTACATTAGCGGACATTTTGTAGATGAAAACTTAAATTTTTGTTTCGTTTTGTAAAACGTGTTGCTTGAAGAAATAAAACACAGACATTGTCAAGAAACTGTTTATTTATCTACAGGGTGTCCCAGACTAATTTATCCAGGTTATATCTCTTAAACAAATAGAGATTTTCGAATGGGACAAAAACGGATCTATTCCATTTGTAATACACTTTAATATGGCGTAGAGAAAATCATCCCCTAAATATTCATCCCTTAGTTACAACTCCCAATTTTAATTTTTTTAATAGCACCCTGTACATTTTTTATACCTAGTTTTGGGTGTGGTCTTCTATCGTCTATTCAACAGATTTTTAAAAATAAAATCGGTTCGTAAGTAATCAAGAAAATATCAGTTTATTTTTGGTAATTATGTGTCCCAGACTAATTTATCCAGGCTATATTTCTTAAACGAATAGAGATTTTCGAATGGGACAAAAACTTATCTATTACGATTATTTATCTCAACCGATTTTATTTTAAAAAAATTTGTTGAATAGATTATAGAAGACCACACCCAAAACTATAAAAAATGTACAGGGTGTTATTAAAAAAATTAAAGTTAGGGGTTGTAACTAAGGGATGAATATTGGAATAATGGAATAGACCAGTTTTTGTCCCATTCGAAAATCTATTCGTTTAAGGCTATGGGTACATAATTCGCAAATATTTTACGGCTATCCCTACCTTTTCCGTCTTTACATGGCAAATTACGTGTAGTAAAATTCACACTGGTATGGATATGTAAATATTACTAGAATGTCGTTCTACTTGACAATTTCATAACTAACTTAAAGTGATGGCTTTTGAATGTTCTTGGATAACTGTTATTTTTTTTATAAGTGCAAATTATTAATTCAGTTAATAAATATGATAATTTTTTCACTAACTATGTATTCAGTGATTGTAATAGTTTATATGTACCTACAACAAAAACTAATACTCAATCGAGAAAAGAGGAAAAGTGTTAAAGTGATTTTTTAATAATATATTGTTACTATGGAACGCTTACAATTTTGAACATCTTCAACAACAAAATACTTGGATCATATCTAGAATCGTATTTCTCAGTAGGTAGCTATTTTTTATAGGTATTCCGATATAACAACGACCTTCACCGATCTGTTTAAGGGATAAAAATGATTTGATTGCTATTCTTACTTTTGCATTTGAGTACCGGTAATCAGACCGAGAATCGTATTTCTCAGTAGGTAGGTTTGTATAGGTTTTCCGATATAACAACGACCTTCACCAATCTGTTTAAGGGACAAAAATGATTTGATTACTATGATTAATTTTGTTACTTTTGCATTTGAGTACCGGTAATCATATAGAAAATCGTATTTCTCAGTAGGTAGGTATATTGTATACGTATTCCGATACTAGGCTTAGCTACGCCGGGGGCCAGCGTAGCTAAGCGGTAGTGTGCTTAGCTCGCGTGCCGGTGGTCCAAAGTTCAAATACTACCGCCGCCCGGCAAGAACAACTAGACATTTTTAAAATGTTTATAGGCCCTAGGTCGACTCAGCCTGAATAAAATGAGTACCTTGGGTAAAACCAGGGGTAATAATAGGGGATTGAAGCGTAGTACTGGCCCTGTTACCTTCCTTGTATACCCTAAGCTCTAGATATAGCAGACTACCCTGCTATACTCCCAAAGCCACGTGAGCGGTATAAAACGGGAGACTATTATTATTCCGATATAATAACGACCTTCACGAAGTACGAAGTAATCAGAGTAATCAAAGTAGAGACAATAGTCGTTACTCGCTCTGTTACGATCGGTACGAAGTAATCAGAGTAATCAAAGTAGATATAATAGTCGTTACTTGCTCTGATACGATTGGTACGAAGTAATCAGAGTAATCAAAGTAGATACAATAGTCGTTACTCGCTCTAATACGATTGGTATGAAGTAACGAAGTAATCAGAGTAATCAAAGTAGATACAGTAGTCGTTACTAGCTCTGATACGATTGGTACAAAGTAACGAAGTAATCAGAGTAATCAAAGTAACGATTTGCCTCTCTGTATAGTAATCGTTACTTTCGGTATTCGTAAGTAACGAGTACTTTGTAACGAATAGTTACTTTTTCAACATCACTATTCTTAAGGTGCCGTGCATTTCTGCGCAGGGGTCCACGCGTACATTGTCTTGTCATGTGAAATGTTAGATTTTGAGTTATAGAATGCATCAAATATTGCTGTTTATTATAAAAATTCTTTTATACTATATACTCATAAGTTCAGAACTAGAAACAAAAACTATAGTAAGTCTTTTGTACACAATTTTGTGCATATCTCAATTTTCCCATAACACTATGTGGATTAACACGAACACACATTTTATCCTGCATAGTAAAAAACTAGGATAGCTCCTGGTTACAGTTCCTAAATATTATAAGTTTTACTGGCTAGTAAATTCCATTAAAAAAAAAAAGAATGTGTCTGTACTTTGTACGCACGTAAGAAGTTATACTTCTATTATATGATTTCAACGAAATCAGTATACTTTAAACAGTTCATCTATATTTTATTTAAATATTAAACTAATTTTAATACTTACTACTTTCCAAAAATTTTTATTAAAACAATACCTACCAAAAATTAAAAAAATAACAGAATAAAACACAAGCAAACACATTGAAACATGAAACAAAGAAACGATTTCTAAACAATTGTTGAGAAAATTTTAACTAAATACGTATTTTCTGAAAAAAAATATAATAAATATACTTACAATCATAAAATGTATAAAAAAAAAATAAAAATTTGCATTGGGAATTGAACTTGCGTCTATCAGGTTGTTAGATTATTTTGAACTCACCCCACGCAGAATTTAACTACCGAGACACGTGAACGAAGTGGGAAGATATAGAATCTAAACGTTTTAAAAATGTTTTTGATAGTTGCTTATTCTCTTAGTTTAATCAAATAACTTTGATTCTTGTGAAATTAAAATACAACAAAATATAAACTAAAAAAGCAATATATTAGATGGAGATTTTTGTTTGTAAATCAAAGCATTACCTAGGTAGGTAAGTAGCTAGGTTAGCTTCTTTTTCTTCAAGTGCCGTCTCCTAATCGGAGGTTGGATATCATCATCACTATCTTTACTCTATCCACCGCTGCTCTAAAGAGTTCTGTAGAACTGCATCTAAACCAGTCCCTTAAATTCTTTAACCATGACACTCTCCTTCTTCCTATACTCCTTCCGCCTCTTATCTTTCCCTGTATTATCAGTCTTAGCATTTCATATCGCGGTCCCCTCATTACGTGTCCCAGATATTGTAACTTTCTTATTTTTATTGTGTTTATTATTTCGCATTCTTTACCCATTTCTCGCAGTACTTCCGTGTTCGTTTTCCTCTGTGTCCATGCTATTCTAAGCATTCTTCTGTAACACCACATTTCAAATGACTGTAGCGTATTTATGTGTTCTTGCTTTAATGTCCAGCTTTCAAGTCCATATTGTAGTATCGAGAACACGTAGCATCTCAAAGCTCTTGCTCTCAGTTCTAAGCTAAGGTCTTTGTTGCAGAGAACTGTTTTCATTTTTACAAACGCATTTCTTGCTATTTCTATCCTGGTCCTTATTTCTGTTGTTTGATCATTTTTCTCTGAAATCCAGGTTCCTAGGTATTTGTATTTATCAACCCTTTCTATCGGTACATTTCCCAAATGTATGCTTGTTTGTATGTTTGTTTTCTTAGTTATTATCATGTATTTGGTCTTTTTTATATTCATTTTTAGTCCATATTCTTTACAGAAATTGTTTGTTTTGTTCAGTAGTAGTTGGAGTTGTTCAGCAGAGCTTGCTATAATCACGGTGTCATCTGCATATCTTATGTTGTTAATAGATCTTCCGTTAATTATTATTCCTTCACTTTGAGATAGCAATGCTTCTTCAAAAATGGCTTCACTATATGCATTAAAGAGTAATGGAGACATAATACATCCCTGCCGAACTCCTCTCCTGATTTCAATTTCTGGACTGGGTTCGTTATCTATTACAATTTGTGCTCTTTGATTCCAGTAAAGGTTTGTTATTATTCGTAAGTCCCTGTTGTCTATGTTTTTTGTCTTTAGAATTTGGACTAATTTTTCATGTCTTACTTTGTCAAAAGCCTTCTCAAAATCAACGTAACAAACATGCACATCCACATTCATGTCCATGCATCTTTGAGCTAACACATTAAAAGCAAATAACGCCTCTCTGGTTCCTAGTCCGTTTCTGAACCCAAACTGACTATCATCTATTCCTTCTTCTAGTTTTTTGTTTATACGACCATGTATTATTTTCAAGAATAATTTGAGAATGTGACTTATTATTGATATTGTTCTGTATTCACTGCAATCTTTAGCGTTTGTATTTTTAGCGATAGCACAAAAGATGGAGAGTAACCATTGTTTTGGTATGTTTCCTGTTTTGTACACTGTGTTGAACAAGTCTACGATAATGTCTAAGGTTTCATCATTTATGCATTTTAAGTTTTCTACTGGGATTTGGTCTGGACCTACTGCTTTACCATTTTTGCTGTTTTTTAATGCCGATTTAATTTCTTCTTTTAATATCTTCAAAACCGTATCATCTTCTACTTCGACTTCCATCTGCTCTGTTCTATTGTCTTTGAACAATTCATTTATGTATTCTGTCCATCTCTTTAATTTTTCGTTAGTACTCAACACAAGTTTCCCATCTGTATCTTTTAGTATTCCCGGTTTTCTTTTTCTGTTGATCTGCGTTAATTCCTTAATTTTTTTTATGTGTGTTAAAATTATCATGTCTTTTCTGGTGTTCTTCTATTTCTGCGCATTGTTCTTTTAACCACTGTTCTTTCGCCTGTTTAATTTTGGATTTTATTTGTTTATCCACATTTTTGTACATCTGATTATCTTTGTTTTTATGCTGACGTCTTTCTTCCATTAAATCTAAGATTTCCTCCGTCATCCATTGTTTCTTTTTGTATCTGGTTGGTGTAAGAATTTCTTTTTGACATTTATCTATTTCTGTCTTTATTAATAACCATTTTGTCTCTGTTTCAGTATTTTGCTGGATTTGTTCTTTAACATTCATTAAACGGTTATTAATTTCATCTGTCAGGCGTTGTTTTATGAGTGGGTTTCTTAGTTTACTTGTATCGATTTTTACATCTGTTGTTCTGCGTTTTATTATTTTCATTTTGAGCCTAATTTTGGTCACTACTGGATTGTGATCTGATCCTATGTCGGCACCTGGATAGGTTTTTGAAGATATAATTGCGTTCTTGTATCTTTGTCTTAGGTTAGCTAGGTAGGTACATTTTCCAAATAGGTATTTAATTTGTAATTTTTTATTACAATACTGAAACATTTACAATAAGGTACGTACCTGTTGCTTTTAAAAACTATTTAAAAAGTCACTACAATAATTATTATAAACTTGCTTTTTGTCTCTGTCCTCACAACAAGAAAAACTAATATACACAACATTTTTGTTTATGCATAATATCCATTTGAACAAATATTGACAGATGATTTTAACACCCAATCAGATCCCGTATAACGTTTGAGCGACTAAAACCATTCTGTCGGTGTGCGCATGCGCCCGGCAAAGTAAAAATTCACCCTCGTGCCTAAAGAAGTATAACTTCAAAAATCCATTATTGTAATCTAGAACCTAGAGTTCATGTCCTTTAGACAAGCGAGGGTCTTGAACTCAACCATGTAATGCTTGTTGGATGCAATAAGGTGCTTTTCGTCGCTTTCGTGAAAATAAGAATCATTCTTTTCTGATACATCATCGGGTTTACTTTTATCGCCATACATTTCCAAATCTTCCTCCCAATTTGCCGTGGGTCCTGGAACTGGTAAATCTTCTCCATAGAAAACCGGCTTTATTGCTGAGATAATATGTGGATATTCAATTTTACGCTTGCTTTTCCTTGAAAACACATTAATATTCGTAGACATTTTAGATATCCCAGTGTTGTCAAATTATGCACAATTTTTAGAAAAAATGTTAATTTGATAACATCACTCTCCGATATATTACAAATGATTGTTTAAAAACAATTTAGAAAAATATTCATAACTCAAAAATCGTAACTCATTTTTTTAAATCATAACTCAAAAATCTTACGTGTTAGAGGAACTTTTTTTATCATAATCATATTCAGAGAATAAAAATTAACAAAAAACAGCATATTGCATTTCACTCGCAAATTGGTTGTAAACTAGTGAAATCATTAAAGAGAGCCAAAACCGATGTAGCATTAGAGATTAGAAATTTCTATGAGTGGACAGATTTCAGTTAAAAATACAAATAATTACAAAAGTTGAGACCACGCTGCTATCTCAATAATGTTCCGCTCGCAACTTTTACGAGGGGCGAGAAAACATTAAAATATAAAAACTCGTATGTCACAGAAGATTTGACATGACTGAATTTGTTAAAACTGTTGTGACACTTCCACCTCCACGAACATCTAACCAACGAATTAGTCAAGGGAGAAATCAAAATTTGCTTAATAACCTGCAAGCTATAATTTCAGCCAAGAGGAGAAACTTTCGGGAAGAATTACCGGTAGGCGATGTACCTGAAGAGGATGAAAATGAAGATTTTTTAGAACATTAGAGGGCTATATTTCTGGGCTGTTTTTTTGTATATGTAAAATAATGTGTTATATATGTGCAATAAAAGTTCGTTATAAAAAAGCTTGTCCTATCAGAGATTTTTAATAAAATCCTAAGCTAAACCGTAAATCTTTCAAAACTCATGTAAAGTTGGATTTATAGTTTGACGTAGCGTAGACGTAGACGCAACGGAGACGCACTGGAAAAGATTAACACCGAATTTTGTGTACTCGTGTTTATAAATGAACGCAAGCGCCTGACAGAACGTAAGAGAAACGGAACGGAAGAGTTCACCAACTTTCATCTTTTACAGTGCGTTTCTTACGTCTGGCCAATCAAAAGGAAGAATTTTGTTCTGTCACCCAAAGTGGACACGCCCTCATCAATTTTGTAAAGATAAAGTTGTTTATCAACATACTCGAATTTTGTTAATTATTTGTTAATACAATGGATGTTAAGTTATTAATTTAATAAAAATATATCATGGAGTCATTTCAATATTTCAGATAAATATGAGTTGTTTATTAGCCAAATTCGGGGTTATCCACACCCACACATAGGTAATATACGATAGGTAAATCCAATAAACATTTTAAAGACCAGGAAATGAAACAAAATAGTTGGAAATCCCACGGCATGCGGCACCAAGGAGCATACCTTCGTTTATTTCCTAATCCATGTAACACACAAAACAGATACATATTATAATTATAATAAATAATAGTATAAGTATAAATAAATAAACACAAAGTTTGTTTACTGTTCGTATAATTTATAGGCTATGTTGTTGAATTAGAATTAAGTCATTGTTTACTCTTTCTACTAATGCGCAAAAATTCCGCTACGTCGATTTATAAATTAACATATTATTTTCTTACGTCTCCAGTCCGTTTCTTACGTCTCCGTTGCCTCTACGTCTACGCTACGTCAAACTATAAATCCAACTTAAGGTTTAAATTAATCACTTCCGTGCTTCCATAAATTTTTTACCTATATGTTACGGTCAATGATGTAAATTGGACATTGACGTGAATGGCCGGGCATTGTCATAAATGTCCATTTTCTTTGGTTATTAACGACAATGCCCGGCCATTAACGACAATAACCTTAAATGTTGGCCAATGTTGTAAAAACTTAACGGAAAATTAGATTTTTCATCAATAACCGGTCAATAACGACAGTGGCCAGAAGCAAATGGCCAATGTTGATAAATCGATGCCTCAGAAGCCAATCGGTGTAAGTTAATAAGTGTTGAAAATAAGATACTAAGATGTTTCTGAAAGTAGTTGCAGAAATATAAGTAGTTATTAAAAACAAATAAATCGTCTTTATTTATCATAATATGGGTAACATATTCATAATAGACCAGTAAGGATCTGTTTTTAGGTGGATGTGAGAGGTGGCATTCAGACTTTTGCGGATAAAGTTAGGTAACTTCAAAAATGAATAACCATTTTCAATTTCGTTGCAAAACGAAAATACAGCCGAACCATATTCCAGTCCAATCAGAGAGTGCTGCAAGCACCTCTACCGGTTTCGAAACTTATTAGTCTCTCATCAGGAGGCACATATGCTGCTCTCCCTGATCCAACCAAAACAAACCCCAGCGTGCAGTCCCGAATTGCAACGAACGAAATGGCATAGATGCCCTAGCGGCAACTGCTAGCAAAAGACTAAGTTTTCACTCTAATGGCATATAGCATATCCCACCAGAATGAAAACAATGGGAACCTTCTCTGGTTACACCTCCGAGGCTTCTACAATTTGCAAGCCATACAGATGCTGAGACTAAGGAAGATGAGGGAATTCTACAATTTACAATTCACGTCCCATCTGCTCAGCGCGGTAAAGTTCCAACGAGACTGGTTCCCTTCATACTCCACACAGAGTAAATGTAAATCAAAAATGAATAACCATTTTCAATTTCGTTGCAAAACGAAAATACAGCCGAACCATATTCCAGTCCAATCAGAGAGTGCTGCAAGCACCTCTACCGGTTTCGAAACTTATTAGTCTCTCATCAGGAGGCACATATGCTGCTCTCCCTGATCCAACCAAAACAAACCCCAGCGTGCAGTCCCGAATTGCAACGAACGAAATGGCATAGATGCCCTAGCGGCAACTGCTAGCAAAAGACTAAGTTTTCACTCTAATGGCATATAGCATATCCCACCAGAATGAAAACAATGGGAACCTTCTCTGGTTACACCTCCGAGGCTTCTACAATTTGCAAGCCATACAGATGCTGAGACTAAGGAAGATGAGGGAATTCTACAATTTACAATTCACGTCCCATCTGCTCAGCGCGGTAAAGTTCCAACGAGACTGGTTCCCTTCATACTCCACACAGAGTAAATGTAAATCAAAAATGAATAACCATTTTCAATTTCGTTGCAAAACGAAAATACAGCCGAACCATATTCCAGTCCAATCAGAGAGTGCTGCAAGCACCTCTACCGGTTTCGAAACTTATTAGTCTCTCATCAGGAGGCACATATGCTGCTCTCCCTGATCCAACCAAAACAAACCCCAGCGTGCAGTTCTGATGAGAGACTAATAAGTTTCGAAACCGGTAGAGGTGCTTGCAGCACTCTCTGATTGGACTGGAATATGGTTCGGCTGTATTTTCGTTTTGCAACGAAATTGAAAATGGTTATTCATTTTTGATTTACATTTACTCTGTGTGGAGTATGAAGGGAACCAGTCTCGTTGGAACTTTACCGCGCTGAGCAGAAGGGACGTGAATTGTAAATTGTAGAATTCCCTCATCTTCCTTAGTCTCAGCATCTGTATGGCTTGCAAATTGTAGAAGCCTCGGAGGTGTAACCAGAGAAGGTTCCCATTGTTTTCATTCTGGTGGGATATGCTATATGCCATTAGAGTGAAAACTTAGTCTTTTGCTAGCAGTTGCCGCTAGGGCATCTATGCCATTTCGTTCGTTGCAATTCGGGACTGCACGCTGGGGTTTGTTTTGGTTGGATCAGGGAGAGCAGCATATGTGCCTCCTGATGAGAGACTAATAAGTTTCGAAACCGGTAGAGGTGCTTGCAGCACTCTCTGATTGGACTGGAATATGGTTCGGCTGTATTTTCGTTTTGCAACGAAATTGAAAATGGTTATTCATTTTTGATTTACATTTACTCTGTGTGGAGTATGAAGGGAACCAGTCTCGTTGGAACTTTACCGCGCTGAGCAGATGGGACGTGAATTGTAAATTGTAGAATTCCCTCATCTTCCTTAGTCTCAGCATCTGTATGGCTTGCAAATTGTAGAAGCCTCGGAGGTGTAACCAGAGAAGGTTCCCATTGTTTTCATTCTGGTGGGATATGCTATATGCCATTAGAGTGAAAACTTAGTCTTTTAGGTAACTTCGTTAGTAATAATTGGTTTATGCTCCTTCTCAAACATGCCCGGAACATTAATAAAAAAAATTAAATATTTAAAAATTTCAAAAATTTTATAACTTAAAAACTGTTCATTTTAGAACAAAGTCCTATAGGAATAACACAAAAATAATGAAATTTTTTATCAGATGCGATTGGTTAAAAATGTCTTAATTTATCGCCCTTGCTTCAAAATAGCAATAAATATAAAATAAGTGGGCAAAACAATCATTATTCAATGATTTTCCATCACTTAGGTTACACTTGGAACCTTCCTAATTCGC
This sequence comes from Diabrotica virgifera virgifera, assembly GCF_917563875.1. Lineage (NCBI taxonomy): Eukaryota > Metazoa > Arthropoda > Insecta > Coleoptera > Chrysomelidae > Diabrotica > Diabrotica virgifera. Next base: position 282,592,858 of record NC_065443.1, on the reverse strand, counting down.
TTAGAAAATTTTTGTAATATGCTAAAACCGTACACCAAATTTCATTAAAATTGACTTACTAGATTTTGCATAATAATTTTGCAATCTAAACTTTTTTTAAGAAATTAAAATTTTTTAAAATCTTACACAACAAAAACTAGAACATACAAAGATTTGTCAATTTTTTTAAATATAAAGAAGTACTCCACCTATCTAATGCACTTTACAGAATTGAAATTGGATTATTTAAGCAGCCTGAGCAATGTTTTAAAGTTATATACAATTTTTTGGCTTATAAACAAATTAGTGCTGTGGCCAGGAGGGGGTGCTACGGGCTCCTTTATTTAGATGGACTTGCCCAAGTTTTTTTTATGTATTTTGACCCGTAGAACACGAATTTTTTGGGCAACAGTTGATCCGGATGTCGATAAGATTGTTATAAACAAAGAACTTGAGGAATTACATAAAATAGATTTTTCACAAAATAAAACATTTTTTTGTATTTCTTGGGAAATTCTAAGCAAACAATTTTCTTACAAGTTTTTTCGTAGGATGCATAGTTTTCGAGATAAACGCGGTGGAACTTTCAAATAATCGAGAAATTGCAATTTTTGAACGCGAATAACGTTTGATTAAAAAATAAAATAGCAGTTCTGCTGACAGTATTTTAAAGTTTTAAGTCAAATTATACCGGTTTTAATTATTTGCATTGCTAAAAATTAATTTTTTTATTAAACAAACCTATTTGTTTATAAGCCAAAAAATTGTTTATAAATTTAAAACATTGCTGGGCCCCTTAAATAATCCTATTTTAATTCTGTAAAGTGTATTAGATAGGTAGAGCACCTCTTTATATGTAAAAAAATTAGCCAACTTCTAAATGGTCTACTTTTTATTCAGAAAGATTTTAAAAAATTTGAACTTTTTTAAAAACATTTAGATTGAAAATTTATTATGCAAAATTTATTAGGTCAATTTTAATGAAATTTGGTACACGATTTAAGTATGCTACAAAGAATTTCCTAAGCGGATTACTAAGGTTCTAAGTGCCACCGAAGTGGTTAAAAAATATTGAATAACAACAGACTTATTTTGCCCCCTATTTTGTATTTATTGCTATATTGCAGAAAAGGTAATACCTTAAGACATTTTTTACCAGTCGTATATCATACAAAATTCAATTATCTTTATTTTATTTCTCTACGACTTTGTTCCAAAACGAATCGTTTTAAAGTTATAAGCAAAAAAAGCAGAAAAAAATCGATGTTTTTCGAAATTTTTAAATATTTGAATTTTTTTATTAATGTTCCGGGCATATCTGAGGAGGAGCATAAGTCAATTATTATTACTGAAGGTGTCACCTAACTTTATCTGCAAAAATCCGAATGCCACCTCTCACATCCAAAAATAGACGTTTTTTCGCAGATACTTACTGGTCTATAAATACAAACAAGGAAATAATAATATTTTTATATACAGTATACGCTGTGAGCTCGTACGTAGAGGGGATATTTACAAATTCGCGAACGCCAGTAGTGACAAGTTTGTAAACGTTTACTGGAAATTTGACATAAATGTCAAAGTGATTAATTTAAAATTAAAATTAAAAACATTAATTATAAACAATATTAGTTGGTCAAAGCTGTGGTATATATTTTTACCTTAAATATACTTACGTTTTAAATACTGAATTTAAGTTTTTTTAATGTTTCGTAATATCTAATTATAAATAATCTATTATAATCTTAGCGCCATCTACACGATTATTGGCAAAGTATCCGAAGTAAGAAATTGATATTTTATCAATAGAACGTCAAAATGATTAGAAAAATCTTTAAAAAATCGATTACAATTTAATTACTTTTTTGCGTTGTAAATATTAAGCGATAACAATTAAATAATAAATTTAAAAATTACCGGTAAAAGTTGAATTAGTAACCGCTAGGAGCGACACCAGCGAAGCTCAGAGCCAATAGTGCAAATGAAAGGAATAAATTCGTTATTTCGTAAACCGGCGACTTGAAAGAAAAATCCCGAAACGATTTTTATTTTTAAATTATGATATTTTGGAATATATGGCATACTAGTGGTCATCCATCTGGGTGTGATGACGTAATCGATAATTTTTTTAAATGACAATAGGGGTCGTGTGCTACCTCATTTGAAAGGTTATTCAATTCTCTATTCAGTAACATAACCACTTATATAATTAATTATAAAGGGTGTCCAAAAAAAATTTTTTTAATTAAATTATTTAACAAAAAAAGAAGAATGTATGTAATTTACTTAATTCAAAATACATTTTACTGCTGTCATGAATCAGAAAAAAATGTTTATTTCACAAATTAATAAACAATGGTTTTCGCTTAAATTAATGTTTAAACTTCCAAGAGGCAGATGGCTGGCGGGAGCTGGCTTGATCATTTAATTTCATTCTATAAGTGCTTTGTTGTTTTTTTAGCATCCGGTGTTCTCAAAATATTTTTCGCTTCTTTAATTTCACTAATTCGGCTATTGTATTCGTCACAGCTTAAAAATGATTTATTGTCATCACGTTTTGACTTGACTATTAAGTTTATATAATTATTAAAACGAGTGCGCACATCGTTGATATCCATAATAACACTTATTAAATAAATTTACGAGTAATTTCAGCACGAAAACAATACACAATATACACACATGAAGTAAACAATAGTAAACCTACACATAACCTATCTTTTAGTCAAAATTTGAACATTGACCGATTAACAACGGGCATTGTCGACATTTACCGGGCGCATCTAAACATTCCGTATATGTATTTGGAGCCTAGGAGTTTTCTATTGGTTCGTTTCAGCACGCGGTCATATTTTAACCAATAGGCGGCGAGGTCCCAAACGCATATACGGAATGTTATTCGGTTCCAAATTCATATACGGAATGTTAAATATTCATACACCGAAAAAGATAAGTTTTTATTAGAGTCTGTTAAAATGAGATTAATTTTAAAATACTTGTTACTGTATTATTAAATAAAAATAAAACAAATATAGTATTTGGAATGTTATTTGGTGCGAAATTCATATACGGTATGTTATTAGATTCGTAGAACAAAAAGACGATTTTTATTAAAGCCAGTTAAAATGAGACTGGTTTTTAATAGTATATTATACAACGAGCATTTAATGATGATCATTATGAAGCGAGTATAAGGGATACGAAACGAGCCGCCTAGCGGCGAGTTTCATATAGAGTACTAGCTTCATAATGATAATTAAATGCAAGTTGTATACACGATTTTTTCTATGATCGTTCACAAAAAAAATATATTCAACTTCATAAATTTTGTAACCCAAACAAATTAAGTAGTTTGTCAGTCTGACAGTTTGTTTACATATTGAGAACTGTCAAAACGTATATATTTGACTCGCCATTGATTACTGCGCGTGTGCCACCTTTATCGCGAATGTCATATCGCGATTCTATTGGTTAAAAATCTGTATCATATTGAAAATCTGTATCATAATGAAGTTCATTATGATACAGGTAATGACATCATAATTGATATACTATAGTATTATAGTATGAGAATATGTAGGAAAATTATTGTTAATGTATTATTAAAGATCCATGAGGAAAAAGGTTTTCCTGTAGTTGGCTGTATACCATATAATACAAAAAAACGAATAAAGTCCTTTATAAAAGGTCTATATTTAAAATCCCTAAAAAGGGCTACATCACAGAACTAGTTTTCGATTGGTTGACCAATCATCATCAGTGCTTTCCTAAAATGAATATAACCTTATAAAATGGTGCAAAGGTTTTAAAATTTTGACTACGGTTAAAAAAAGTTGTACGTTATACTCACGTGATCTTACATGCTAACCACCAAAATATTTGTAATTATGTAATATATGTAAATAAAATTTGTAATATTATATTTTGGTGGTTAGCATGGTAAGGACACGTGAGTAGGTATAACCTACGACTTTTTTTAAACGTAGTCAAAATTTTAAAACCTTTGCATCATTTATCAGGTTATATTCATTTTAGGAAAGCACTGATGATGGTTGGTCAATCAATCTAAAACTAGTTCTGTGATGTAGCCCTTTTTAGGGATTTTAAATATAGACTTTTTATAAAGGACTTTATTCGTTTTTTTGTATTATATGGTATACAGCCAACTACAGGAAAACCTTTTTCCTTGTGGATCTTTAATAATACATTAAAAATAATTTTTCTATTCTCATACTATAATATATCAATTATGATGTCACTACCTGTATCATAATGAACTTCATTATGATACATATTTTCATTAGGATACAGATTTTTAACCAATAGAATCGCGATATGACATTCGCGATAAAGGTGGCACACGCGCAGTAACCAATGGCGAATCAAATACATACTCTTTGACAGTTCTCAATATGTAAACAAACTGTCAGACTGACAAACTACTTAATTTGTTTGCGTTACAAAATTAATAAATTTGAATATATTTTTTTGTGAATGATCATAGAAAAAATCGTGTAAACAACTTGCATTTAATTATCATTATGAAGCTCGTACTCTATACGAAATTCGTCGCTAGGCGGCTCGTTTCGTATCCCTTATACTCATTTCATAATGACCATCATTAAAAGCTCGTTGCATAATATACTATCAAAAACCAGTCTCATTTTAATTGGCTTTAATAAAAATCGTCTTTTTGTTCTACGAATATTTAACATACCGTATATGAATTTCGCACCAAATAACATTCCAAATACTATAATTGTTTTATTTTTATTTAATAATACAGTAACAAGTATTTTAAAATTAATCTCCTTTTAACAGACTCTAATAACAACTTATCTTTTTCGGTGTACGAATATGTAACATTCCGTATATGAATTTGGAACCGAATAACATTCCGTATATGCGTTTGGGACCTCACCGCCTATTGGTTAAAATATGACCGCGTGCTGAAACGAACCAATAGAAAACACCTAGGTTCCAAATACATATACGGAATGTTTATATGCTTACCGGGCAATGATAGAAATGTTATCAAAAATTTAAAATTATCATCAATGTCCAGTTTCTATGGACAATAACGTTAATATCCGGCCATTGTCGACAATGACCAATTCAACCGACCATTGTCGATATTGGCCGGATTTACGTCATTGTCCGTAACATATACACAAATCAAGTTCATTCAAAATTACAGTTTGATATCATTAATATTACGGATGGCGGCGCAGCAAACTAAAGTTAATTGCATTTTTCTGAAAACAGCCCAATTGGTAGATAGGACCTTTCAGCTTAGCGGGGCAGTATTGTACAAACGTCTGCTTGTAGTTCCTTTTCCTATCGGAGGTTGGCTATCATCACAGCTATCCGTACCTTATTGGCGGCGGCTCTGAAAAGATCTACTGAGCTGCAACTATTGGCTCCGTGCGTCTCCCCTCTATGTACAGAAATTGACAGTCACGTGACACGCTGTCAGTTTTGTAAGGACGTTTTAGTATTGACTCTTATGGGATTATTTTGTTAAACTTGAATATTTTATTTTCTAGTGATAATAAACGAATACAAATTGTTAGAATTCATTAGTTATTCTTTTATAATGTCATTTATAGTTCAACAAAAATATTTTTTGTCATTAATAAAGATTTATTGACCTAATTTGCGATAGTGAGGTTATATAGGATAACGTATCCGTACTTTTTGGAGTCAATTCGGATTTATCAGAGCTAAAAAGTGTATGTAATTTCCCACAACAATTTCATGTTCTTAGTAGATTCATAGAACATACTTTTTAGAAAAAGTATATACTAAGAATATGCGTAATTACCATTGCGAATGTGCAGAGCACATACTGAGTATATACTACATTACACTACTTAAACGTTCTATGTATATACTTAGAATGTACTACCGCACTTCTTTTCAGTATATACTAAGAATATACTTTTTAGAACATTCCAAGGACGTGCTATAAACCTTCTATTTATATACTTAGAACGTACTACCACACATCTTTTTAGTTTATATTAAGAACGTACTTTTTAGCATATTCCAAGGAAGTGCTATAAACCTTCTATTGATATACTTAGAACGTACTACTGCACATCTTTGTATTAAAAGAATATATTTTTAAGGATATTCTAAGTGCTATCAAGTGCTATATTGCTCAGAAGTATGTTTTCAGCATCACCTAATCTCATCTTAGGTTCTACTGGTTCTACCAAATAGCTATTATATTTACATATTTTAATGGCAAATGAGAATGTAGTTAGTACCTACATTCTGCAATATTACTTAAAAAGTAAGTACATATTTATAAATTTTAGTTATCTATATAAACTATTACAGTGGCGGTTATCCCTTTAGGTCAATTGGTCAATGACCTCCCTGTAATAATTGTACAATCAAACGATTATTATGTAATTATTTCCTTAAAAAAAGAAAATTGTCTGTATTAAAAATGTTCGGAATACAATAGTATCGTTCAAAGTTAAATTTTGCTTTTATTGTATTGACTTTTCAGTCATTTTGTTGTTGTAAAATATAGCGACAAAGATGCCGCCAAAAGATTACCGATAAATAAACATGAAATACGAGCTGTTTGACGGTACCGAAAAGCCAAATTTATCTTTGACTCAAACTACCGCAATATTACTCTTAAACAGCTAAATACGAACATTCACGATGGTCAAGAAATTTATTTGACCTCACTGTGAGAATACAGCACTGGGAATCCGAACGTTCACGAAAATACGCACTTATATGCAAGTTGGTACAAATCGTGGTCATTGACCGTAGACCGTAGGTATCGTTTTCGTTGTTGAGACTAAACTCTCTCAGTTTCTATCTTATCTACGGTTGAGACGTGACTATCTAGGCAGGGAGTAAGATTAGTTCGCAATTTACAAAGTTAAGTGCGTTCGTGAGATTAATATTATTTTATTATAGATTCTTATAATATGTCGGTAGTGGTTAGTATAAATGAACTCCAACGCCAAATGAAATTAAATTTTAATGAACGTTTGAAGTTTAAAGATTGCGGAATTTCAAAACCGTGTTTTTATTTATTTTAGGTTTTGAGTTTAAGTAGTTTGTTGATATTCTGGCTGTTATAATTACATATTATATCATACTATTTATCTGATTTATTTGACAATTAGTAATGAAGACTTGTTCCTTTTACTTATTTCATATTTACTTGTCAAATAAAGATCCGCTTAAATTTAAACAACATATTTCAAAATAAGTTATAAGAAACCAATACAGATGATGGAATAAGAAATTATTTAAAATGGGATTTGTAGGTCTTGTTTTTCCAAAAAAATCTTGAACCACCGGATATGACCTCCCCCTTCACTTACAGACCAGCCGCCACTGAACTATTATATTATAATATTTAGCTAAACTAAACTATGTATGAGTAACTAAAATTTATATACTTATATGTACTTACTTATATGTATTTATTAAATAATATTGAGTTACCAAAATATATTATTACTAGTACTTTAATTATCATTCGTCTTCATCCTTAACACTGCCACACTGCATAGATACATATTTTCGATTTCATATTTTACCGTTGTTACCTACCCTGATCCATTCAGGTAAGAAATGGTCAGAATAAGACAAGACGGGGTTAGGGGGATATGTATTGTGGAAGTGGAATAACAACATCAGTGCACCGGTGAGTGTTGCCAAACGGAGGGAAATTTCACTTTTTGCTGGAATTTTTAACATGAAAGGTGATAAAGGAAAAAGTTAACTCAAAAGGGAATTTTTGTTCCAGTCCAAATTATTAAATATTAAAAAAAATCAAAATATTTGAAAATAATTAAACATATCTTCTCAGATTTTGTAAACAGGAGGGAATTTTTTTATAAAAGTGGGAAGTTTTAAGGTTGACGGAAAAAGCTTACTCGATGGTTGGCAACACCAAATTCTTTGTTTGTGGGTTTTGGCATGCTTTGGTTCTGGAATGGCCCGTATCACAGCCTCCCGTATTGAATTTAATGTTACTTAAATTCAAATTCCAACGATGTAAAAATACTCGTGATAAACTCGAAATGGTAAAGTTATATCAATTATGAAAACGAATTTTTAATAATAAACGTTAATACAATTAATGTTTAAACTTTTTTACCATACAACAATTTTGAAATGAAATTCGTCCAATAGGTACTACCTACATACATAAATTTTATTAATTATTCTAAAATATAACGAAGTTGATAATCTATAAGGCTAATATTATACTTCCTATACATACATATTGTTTTTAAGATATTTTAAAAGTATCTACTTATAAGTATGTGTTAAGAATGTACTTATAAGTATGTGCTAAGAATATTCGATAAGGGTATATTCTAAGAATAAACTTTTACGAATATTCCGAGTTACTACGTACACGAATGTACTCAGTATATTCGGTACGAGAAGATACTTTAAAGTATATGCAAAGAACATGAAATTTAGAATGTTTTTTAAGGTACATGCAATGCTTGTACTAAAAAGATTATACTCCGGCGAATGTTGGTAGTATATGCTTAGAACATGATACGAACATCATTGTTATGTGGGTTGTACAAAACTTATAAAAACGTAAATAATATTATTATATCATGTGTATATTGCCACATCCTTTGTATATATAGAAAAAGTTAACCTCACTTCATCCTTATAACAGCGTTAATTAATTTTATTCTTTGATCTATTTTTTTTTGGGAATGAGGAAAATAAAAGTATTTCACATCACTAGTTTTCCATGTATTTTTACAGTAAACAACAGAACAAATAACGTGATATGGCATTTTTTTAAATGTCTCATTTAAACATACAATAAAGCGTCCTTACAAAGATTCAAGCAACCGCCACTATGAGCAGGTCGGTCGATTTTGCTTTGACACTTTGTTAACGCTCGGAGCGAATACCACTCTCGCTTAAGATTCTCAGCCAGGAAATTCTTCTACCTATGGATCTTTTCCCCTTAATTTTGCCCTGCATTATGAGCCGTAATATCTCATATTTCGCACCTCTATAGGTTGTTGTACAAAGCTTGTTTGTAATTGGTCCAACCTCAGGCAAGTTTACTTCACTGTTATCAAATTTTGACACTAATGACGATTATAAAATTTTGACATTATTGGCATCTCATAGGTTAATTAAGTTATATAATTGATTTTTTGTATTTTCTGCGTTATTCCTTTAAACTGTTTTCTTGTTTTGATGTTCTTTATCACCTCACAATCCTTTTATAGCCTTCTTAGCACCTTTGCATTCGTAATTCGTTGGATCCATGGTACTTTCAAAATCCTTCTATAGCACCACATCTCAAATGCTTTTAACTTCTTTGTATTGTCTACTTTCAGTGTCCAGCTTTCCATTCCATACAACAAAGTCGAGAACACGTAGCATCTTAAGGCTCTTATTATCAGATCCAGAGGATGGTCTCGATTAACAAACATTTTTTTCATTTTTATTAATGCCCTTCTTGCAATTTCGATGCGTGTCCTGATTTCTCTACCGGGGTCGTTGTTTTCTGTTCCCCAGGTTCCCAGATATTTGTAGGTATTTACTCTTTCTACTTGTTTTCCGTTGATATCTAGCCTTCCTGCTGTGTGTTGCTTAGAAATAATCATGAACTTGGTTTTCTTAACGTTGATTTGTAGTCCATATTTTATACTGACTAGATGCAATATATTTACTAATCGTTGCAATGCTTCTAGACTGTCTGCAAAATAGCGGTGTCGTCTGCGAATCTTATGTTGTTCAAGATTTTTCCGTTTATTGATATATCCTGTTCTTCCTCTGATATTCCTTATTCTTCCTTAAAAATAGCTTCGCTGTACATATTGAATAACAATGGAGACAACACGCAACCATGTCTAACACCTCTTTTAATTTCTATGGCTTCAGTTTTGACATTTTCGATTTTAACCTTTGGTTATTGGTTCCAGTACAGATTTTCAATAACCCGTATATCTCGACTTGCCACATCCTTTTCTTTTAAAAGTTAGCCGACATAGAGATCCTGGTTCATATCTAGTCGTCTTTGTGCGAGGACTTTAAAAGCGAACAGAGCCTCTCTCGTCCCTAGGCCTCCTCCGAATCCAAACTGGGTGTCATCTATATCTTCTTCTATTTTTTTTTTGTATAGTCTTCCGTGTATTATTTTAAGGAATATCTAAGTGTGTGGCTTATTAAGGAAATTGTTCTGTAATGGGAGCATTCTGTCGCATGTACTGACTTGGGTAGTGTTACAAACGTGGACAGCAAAAAATCATGGGCATTTCCTCCTGTTGTGTATACCTTGTTGAAAAGATCTAAAAGTATATGCAGCATTTCTTCGTCAATGCATTTAATTAGCTCAGTGGGTATCTGATCTGGGCCTATTGCTTTAATTCGCACATTATTATTTTCGGCCCTGTTTTGAATTGTACAATCTATTGATGTTAATATTGGCCATTTAGGAGCCGCTTTACTCAAGTAATTACATTATAGTTGGTTTTTATTTTAGGTTATCTCGGAGATGAAAATAAAATGGAAATTAAGGAGAAAATTATTGAAGATTCATCTTTCAAAGGAAATGATACTACTCGACACACTCGAGGGAAAACATTAGATAAAAATTGGAAAGTTCTGACTGAAAAAAGACCATACAAGTGTGAAATTTGTTTTAAGCAGTTTAGCGAAAGGAGTCCTTTGAAAATGCATTTAATAGTGCACACTGGAGAAAAATCCTACAAGTGTGAAATTTGTTTTAAACAGTTTGGTAGAGCAGATAATTTCAAAAGACATTTGAGAGTGCACCTTGAGGAAAAACCATACAAGTGTGAAATTTGTTTTAAACAGTTTAGTGGAGCAGGTGAATTCAAAAAACATTTGATAGTGCATACTAGAGAAAAACGATACAAGTGTGAAATTTGTTTTCAGCAATTTATTCAAGCGAGTAATTTTAAAGCACATTTGAGAGTGCACACTGGGGAAAAGCCATACAAATGTGAAATTTGTTTTAAGCAGTTCACTAGAGCAATGAGTTTGAAACACCATATGAGATCGCATACTGCAGAAGAAACACCTTACAAGTGTGAAATTTGTTTTAAACAGTTTGGTAGAGCAGATAATTTGAAAAGACATTTGAGAGTGCACACTGGAGAAAAACCATACAAATGCGAAATTTGTTTTAAGCAGTTTAGTGGGAAATTTGAATTTAAAAGACATTTGAGAGTGCATACTGGAGAAAAACCTTACAAATGTGAAATTTGTTTTAAGCAGTTTAGTGAAGCAGGTCATTTGAAAGAGCATTTAAGAGTGCACACTGGAGAAAAACCTTACAAGTGTGAAATTTGTTTTAAGCAATTTTCTTTTATAAGTAGTTTGAAAAACCATAGGAGAACACATACTGGAGAAAAACCATTTAAGTGTGAAATTTGTTTCAAACATTGTAGTGCAGCAGATTCTTTGAAAAAACATTTAAGAGTGCACACAGGAGAAAAACCCTACAGGTGTGAAATTTGTTTTAAGCAGTTTATTCAAGCAAGTCATTTGAAAAGGCATTTGAGACTGCATACTGGAGAAAAGTCATCCAAGTGTGAAATTTGTTTTAAATGGTTTATTAGAGCAGATCAATTGAAAACACATTTGAAAGTGCATACTGGAGAAAAACCATACAAGTGTGAGATCTGTTTTAAACAATTTTCTGTTAAAAGTAATTTGAATAGACATTTGAGAGTGCACACTGGAGAAAAATGTTAGAAGTGTGAGATTCGTTTTACTTAACCCCTTAGAGCCAGCACATACGATGAAACGCAGATGTAACGAAACTGCATACTTCAGTTACTTTTGAGTTTCATTTGAGTTTGAGTTCATGCCATAGAGAGACCACACATGATGAAACCATTTTGACTGTTTCAAACCGTCAGTTTAAAACGCATACCGATCATATGGCCATTACTCATATTATTATTATTATTCTTTTCTGGATATATTTAACTTTGCTGTATGCATTACAATCATACTATTACTACTTATAAGTTCTATTTGGTGAAGGGTTGTTATTTGACCCAGGACTGAGTTGTACTCTCAGAGTTCGCCCCCGATACGTTCTGACATTAGTTATGTCTGTTGCTATTAGAGTTTATATGTTTAATTTAAGAAAGAACTAGGATTTGACTTTAAAATAAAAACTTCTTTTATTATTCAACAACATTAATTTTTTACCAACAACCTACTTATATTTTTTTATATGTCATTTCTATCTTCTTTTTCTATCTTCTTTTTCTCATAAAATAACAAACTGTTGTCAAATAAAATATGCTACTCTATACTCGATGCTAAAATTCGTTTTCTGTGTTTTTCTTGTATTGCGACCAGATCAGTATCGTTATTCTTTAATAGTCTGTATAGAATTTGACATTTTGTTCTACTTATACTTTTTATTTTTAATTGGCAAACTTTACATTGGGTCCTATTTCTTTTGTAATTTGTTCCTTGGAAAGTCCATTCAGTAACTGTGTCATCTTTAATTATTCTAAAAAAAACTGCGATATACTTATGCCAGGAGATCTTTGGAAAGATTGTCTGGCGCCTCTTGTGCTAGTTCTTTAGTTTACCCTGGGTGCGCGTGTAGTATTACCTGTTTACGCGAACTAGCGTTACACCCCCTTTAAGGACCGGTTGTTCGAACGCTAATCAAGAATGATCACTATCAAATATTTAATTACTGTCACAACTGTCAATGTCAACTTTGGTTTCGTTGCTAAAAACATAATTAATTATAATTATGAGATCAGTTCATCAATTAAGATAACAATTATTAACATAATTGATTAACTAATTTCATAATTATAATCAATAATTATGTTTCCAGTAACCCAACCAAAGTTGACATTGACAGTTGTGACAGTAATTAAATATTTGATAATGATCATTGCTGATTAGCGTTCGAACAACCGGCCCTATGTATAAAATTATGTATAATATATACGCTGTGAGCTCGTACGTAGAGGGGATATTTACAAATTCGCGAACGCCAGTAGTGGCAAGTCTGTAAACGTTTACCGGAAATTTGACATAAATGTCAAAGTGATTAATTTAAAATTAAAATTAAAAACATTAATATTAAAAAAGATTAGTTGGTCAAAGCTGTGGTATATATTTTTACCTTAAATATACTTACGTCTTAAATAATGAATTTAAGTTTTTTTAATGTTCCGTAATATGTAATTATAAATTAATCTTAGCGCCATCTACACGATAATTGTGAAAGTATCCGAAGTAAGAAATTCATATTTTATCAATAGAACGTCAAAATGATTAGCAAAATCTTAAAAAAATCGATTACAATTTAATTACTTTTTTGCGTTGTAAATATTAAGCGATAACAATTAAATAATAAATTTAAAAATTACCGGTAAAAGTTGAATTAATAACCGCTAGGAGCGACACCAGCGAAGCTCACAGCGTATACGCTGTGAGCTCGTACGTAGAGGGGATATTTACAAATTCGCGAACGCCAGTAGTGACAAGTTTGTAAACGTTTACCGGAAATTTGACATAAATGTCAAAGTGATTAATTTAAAATTAAAATTAAAAACATTAATTATAAACAATATTAGTTGGTCAAAGCTGTGGTATATATTTTTACCTTAAATATATTTACGTTTTAAATACTGAATTTAAGTTTTTTAATGTTCCGTAATATCTAATTATAAATAATCTATTATAATCTTAGCGCCATCTACACGATTATTGTCAAAGTATCCGAAGTAAGAAATTGATATTTTATCAATAGAACGTCAAAATGATTAGAAAAATCTTAAAAAAATCGATTACAATTTAATTACTTTTTTGCGTTGTAAATATTAAGCGATAACAATTAAATAATAAATTTAAAAATTACCAGTAAAAGTTGAATTAGTAACCGCTAGGAGCGACACCAGCGAAGCTCAGAGCGTATAGGGTCACTATGAAAAACAATAAATGTCAATTTTGGCCAAAATTAGGATATATGCTCCATGTTGTAGAGGTTGTCAGTTAGTTACGAACTATAAACAGTAACGGCAAGAAAAGATTAAGGTTTGTGAGAAAATAAGGGAAATAGATATAAGCCACCGCCTCAAATAATGTGACTTCAAACCTTAAAATCATGATTTTACAGAAACTATTAAAAATGACTATGATCGTTTTTCGTAGTGACCCTTCATATGAATAAGATATACCTAAATAAAAAAATATATTTTAAACGATTTTTTTTGACATTAATGACATAATTGTGATGTAAAACTTCTGTCAATATGAAAAAAATATTCTTCCCTGTAACTTTACCAATTCCTAACAATCATCACTTTTATATTCCACTTTTTCTAGCCGTTTTCTCTAAGTAGACTGCAGTCTTATTATTTACATTACATGCGCTGCTCGAAGAACCATCATGCCGATTTTCTTTAGAGTTGCCAGCTTGTGCTCTGTCATTCTTTCTGTAACCTTTTCTGTAGTTACTAAAACCACCTTACTAAACCCTACTCCTCTTTCACTTTGTCTCATTTCATTTCCGGAGTAGTATATAGTGAGAATTTATTTTTATGAATTTCTCCTGACTCTTCCATCTGATTTGTAGTGTCAATATTTCACCAATTTGTAAAATATATACAATTTTTAATTCTGTATGTAACATTATTTTATTGTCTATTAATATAATAAATGTTAGTTGTTGTCTGTAAACATTCTAATGTTACATAGTTTATGTGAATAATGTTTGTACCATAATAAATATTTTAAATTTATATATCAATATCTCGCATTAATCTTTTTTTATTAAATCATAATGAAAGTATTGTAAATGTTTTTTCCACCTACCTCTACCGAAAGTATACTTTTCCGGACCTGATTGTAGGGAGCAAAGTTGTACTTTTCCTCCCTAGGGAGGAAAATATTTTTCCTCCCTAGGGAGGAAAAGTAAAAGTGACGTCATGGTATTTCATTCATGAAATATAACTTATTGACGCCCTGTACAATATCTATTTTCTATTCGTAAGTATCTATACATTTTAATGTTTATTTAAAAACACTTTGTATTTTGCAGAATGGTAAAAAACAGTAAATTGTTATTCTGATTTAACAATGTTTACATTAATAATTTGACTTATATTTGACAGTTGACAGTTATATTGTACCTACTTGTTAGTTTTAGTTCTAATAAATTTTGTTGGTTAGATACATAAATAAATTAAGTAAAAATAAAAAAATGACTTGTTATTTGAGGAAGGTGGAAAAACCATATGTATAAGGGAGTAAAGTGCCTTTTCCTCCCTTGAATGATTACTGCCCTCCGCTACGCGTCGGGCAGTAAACTTCATTCTCGGGAGGAAAAGTAGCACTTTCCTCCCTTGTTATAAAAATAGCTATATCTTCTGCTTTCTTCTGCACAAACAACCTTATTGAACAAAAACAACAAAAACGTTGTGTTTACGTTAAAAATATGCGTTTGCGTGTTTAAAGTTCAAAATGTAGAAATGTACACAAACAAGACTGAAATGTGACAAATGAAATGATAGGAATAGGAAAAACCCACAGAGAACACAAAAAGGAACGTGTCAAGTCCACAGAAATTTAATATTTCTATGAGTCCTATGGATAAACCAAACAACAATCAAAGACATACGCCTGACACGGTTTTTATTAACT
Source organism: Diabrotica virgifera virgifera (assembly GCF_917563875.1). Classification (NCBI taxonomy): domain Eukaryota; kingdom Metazoa; phylum Arthropoda; class Insecta; order Coleoptera; family Chrysomelidae; genus Diabrotica; species Diabrotica virgifera. The sequence goes on along the minus strand of NC_065443.1, from coordinate 282,577,198 downwards.
TTTTAAATTGATATCCAGTATTATTTCCATAAAAGGAAAATATAAAATTAATTAAACATAAATATAGATCGAGAAAAAAATACTACATCAGTTAAATACTTCAGAATTTTGAAAAAACTATTTGTGATGGGCTTATGCCATATGGCAATAAGGGTCATAATTATAATGAAATAGAATCGTAGCAGTGGGGGTGAAACGTCACACTTTTTCGGTCTATAATAGGTTTGTTTATTGTTCTAGCATCAGTTTCAAACTGTTTGAAACCATCAGCGAATAGTGGACCAGCGCGAGTAGAGGGGATAGTATACTGGTGACTGTATTATGTTTTCTCACTGACGAACTGTTTGCTGACGGTTTTTGACTAGTTTGACTGTTTGCTAGAACAAACCTACTATTAACTTAGTTTAGACGTCGTTTTGACTAGAAATGTTTGATTTGATTCGTATGCATATTTATCATCGATGACGCATGGGTATTCTTTCATTTTTCCTACTGTATGTACAAATACACAAGTTCAAATTACACAAATACCCATTATCTCTCAACTATTATATTACATACATTTTTATTGTTGAAATGTTTGTCTGATAAAAATCGGTCCGAGTTAGCCGGATTTCTGGATTATCGGGGCCGACCTATCGGGGTTCCTCTGTATTACATAAAAGTAAATTTAATTAATTGTATTTTGCCTGTAGTAGGTAGTGCATTTTAATAATTAATTTTATTTACTACATACAATTGTTTATCTTTTAATAACATAACCAGGCCCGCGCCGTCCATAAGGGCGAAGAGGGGCGGCGCCCCCCGGCGCCGTGTTTGAAAAGGCGCCGCGCCGACAGGTTACCGAAAAAAATTTTATACCTACTGATCTACTTATAATAATCTATTGAAAAATCTTATGATTAAATAATGTTAAAAGAGCTTAGTGTTCAAAAATAAAAAATTTAAAAATAAATCCATTTCTCATTCATCGCTCTCAACAACAACCAATTTTCGTACCACCCAAATTTCTATGAAGTAGTCTATATATTGGATGTTTAGCGACATTCGATACTTTTCATGGTAAATTTATTAGCTAGGAACTGTTTTGTTTCGATAATATGTACTTCATTGTGTCCACTTAAGGACTCCTAGCCAAATCTGTGACTGTCATTTCCGATTTTATTTATGGCCTTTAGGTTTTACACTATATCTGATGCTAATGAATGGTAATTTTTGTCTTTAGTTTAGTCAGTATTATCTTTTCAATAAGTGCGGAGTGTGTTCTTAGGGAACAAATATATAATTGTGTCTACGCTGAGCTACTGTGCTCTGTAAAATAAGGTAAGACAAGAACTAGAATTATTATTATAAAAGAGGAAAGGAAGTGGAAAATATTAACCCTCGGATTAACGATCGTTTGTTAAACTAACTTTATCATTTATGGGTTACATCAAATTTTGTATCCACCAACTTTTTTAGGTTCCCGGTTTAGACTCCGGAGGTTCCGGAATATTTGCAAATTATACATTGTTTCAAAAGTTATGCATCACCTAAAATTATGCTCATTTTCACAGTTGATTTTTCGTGAACAGATTAAAGGATTCGTCTATTTTTTTTTATTTTTTTTTATTTTTCTTTGGTATTTACCTACACAGTAAGGCAAAGGTTTACTCAAACTTCTATTTTGAACTTATACCGGGTGGAAGAAAGATATGTGTTTCTGATGTTAAATTTGAGACACCCTGTAGGGAGGACAAGGTATAAGTGTGGGTATACATCTAAATCATGTGGTAGTTTTGTTTTGTGAACATTTTTTTTAATGTCACTGATATCTTTATAAACAAAGAAATTATACGGTTGTATTCTTTAAAATGACGTTTTTTACCGAAACAAAACTAAATTAACAATAAAAGAATATCAGTTAAAAAAACCTTACCTAAAGTTTTGTTATGCGTTATGCGCCTTTCGTTCTTGCAACATGTCCCGCCCATCCCCATTTTTGCCTTGTAATATATTCGATAATATCTTCCACTCCGGTTCGTCTACGAACTTCTTCGTTTCTTACTCTATTTCTTACGCTTATTCCAAGCATTGATCTCTCCATCTTTCGTTGTATTCTTCCCAATTTCTCGACTGAAGTTGTTTTTGTTACAGTGAAGGTTTATGCTTCGTATGTGAGGATTGGTAAAGCGCACTGGTTAAAAGCTTTCCTTTTTAAATGGATCGGTATATATTTGTTTTAAATACGTCTCTCATTTTTCCGAATGCAGCCCAACCTAAACTTATTCGTCTGAGTAGCTCGCATGTTTGGTTGCAAAGAAATACACATATTTTTCCACAAGTCCTATGAGCGATTTCTCAATTTCTATTAGCTCACTAAAACTTGAATTCATTATACAGGATGTAACAAAAGGGCAGGTCATAAATTAAATCACAGATTCTGAGACTAGAAATAGTTCGATTGAACCTAAATTACCTAAGTACAAATGTGTACATAAAAAAGTTACAGCCGTTTGAAGTTACAAAATCTCATATTGGTTATCCGAAGGCTAAAGAAAAATACCTAATCTTTCAAACAAAAAAAAAATTACTACCTTGCTCGACTATTTACCTTTCTTAAACATTCGATTTTTTGGTAGATGTCCTCAGAAAAACGAAAGAAGAAATTTTCCGGACATCAAAATCTTATTGATAAAAGAAAACGCGAAGAAAATTTAGAGAAACACTATGGGAAAATAACTCAATTCTTGTCTAAACCACATCCGCATGAACCATCGACGTCCGCCTTATCAAAGTGCAGAACAACATTAGCAACTAATGTTAATGCACAGATAGATACAACGCAGTCAAAAAATATCATCATAGACCCTGAAGATGATATTAGTAGTAGAGATATATCAAATTTACAGCCAGTCTTAAAATCAGAAGGAGACATAGAAATAAGTAATCTTCAATTTGAAAGCTTTGTTATCCCTGAAGATCCTGGCTTGTGGCCAAATAATTTAACTTCATCCCAAATTGAACACTTAGTAGAAAATGGATCTTCTCGGTATCAAAACGAGTGTGATAATTATGTTAGGGATACATCAGACCGAAAGTTTTCATCGGTCTTTTTTACTCGAACTCTTTCAAATTTAGAAAAAATTAAACGCCAATGGCTGATGTATTCTAAATCAAAAAATGCAGAATTTTGTTTCTGCTGCAGATTATTTTCTAATAATTCATCAAAAGTTACAAGATTTAGTGATACGGCTGGTTTTAATGATTGGAAACATATAAGTAGGTAAACGTTTAAATGTTCATGAAAACAGCAAAATACATTTCGAAAAGTTAAAAAAATTGTCTGATTTAGACACTCGTCTAAAATCGAATACAACCATAAATTGTACAAGCCGACATTTTTATTGAACGCAGAAACAAAATATTGGTCTGCAATTATTGAAAGAATATTTTATACAGTACAATTTTTGTCTGAGCAAAATCTAGCTTTTCGTGGTTCAAGTAATAAATTATTCGAAAAATATAATAATAGCAATTTTTTAAAATGTATTGAAATGATATCCAAATTTGACCCAGTAATGGCTGAACATACTAAAAAAGTGCAAGGGAATGCGGGTGACAATAAAAAAATGCCTCATTATTTAGGGGATAAAATTCAAAATGAAATAATAAATTTAATAGGCAATAATTTAAGAGTAGAAATTTTGAATAGAGTTAAAAAATATAAATATTTTTCTATTATCCTTGACTGTACACCCGATATTAGTCACCAGGAGCAAATTTCGGTATGCATTCGATTCGTGAATTTAAATGCTGGTTTAACTGAAACACAGTGTTGCGTTGAGAAACATTTTTTAACTTTTTGCCCTACGACAGATACGACAGGGAAAGGGCTAACAACATTCCTAGTATCGACAGTGGAGCAGTATGGTTTAAAAATGGACGATTTACGCGGACAAGGATACGATAATGGTGCTAACATGCGGGGAAAGCATAATGGGGTACAAAAAAAAATCTTGACATCAACTCAAGAGCTTTCTTTGTGCCTTGTTGCAATCACACATTAAACCTTGTGGTAAACAATGCCTCAAAATGTAATATCTCGACTGTAAATTTTTTCTCAACGATTCAAGAAATTTATAATATTTTCTCAGCTTCAACAGATCGGTGGGCAATTTTAAAAAATATGTACCAAACTTAACGGTAAAACCTCTATCAGACACTAGGTGGTCTAGCAGAATTGATGCTGTAACTCCTTTAAGCATCTTTAAGATATCAACTGGGAGAAATTTATGATTCACTATTTGAAACAGCCAGCGACCCGAATAACTTATTTGATAATAATGCAAAAATGTAGCTACAGCTTTAGGAACAAAGATTAAAAATTTTGAGTTCATTTGCCTATTAACTTTATGGTATAATATTAAGTAATGTAAATATTTCGAGTAAACTATTACAAACCAAAGATTTTGACGTTTCTCATGCTTGTTCAAGTTTAGATATATTAAGTAATTTTTTAAAAAAGTTCAGATCAGACAAAGGGTTTTATTCTGATTTATTAGTCGCTGCTAAAGAAGTTGCTGCTTCTGTAGATGTTGAGGCTAAATTTGAGACTACCGGAATGTTAAGGACAAGAAAAGTAAAAAAGCAATTCACTTATGAAAATGATGACGAGATAATAGAAAACAGGGAATTACGTTTCAAAGTTGATTGCTTTTTTGCTATGTTAGATTTGAGCATTCAATCTATAGAAGAGATATTTACATTATTAACACAGTTTTCAAATAACTTTAATTTTTTAAATGTCCTCTTAAAAATTTCGCCACATTCAGACCAAGAGCTACTCAATTATTGCAAAAATCTTGAAAACGTTTTAACAGACAAGAATAAAAATAAACGTGATATTAACGGTAACGAATTATTTAATGAATTAAAATTTCTGCAAAATTTTGAATTAAAATCAGAGATAATATCCTCTCCAATTGAGACATTAAATAAAAATAAATTAAATGATGCATTTCCTAATACTAGTATAGCCTTGCGAATATTATTAACAATGCCCGTTTCAGTGGCCACAGCAGAAAGATCATTTTCAAAATTAAAAATAATTAAAAATTATTTAAGATCATCAATGTCACAAGAACGGCTTCAAAATTTGGCTATCATTTCAATCGAATCAGATTTGCTAAATAACTTAGACACACAAGATGTGATAAAACAATTTGTGAAGAATAAAGCACGTAAAGCTATTATATTGTAAATTTAAATTATTAATATTAATAATTAAAGAGCGGATAAATTGCAAAGAAAGTTTTTTAAAATGCGCATTTTACCTAATGTGCATATTTTTGTAAAAAAATGCAGGATTAGGCTTAAAATATGTAAATAATATTTTTAAATATAAAACTACTTTTTAAGGATTTAAAATTTTATTTATTTATTACAATGAATCAATTTTACAATGAAATTATTTTAGTGCAATTTTTCGATTCTTCCATATTTTGTATGTAAATAATATACTCTTCATTTGTAACAACAAAGTGAGATATCTTAAGTTAAAAATGAAGCGGCACAGTTATTTTGATTAATGTATTATGCTCCTTCGTTTTTAACTTCAAATATCTTTAAAACTAATGATTTTATCGTTACGAATGACGAGTATATTATGTTCATAGAACGTTGAAAAATCTAAAAAAATATGCTAAAATAACAATTCCGTCAGTGGCGTAGAATTTGTGAAGGGTAAACCATTCATTTTCCCCCGTCCAAACCTATGGTAGTGCCCAGAAACGTTTGTTTAACATAATTTAGTAGGGTGTGTATAAAATATTTTCAATTATTTTCAATTATTAAGAAACATATTTTTCGATTTCATTTTCCCTCGTTATAACCAAATATGCCTCTTTACAGCGGTGTTATAGTTCAATAGGAATTTCATGGGACATCTAGTGTACCTCGTTATAACCGAAACCTCGTAATACCCGTGCTCGTTATAGAGAGAGTCTACTGTAGTTTGTTTCTACCTACAAAGGGAGGAGGAAAGGGGCGCCTAAAATTTCTTGCCCCGGGGCGCTTGAAAGCCTTGGCGCGGCCCTGAACATAACCTTAATTATTACTTTTTCTTCTTATAATTTTTTTGGCCTATGACCTTGACAATAATTGTCCAGTAACCAGGACCAATATGATTGGTCAATATAATTAAAAGTGCGAAAAATGTTGCCGAGCTATGAAACCAGGTGTCGCTTTTACGAACTTGCACGGTCCCAATACCTCTTCAAGAGTCTTTACTGCGTTTACTATTGCCTTCCATGTTTGTCGGTCCTGTGCCACTATTTCCCATTGTCTCACTACCATTTTCTAGATCTTCTCTAACTGCATCTTTTTACCTTTTTCTAGGCCGTCCTACAGACCTTCTCCTATTTGGCCTCTCCTCGAGCAGCTGTGTCTTGTTTGATTTTTTGATACATTTTTAAAGTGTTTTTATGAATGCACACATCATATCCTCAATTATGGTTTTTAAAAACCGGATATCGAATAGTAGTGCCCATAAATTTGTTCCCAAAAGCACCAAAAAAAGTCAAAATAATCGAAAAGCTTTGTATAACTTTCCTTGCGATGCGTGGTTCTGGCATTGGAATTGAAATTAGTGGAAATTTCAATTGTTTTGATACATACAAAATCTTATACTGATATATCTGCTCTCATGTACTGAGGCTGAAAAACATTAGCGTTCACGGAAAAACTTTTAGGGAACTATTCGGCAGCAAATATTTCTTGGGGATTTTTTTTACAAAAAAAAATTGTGATGTTTATTTGTCCGGAGATTATTTGTGGGGATTTTTTTCGGGATTATTTGTCTGGACCCCACGATAACAATCCATGAATTTTCTATCAGTTTCTTTTAATTCTTTAGCAGCCACATGCCCACAGAAATACAACTGATATTCTTCTCAATGTACTGTGTAGGGATGTATCCACATAGTTCTCCTTTTACGTTTTTGTCTTTGTCAAAGATATAAATACTTAACCATCACTGCTTTATCACTTGAACAAGACATTTTACAGAAGTCTGTTCTCACAGAAAAATGAAATGATTGTGAGGTTTGAGGTTGCGGCGCAGGGCCCCCGCTACCATAAGTGCAAAGTGTGAAATGCACACGGGCGCCATCCTTTAGGGGCGCAAAAATTGAGGATCAAAAATTGCAAAAATATTTACAAAAAAAAATCAAAAAGCAAAAATTAATTTTAAAATAAAAGTTGAGAAATTAAATAGATCAGTTTTACTTTGTTTGGATGACATTATTAGTCTTTCTATAGATATAAAATAAAAAATCCTGCTATAAAAATAACAAACACCCATTCCGTAGACAAAACTGTAGATAAGAAATACCTAACTAAGCCCTGATTTCGAGGAAAAATTCTAAACATGTAAGTAGTAGTGTGTGGGCGGTAATTCTATCTCATCGATAACCCAACGATTGTGTGACACTCAAATGATGAATCGACAATATTTGATAATCGCAACTAATTAGACCGGCCTCGTCGTCCCCGTTAGCGAAATTATTTCGATTCGATTTTTTTGCACATTACTCAAAATGAGGTCCTTATAACAAATCCAGAGAGCCAGGCGGTGCCTTGGTTGAAAACTTATTAAAACAAATTCACAAAAATAATTTTTTTCATTCGAACAAATTTTTTGGATAGCTTGGGTCATTCTGAGTAAAAAATGTCTCTTGTCATTTTTCACTAAAATTGATTGTTGTCGAGTTATACGCGATTTAAACTTTAAAAATGCGAAAATGGCCATTTTTAAGGCTTAATAACTCGATTAAAAATTATTAATATGAGAGTCAAAAAGTGACGAAGTCAAAGTTTAAAACCCCTCCTTCAAGATCCTAAAGAAATTTTTGTCATGATTTTATTACAAAGCTGTTGTTTTTAATTATTAACAATTAGCGCTATGGCTATAGCCCAAGCTGTATCGTTGCCCCCGTTAGCGAAATTATTTCGATGGTTTTTTTTTGCAAAAACTTACTCAAAAAGAGGTCTTTATAACAAATCCACAGGGTTCCAGGCGGTACCTTGGTCGAAAAATTGTTTTAAACAACTTTTTAAAACAAATTCACAAAAATAATTGTTTCACTTCGAACAATTTTTTTTAGATAATTTGGGTTATTCTGAGCAAAAAAGGTCTCTAGTGATTTTTCTCTAAAATTGATTGTTGTCGAGTTAGGTATATGGCCATTTTTTCGCATTTTTCAAATCTTACATCGCGTATAACTCGACAACAATCAATCTTAGAGAAAAATGACAAGGAACCATTTTTACTCAGAATGAACATAGTTATCTAAAAAAAATTTGTTCAAAATGAAAAATTTTCTTTTCTGAATTTGTTTAAAAAAATTGTTTTCGACCACGGCACCGCCTGGTACCCTGTGGATTTGTTATAAGTATTATGGTAAGTCCCGTCTAAAGGTACGTTTTTACTGGCGCTGCTGGCTCGTTTAATCGCTGAAAGATCGTCGCTGAACAGGGTTGCCAGATTGGGGTATTTTCCCACAATTTTTTGGTAATTTGAAACCGTCTAGGGGAATTAAATTTGCGAATGTACATAGAACTGTATATTATACTCTCATATAATCGAAGACGATAGGACCTATGAATTATTTCCAGGGCCTCTGTTAATAAGTAGTATAATTTTGGTTTACTCTTCTTTACATATGACTACTACTTCATTAAAATGTGCCAAAAATTTAAATTTGGGAGATTTGAACTTCAATTAGAGGGAATTTCAGTTTCTAAGTGGGAGATTTATAAAATCACATCTGGCAACTCTGTAGCTGAACAGTGAATGCGGTGTATCTGATTGTGCGTGTGGTTGTGTGGATTGTAGGAGCCGTTTTGACTAAAGCGTCTATAACCTTTGTACCCAGGGGCAGCAAGTGTCGATTTTTGGTGACTGCTCTGAGAGTATGAGAGCAGACAAAATCGTAGACACTGGGCGGTTATAGTGGTGTATTTCGTTGACGGCCAGACAAACAGACAGTCATGAAACCGGAAATATATATTTGTTCTCGTATTGCTGAGCCGCGTCGAATAATATATCACTTGTACTATTCCGACGACTTTAAAACAGTACTTTCGGTCGAATTGCTAAAATCGGAAGTTCTAGGTGAAATTTCTCACTTTTATTACCATCGTTGGGTTATAAGCTTTCATTCGACATCTCATTTGCCATTAAACCTAGTGCCATGGCGAAGGAGTTATTTTCACAGACGGACAGATAGTCAGAAAACCGGAAGTATACATTTAAAACAGTACTCCCGGTCGCCTTTCTAAAACCGGAAGTCCTAGGTCAAGTTTCTCACCTTTAGTACCATCCTTGAATCATAACCTTTCGTTCGACATCTCATATGTCATTCTACCTAGTGGAATGACGGATGAGTTATTTTCACGGACGACGAACAGACGGGCAGACAGTCATGAAACCAGAAGTAGGTATATATTTGTTCGCATCTTGCTATAGCGCGTCGAATATTACATCGCTTGTACTATTGACTTTAAAATAGTACTTGCGGTTGCATTTCTAAAAGCGGAAGTCTTAGGTCAAATTTTCTCACCTGTAGTAGTATCCTTGGATCATAAGCTTTCATTGGACACCTCATTTTCATTCTACCTGGTATAATGAGGAGTTATGTTTACGGACGGACGGACAGACGACAGACGGACAATATTAATATTATTATTCAAAGAAAACAATTATTGTTAAAATACATGCGAGCAGAGGAAATAGAGGATGAAGAAAGAATTGTCCAATGCTACAAGATTAGAAAAACATGCAATATTTAAAAGAAGACAAGAAGAAGGATACTTCAAAATTGTGATAAACAACCATTTATTAGGAAATTATGAAATGATACATACTTATAAAAACAAGCTTCACTTCACAAAAATTTCTCAAATACAAAACTCCGAAACACGCACCGTCAACAAATCACACAAGCAGTTTACTGCAATCATTGCTCAGATTCAGCGACGATCTTTCAGCGATTAACGAGCCGGCCGCTTAAAAACGTACCTTAATGGACAAAATTTGAAAATCGCGTTACTCTGGGTTCGCCATCCACAAAAGGTGGGATGTTGTGAGGTGAGCAAAAATGTTCTCGGGTTAAGTCTAAACCCTCTATGTGTGACAAGATGGTCCAGCAGAATTGATTCAATAAAGCCCCTTAAACTTTATTTAATTAAGATTTGCTATGGTGTTATTTGTTCCTATTTTGCTTTATTTGCACCTACCTACCTACCTTCAAAAAAAATAAATAAAAAAAAATTATCAAAATGCCTTAAGGGGCGCCAAAATCATTTTTTGCACACAGGCGCCAGTAGTTCTTACGGGGGCCCTGTTGCGGCGTGTGTGGTGAACAGGGTCCGGACAAAAAATCCCCACAAATTATCCTTGGACAAAAACCCCCAGACAAAAAATGCCCACAAAAAATACCCACAAATAATCCCCACAGAACATCTCGGACAAAAAATCCCTAAGAAATATTTACTGCCGAATAGTTATCTAAAAGTTTTTCCGTTAATGCAATTGACGCAAATGTTTTTCAGCCTCAGTGCATGAGAGCAGATATATCAGTATAAGATTTTGTATGTATCGAAACAATTGAAATTTCAACTAATTTCAAATCCAATGCCAGAACCACGCATCGCGAGGAAAGTTATACTTTTCTATTTTGACTTTTTTGGTGCTTTTGGGAACAAATTTTATGGGTATTACAAACAATGGTATTACTATTCGATATCCGGGTTTTCAAAAACGTAATTGAGGATCTGTGTGCATCCCTGAAAAAACTTAAAATTTATCCAAAAATCAAATCAGCCATAGTAGACCGGGAGATATTATACAGAAGTTCAGCCACGATTTTCTAAGTCCTGCCTTTTGCAATAGTGGAAGGGTAGACGAGGTACTTACAATTTTTGGAAATATCCACAAATTTCCTGTGACATTTTCCTGTAAAAATTAGATTTTCCCAAAAAATAAAAATAGGGTTTTGCGATGAATTTCAGAGTCCTGCCATATCTGTACAATGACAGGATACTATGGATTTTATGAAGAAAATTTTTTGGTCAGGCAGGAGGGTTACAAACGGGCTAACGGAGTATATATGTATACAAACAGGTAAGGAAAATAATGAAATTTTCATGATTTTCTGGGTCCTGCCAATTAAATAAATTAAACATATTTATTTCAAAATGATCAAAAAAATGTTGGCACGACGGCGACGTCTCCTACTGTTTAAGTATACTTGTCCCTTGGAAAATTATGCGCAAAATTTTTAGTCCTGCCTTTAAAAAGTTATAATACCCAAATGCAATCAATACTTTTTCGGTACTTGGCAGGAAGGTTAAACGGTTTTTGTAAGATGGCAGGAGTCCTAGATTTGTAAGAAAATTCGTGAAAAATTCCACGATGTTCTGAGTCATGCCATTTTACATATGTTTCAAGCGGAGTAACCTAGTTGAGTCCCAGAATTTATAATCCGTCTTTCCAATAGCCGAGTTGAGTCCCGAAGATGGGTAAATTGAGTCCCGTGCCTACCTGGGGCTTAGTCGGTGTACGTAATGTTTTCTAGGAATGAGAAAACAATAATTTATTTTATAACATATAATTTTATTACAAAAATGTATACCTAAAATATTTACAGTAAACAATATAACATACATTTACATGCTAAGTAAGGTATTTAAATGCCAGTCTATGTACATGTATGTTTTTGTTTTCAAATAAATGTCTAATGTAATATTCAAAAGTTCCATCTAAGTATATAAATGGTGTCCAAACCTGCTAAAAATTGTAAATTGTTGCAGGAAAACATAATAATTTGGTTTTCTATGTCGTTTACCATTAGAAAATCCTCGTTTTTGTTGGTTTTTACTGGAAATGTTTTAATGTTCATGAGCTTCTTCCATACTTTTTGGCAATTTAAACAGAAGAGATCGTTGGGCGTTATACATATTTTTCGGACCAATTCCACATCTTTGGTAGTCAACGTACTAATATCGCCATTTCGTAATTCCTCGTGCAAAATTTTCATATCATCCATTTTTATAGGTCGTTCACTGATATCTTTTACGGTCTTTCGCTTCAAGAAGTTACTTAACATTTGACAATTGAGTACATCTTCGTTTAATTCACTATGATTGTGGTCATTCATAATTTCCGTCACTAAGTTGTCCCCTTGAGTTTTAAAAATGCTTTACATTTTTCTTTCGTCTGCGCACAACAAATCCAACGCTTGCTGTCATTTTTTAAAGATTTGTGAAAACGATATTTGAAGCCAAGCCATTCAACACAATCAATTGTTGTTTTCCTTTTTCACTAAGAACAATTATCACATAACTCATTTTGACAATCAACACCGTATCGTATATGTACAGATACATCGCACTCCAATAAATATTTTGTGGTGTACATATTACTTTTTGTATTTGATTACCATAAATGCAGAACCAATAAAATACTTACAAATTAAAAAGCTATTAAAAGGTAATTGGGAGGATTACGATGCCCGGGACTCAATTCGACCATCTAAATATTTTGACCCTTCTTAATTCAGGTATACGGGACTCGATTTACCTATGCCCGTTTCAAGAATCTTAATATAAGTCTATTTACATAGAGGCAGGATGGTTTTATAGTTATTTCGTATTCAAGGTAGGGCATTAGTGCGACAAAGTCCAATTACTCGTTTGTCGCAAGAGATACGAAAAAAAGTTATTTAGGTAAAACGTGGGGCAAAGAGAGGATCATAATTTAAACATTTTCTAATATACAGGGCTACTCGTGTTGAAGGGTGATACACACTTATGTTTTTTTTAATGGAACACCCTGTATATAATTTTAAGATTCCTAAGATAATTTTAAGACAATTTAACACAATTCACGTAATCCAAAAATGTTTCCTAAGGGAGCTAGAGCTCTTTGAAGATGGCGCCTTGTTATTAGATTTTTTTTTATCTCCAGAACGCTTTCATTTCGATAGACAAAAACTAGTCCGCCTTTTTATCTTCCAGAGATAAATCGATTCCATCAATTGCGAATCTCTAGTACCGGTCATAGGAGTCCGTTTTGGGTAGGGCAACGGTTATTTTATCGCATAACTTTTTTGTCTTTAACTTTTAAGCATTTTTGGCACTATATTATTAAATTGTGAGGTATTCTAGTACTAAACGTTACTCTTGCTTTAAGTCAGTAGGAGGCATAGTTTTCTAGAAAAATCAATTTCAAAATTTTTCGTATTTTGAATTTAAGAAAAATTTGGAAAAAAAGCGGTGTGTTTACCGACTTAAAGCAAGAGTAACTTTTAGCACTAGAATACCTCATAATTTAATGCTCTACTGTCCAAAATGCTTAATAATTAAAGCAAGTTATGAGATTTCGTTGATCTACCCAAGACGGACGCCTATGACCGATACTAGAAATTGACAATTGATAAAATATTCATCTGTAGAAGAAAAATAAACGTACCAGTTTTCGTTTCTCTAAATAGTTTTTTGTATTTTTTTTTCAAATTCAAAAACCGAAAATTTTTCAAATCGATCTTTCTAGAACACGGCGTATCCTACCGTCTTAAAGCAAGAGTATCTTTTAGCAGTGGCGGCTGGTGAGGTAGTGTCATGAAGCCATGGCACTACCTTATTTTTATACAGAAACATATTTTTTTTATCTTTAAACCGTTTTAATGTCCGTTCATTTTTTGTGCGTATTTCTTTTCTCTTTATAAATTATATAAAATCTGGCAACTGTGCAGTGTAGTACAACCCTCGCCACTCACAGTGGAAGGAATGATCGCATCGTGCCCCGTGCCGAAAGCTTAGATGGCTCAGCTGAAAAGATAAAGATTTTACGGGCATTCTATGTAAGTGACAGAGATAGAGCTATATTGCACTTTTCATACACATTTAAATGCGACTATTCGTGCCTCGCTCGATCTAATATTTTTTACTATGCTCATCATAGTGAATAGTGGATCGTTGATCCAAAAAGGTTCTCGTACAGGGTAGTACATTATATTTTCGAGTTTTTTTACGCGCTCGCTCGCTCGTTTTTGTATTTATAATTATTACATTTTTAATTATTAAACTTTTAATTATAAACTATTATAGTTTTAGGTAATTTAAACTTTTTTAATTTTTAATAAAACTCGAGTTAAATTCAACTTATCGTGATAGTCTAATTCAACACAATGAACAAGAAGTGGATAAACAATCGATATGTTTTGAATCAAATTAAAAATTATATCTATATGGTTTTGTGGAACTTTTTGAATTAGTTTTCAGAAATCACGACGAAAAGGAAAATTCAGAAAATAGAGGCATCTTTATGGAACTGTTCAATGTTAGCCGAATTAGACAACGACTTAGGTTCATATCCAAAGTTCCAAATCTTTAAAAGCATGTACCTCAAAACAATACAAAATGAACTCCTTCAATGCATCTTAGATGTTTATAACGAGGAAATAAGGAAAGAAATTGAAAATGATCTTTGTGTTGCAGTGATTGCCGATGAAACGACAGACGCCGCGTCGCTGGTGAATTTCAGTTAGTTATAGTTGTCCGATATTTGTGTAAAGGGCGATAAGTTGAGAGATTTTGGAGATTTTACTTGTTGGACGGACATGATGTCAAATCAATCACTGAATGCATTTTAAATGTTTAAATTTCTTGACAGCTCAGAAATGGTATACCTATACCTACATAATGTAAAAGTATCCGTACCTACCTATTTTTTTAATTTCTATTTTATACTTTTTTTGACAATATCGTGAACCCGTCACTAAAAATTTAGGCAGCTGCCCGAATTCTGGCACTACCTACTTAAAGTGGTACGAGCCGCCACTGTCTTTTAGTACAAGAATACCCCATAGTTTAATAATTCAGTGTCAAAAATGCTTAAAAGTTAAACACAGAAAAGTTATGCGATAAAATATCCGTTTCCCTACCCCAAACGGACGCCTATGACCGGTACTAAAAATTGACAAATGATGGAATCGATTTATCTCTGGAAGATAAATAGGTGTACCAGTTTTCGTTTTTCTAAATAGAAGTGTTCTGGAGCTATTTAAAAAAAACTAATTATAATACGCCATCTTTAAAGAGCTCTAGCTTCCTTGGAAAGCATTTTTGGGCGAGGTGAATTGAGTTAAATTTTCTTAAAATTATCTGAGGAATCTCCGGGCTTCGATTGTTAGAAGAGTTTCTGGACACCCTGTATAATAGGTACAATCCCTACTACTTATAACCAATTAATTGTAAAATTATTGATTTTCTTCCTATTACTTTTGTTACGTTTACTTAGATACAAATATGATCTAATCGATTAAAATAAATGGGTTACAGTTTGGTATTAGCATTGTTTATATATGGTATTAGATTTGAAAGGTGTGTAAAAATCCGAGACATTCCTCAGGAAAATAATATTTAATTCCGTACGATTCTTTTAACGATATAAAAATAAATTTTTATGTATTAAATATCTTTGCGGTTATCCTGCCACGTAAACGGTTTTAGATTAGTGTTTTTTAAGCATACTTGACATGGCATGACTCCTGCATAACAACCTGCAATAATTTTACTGACTTAAAATTTTATTTTTATATGCGAAATAACTACACAACCATCCTGCCTTTTTGTAAATAGCTTTATATTAAAAAAGGTATAACTAAACATCCTGCCATTTTGAATAATGTCTACTTAAACTATTTATTTTATAATACAATTTATTTTATGACTCAGAAAATCACGGAATCAAGGTGAAAATTTTCCACAGAATTTTCCAAGGGACAAGTGCAGTTAAAGGAGACGTCATGCCAACATTTTTTTCGATTATTTTCAAATAATTATGTTTAATTTATTAAGTTGGCAGGACTCTGAAAATTTCATTATTTTCATTACATGTTCGTATATCCATATATACACTCTTAGTCCTTTTGCAACCCTCCTGCCCAAAAAATTTTCTTCATAAAATTGATAGTATCCTGTCATTCTATGAATATTGCAGGAATCCCTGCTAAATTCATTGCCACTCCCCATTTTTTCCACATGGAAAATCTAATTTTCACAGGAAAATGTCACAAGAAACCCGTGGATTTTTCCATAAATTGTAAGTACCTTATCTAACCTTCCATTATTGCAAAGGGCAGGACTTAGAAAATCGTAGTTGAAGTTCTGTTAATATCTTCCCGTTTATAGCTGCTCGGGGAGAGGCTAGATAGGAGAAGCTCTGTAGGACGGCCTAGAAAAAGGTGGAAAGATGCAGTCAGAAAAGATCTGAAGAAAATGGGAGTGAGACAATGAGAAATAGTGACACAAAGATGAAAGGAAAAAGTAAACGCGGTAAAGACTCTCGAAGAGTTCTAACGCCATTGATGATGAAGATGACTCAATATTTTTGACGTTAAATTTACAAAAAGGAACATGCATTTTTCCATTAGAATCAAGATTATCGTTTTCAGGACCAGCAGTTATCATCACGGATAGGCAGTGTTTTGAGCAGAGTTATTCAAAGCAAAGTGAGCAAAACATTTAAGCGAATAATTACAATTTGATTCCCACAGCCAAAAAACTCACAATTGGAATTCTAAATTTGGTAATCAAAATTAAAATTCATGCTTAATTTTAATTGCTAATCATTATTTTCGTGCGGAAAACAGGTTTCATAGCTATTGCTGTAACTCTCATGCACTGAGGCTGAAAAACATTTCCGTCGATTGCATTCACGGGAAATCATTTAGAGAAATATTCAAAAGCAAATGTTTCTTGGGGATTTTTTGCCCGGGATTTTTTTGTGGAGATTTTTTGTCCGGGGATTATTTTCTCCTAGCTTCTGGTAAACGATTGGAACAAGTTTTAAACTAATAATTTCAAATGGGTTTCGTTGCAGTTTCGTTTCACCGTATGTGCTGGCCCTTAATGTACCCATTATTTTTAAAGTTTCAGTCAAAAATTAATCGAATTTTTTTAAAGTGAAAATGTTGTGTTTGCAAATATAATTAAATTAAAAAATATATATTTTCAGTGGCGTAGCACCTTTATTTTATTTGGGGATGAGGGAATCATAAATTATATTTTTATACATAATATAATAATATACTACACATATTGTACATATACAGTGTACATATAGTACACATATTCTATTTAAAAATTACGGTGGTATGTATTATTGTGGTGTAGGTAAATTGAAAACCAAAGCAATTAAAATATTTTCTTTGCATATGGAAAGATTTATTGATTAAATAACTCTAAATACTAAATTTATATAAAAAAAACAAAATTCTAATAAAATTATAGAGATAAAGAAAAAACACGACTCACTTCAAACTGCCTCAAATGCACTAACGCGTTGTATAAAAATATTCTGAGAAATCAACAAAATGCAATTCCAATTAATTTTCTATGGTTCCGACTGCGTGGTTTAAGATAAATAAATTTTATTTTACATAAATTTCATATTAATTCATAATGATAATGAGTCAACACAGACTGGCCAATAAAAAAGGTATTTAGGTACCACTATTTTGGTATTTATATGTTTCTATACAAACAGCAGCTTCGCAAGTGTTTAAAAAAATTAAAGATTACAATTTAATTCAGTGTCAGAGTCGAGCGCGTACATTAAAGGGTTAAGGGCACTCGAAGTCCCATTTAACGACAATGTTAACATTATGTCACATATCTCGGTAACCAAAGCACTTATAAACCTATTTTTTTTATTTTGATACTATATGTATTGTTGTTTAGTTCCGCGTAGATTTTTGTAAAGTTAGAGTAAAAAAATCATTCATTTTAAAAAGTTTTGAAATACTTTCACAAAAAAACCCAAAAAAGTTTAGATTTTATTTTTTATTTGACTTCTTTTTGTACATTTTTCAATAAAACTTTACCAGGAACTTAATATTATCTATCTACAACTACTGTCAAAATTTGGACCTTCTATCATCTGAGGATTCAGAGATATTTGACATCAAAAGTTAAAAAACCTAGTATTCGGGAAATCGCAAAAACAAAACACACTAATAGGCTATAAAGATAAAGCTACCGGTAAACGGTAAGTTGAGTGCAGACGTTCAAAATACAAATAATTTTGTAACCATACTTCTCTGTATAACGATCTCTCCTTATACTGATGAAAATTCCTGGTCCCTTGCATATCATTATAGAGAGAGAGGACTGTGTATTGATGTTAATATTGGCCGTTTAGGGGCCGCTTTACTCAAGTAATTACATTATAGTTGGTTTGTGTTTTAGGTTATCTCGAAGATGAAATCAAAATGGAGATTAAGGAGAAAGTCATTGAAGATTCATCCTACCAAAGAAGTGATATGACTGGACACACTCAAGAAAAAACCTCAAATAAAAATATGAAAGTTGCGACTGAAAAAAGATCATACGAGTGTGAAATTTGTTTAAAACAGTTTAGTGGAACAGATACTTTAAAAAGACATATGAGAGTGCATACTGGAGAAAAACCCTTCAAGTGTGAAATTTGTTTTAGGCAGTTTTCTCGTACAGGTCATTTGAAAGCACATTTAATGGTGCACAATGGAGAAAAATCCTACAAGTGTAAAATTTGTTTCAAACAGTTTAACCGAACAGATAATTTGAAAACACATTTGAAACTGCATACTGGAGAAAAACCATACAAGTGTGAAATTTGTTCTAAACAATTTAGTCAAGCAGGTAATTTGAAAGGACATTTGAGAGTGCACACTGGGGAAAAATCCTACAAGTGTGAAATTTGTTTTAAACAGTTTAGTGGAACAGGTGATTTCAAAAGACATTTGAGAGTGCACACTGGGGAAAAACCTCACAAGTGTGAGATTTGTTTTAAGCAATTTCGTGAATCAGGTCATTTTAAAGAGCATTTAAGAGTGCACACTGGAGAAAGACCATACAAGTGTGAAATTTGTTTTAAACAGTTTAGTGGAACAGGTAATTTCAAAAGACATTTGAGAGTGCATACTGGAGATAAACCTCACAAGTGTGAGATTTGTTTCAAACAGTTTAGTGGAGCAGGTCGTTTGAAAATACATATGAGAGTGCATACTGGAGAAAAACCCTTTAAGTGTGAAATTTGTTTTAGGCAGTTTTCTCGTACAGGTCATTTGAAAGCACATTTAATAGTGCACAATGGAGAAAAATCCTACAAGTGTAAAATTTGTTTTAAACAGTTTAGCCGAGCAGATAATTTGAAAACACATTTGAAACTGCACACTGGAGAAAAACCGTACAAGTGTGAAATTTGTTCTAAGCAATTTAGTCAAGCAGGTAATTTGAAAGGACATTTGAGAGTGCACACTGGGGAAAATACTACAAGTGTGAAATTTGTTTTAAACAATTTAGTGGAACAGGTGATTTCAAAAGACATTTGAGAGTGCACACTGCACACTGCACACTGGGGAAAAAACTCACAAGTGTGAGATTTGTTTTAAGCAATTTAGTGAAGCAGGTCATTTTAAAGAGCATTTAAGATTGCACACTGGAGAAAAACCATACAAGTGTGAAATTTGTTTTAAACAGTTTAGTAAAACAGGTAATTAAAACGTTTTTATATACTTGGCTTGGTTGGTGTCACGGACTCCACAAATTTTGTAATCCATTTTAAAAATAGTTCTAGGCTACGTAGGTACCTGAAATTTTCAGAATAGCTTTGAATTAGCTAAAAATGCAATATTCAACTGCTATTATACATTGATTAGTAGGGTAAAGCTCCGTAGATCCGTTAGAGTAATGGATAGCGATAAAAGTTAATTACAAAAATTGTAGCCAACTTTGAGCATTCAAAAACGTTCACATTACAAAATTAGTAAGAATTTTACAGGGTGGTCGATAATATAATGGCAGATCAAACTTATGTTTTTTTAAATGGAACACCCTATATTTTATTGTATATTCGAAATCTTCTTAACTTCTCCATTACAAAAATATAATGGTTTGGTTTGTTATACAGGGTATTTACAAAGTTACAACAAATTTTATATGAAAATCGTAACAAGTTCAACTCTCTGTATAAATAAAAATAAGCACAACGGCAATGGTTTATTGATGCCATATTTTTTTACTTATTGTCAAAATTTTCATAAATGATTGATATTCCTGATTTTCTTTATATTGAATACAGGGTGAGTCAAAACGCAAGTACATTATTTTCTCAGTAATTTTAAATGAATCACCATGTATTTTATCACTATCGAAAAGTACTATTACCGTACTTTAATGTATATGTAACATTCCCTATGTCTAAATTTATTAGTTTTTGAGATATTTTCATTTTTCAGGGCAAATTATTAATTACGGGTCTAAATCTTTCCAAATTTTAGGTAAACCATGACTGAATTGTCTAAAACTGACAATTTACGATTACTGATTATCAATCTGTAATCAAAGTTGGCTACAATTTTTGTTATTAACTTTTATTGCTATGTATTACTATACCGGATCTAGGGAGCTTTTCCCCACTATTCAATCACCCTGAATGGATAAATCGATTTTTTTTATTTTAAACTATTTTAAAAATGTTGATAATGCAATGATATTTTAAAGTACTTACGTTAATAAATCGATATAGTCGGTTCGCTAAACTCAGACACAAATGGCTAGTGATTTTAGTAAGTAATTTTGCCAATTTTGGTGATCAAAAAGTGTATAGAAAAGACATTAGAAATGCCCAATATAACGCTTATTTTTCGAGGTACTGACCATGGGTGGAGAATGGCTAATTTTGGTCTTAGATTATGTTTTTGACCGTGATGAAAACGAAAATGAAATTTATTTTAAATTTTAGGTGGGGGAATATTGTCAAAATTGTAATTGTACCCTAAAAAGAGAAAAAAAATTAAATCACGTTTTTTTTTGCGTTTAGCTCGCTACAAATCTGGTCCGTTTTAATATTTTTTTCTAAAGTTTTTACACTATTTGTATATCACTCACTTTTTTTGAAGACAATGGTTTCTGCTTTAAGATTTTAGTCTTATTCTAGTAAAAGTTATGAATCTTTTAAAGTACAAGGTGCAGATTCGTGAATTGCAAAGTTTAATCGCAAAATTTGACTGACAAAATTTGAAATATAGATTTTAAATCAAATTCAAAAATAAAACATAGTACAAAAAAGTTTTCTGGAAAGTTTTGGATCAAAATGTTTTATAGAAAATAAATGGTGCAACGTTTAACATCTACGTTATAAATCCCCAAAATAACGCGATTTCGAGATACTGATCATTGGTGGTGAATGGCTAATTTTGGTCTTACTTTATGTTTTTGATGGTGCCGAAAACAAAAATCAAGTTTATTTTGAATTTTAGGTGGGAGAAAATTGTCTAAATCGCTATTTTGCCCTAAAAATAAAAAAAAGTTAAACCACGTTTTTCTTAAAATTAAAAGTTGCACCATATTTTTTTTATAACACATCTAGACCTAAAACTCCCCATAAAACTTCTTTGAACTCTATGGTTTAACATAAACGTAATCAAATAGATAAATTTTAAAATTTGTCACTTAATTTTTTCGATTTAACTCTGCAATTTACGAATCTGCACCTTTAATTTTTTTAAATTCATAACTTTTACAAAAAAGAGACTAAAAGACTACAGTTACTTTCATAGTCATAGTTTTTTAGAAAAAAAATATTAAAATGGAACAGAGTTGTAGCGAGTTAAACGTAAAAATTCGTGACTTCACTTTTTTTTCATTTTTAGGTTAAAATTGCGATTTTGACAATGTTCCGTCACATAAAATTCAAAATAAACCTCATTTTCGTTTTCAGCACCCTCGAAAATATAAAGTATGAATAAAATTAGCCCTTCGGCCCTCCGTGGTCAGTACCTGGTCATTTTAGGGGTATCTCCCACTCGCCTATTATATAAGTAAAAAGTTTAGAGTGCATCTACAGCCCGAATGTTCGGTCAAATATGTTCCTTTATTAAAAATTGCACCCGTTTTCGGCCAATTTTTTTGGTTGTAAATTAGTCTTAATATATGTGTTATTAATCCATTCTAATAAATAAATTGTCAAATTTCTCTTTGCTTATTGTCTCGGCCGTTAATGAGTTAAGGGCACCCGAAGCAACGAACTGTCAATACTGATGGAATGGCCCATTCAAACAGTGAAGTGAGATTGCGGCGAACATACAAGAGAGAGGTCCTAGAGAGAGACAGAGCTCGTCAGGAAAAAGATATACCGATACCATGCCAACGGCAAAGTATACCGATTTTCAAGATTAAAACAGGTTTACAATTAATTTGAGTAACTGCAGTGCCGGATTTAGGATACTTGCGGCCCTAGGCCAAATTACCCCGAGCGGCCCCCGATAACTTTACGATTATGTAATTAAAGCATAAAGCACATTTCATAGTACGGGATCCGAATATACATAGGTCGATCTGTACCCATCTGCTTGCCGGATGAAACATTTTTCTTTATTAAATTTCATACATAGACAAATATTTCTAGCATGGGTTGCCTATCAAAATCGTGTCATAGCTATCCTTAAGGGGGGGTCGTAGGGGCTGAAATCAATATTTCAAGCACATTTTTTTGAATGTATGGTAGAATTATTTTATTTTTAAATTAAATAGGCATATTCAGTACAGTTCATAGATTATTCAAGGAAAAATACTGAAAAATAAGCTAACGGTGGCAAATTTATAAAGACACCTCAACAAACAATGAATTTTGCGGTGGACATCAGAACTCATCGTTGGATCATGGTAAATAAAAAATTCAAAAAGATTTTATTAGCTTATGAGTTTCTCAAGCTAACGCTCTAGAATTTTTTAGTTTAATCGTATTTTGACTCATTGCTATCACTCAGAAGTCAAACTAACGAATTTTTTTGCAAAAAAGGGTGAAAATCAACATATTTATTATTGTTAAACAAAAAATAAGCTCAAAACAAAAAATATCTCGACAGTGTTACCTCAAGGAATATCTAAAGAAAATATATACAATATTCCAGGTGAGTTGGTAAAGTAGTTTTTGAGTTACAATGTCTACAAGGTCTACAGCCAAAAACGCGTTTTAAGTATTGTTAACTTTTATTTTCAATTTCTTTTTTGTCTGTCAAATCGTAAAGTGATGCACACCGGAATATGTTTTTGAATCGCGGGGTAATTTGCAAAACAAAATCGGAACAGCTGTTAACCGTTTCTCACTACGCTCAAGCGCGCTGGGAAGAAGTTGCTGCAAAGCGAGTCGAAGGTAGGGAGGTAGGGAGATAGTGTTGAATATCCCTATCTTCGACTCGCTTTGCAGCAGGTTCACGTCAGCACGCTTGAACGTAATGAACAACGGTCAACAGCTGTTCTCATTTTCTTTTGTACATTACTCCGCGATTCAAAAAGATATTCCGGTGTGCATCATTTTATGATTTAAGAGACAAAAAGAAATTGAAAATAAAAGTTGACAATACTCAAAACTGCTTTTTTCAAAGGCTCTAGATATTGTATCTCAAAAACTATTTACCACTTGACCGACCCACCTGGAATTTTGTATAACATATTTTCTTTAGACATTCCTTGAGGTAACGCTGTCGAGATGTTTTTTGTTTTATGCTTATTTTTTGTTTAACAATAATAAATATATTGATTTTCGAACTTTTTGCAAAAAAATCGTTTTTTTGACTTCTGAGTGATATCAAAAACTCAAAAGTCGATAAAACTAAAAAAACTTTAGAGGGTTACCTCGAAAAACTCGAAGCTAATAAAATCTGTTTAAATTTTTCGTTTACCATGATCCAATGATGAGTTCTGATGCCCACCGCAAAATTCATTATAATTTTAGGTGTCTTCAAAAATTTGCCACCGTTGCGTTGGCTTATTTTTCAATATTTTTCCTTGAATTTTTTCTACTAGGTATACTTTAAAAAAAAATGTGATTGAAATATTGATCTCAACCCCTACGGCCCCCTTAAAGATAGCTATGACACGATTTTGATAGGCAACCCATGCTAGAAATATTTGTCTATGTATGAAATTTAATAAAAAAAATGTTTCATCCAGCAAGCAGATGGGTACAGATCGACCTATATTCGGAACTTAGACGATCATATTAATATATAACGTTTATTTTAATTTTACTTTTTAAAATTGATACAACATACAAAGCATAACATAAATGAAGAGAAATGACACTAATGTTCTATTTGAATACGGTACATAAATAGGCTGAAAAGTTGTATTCACTAATTGAATATTCTTGGTTGACAAATTTGGCTAAAATTCCAAAACAGCTTCAACAACAATTTGGGTGATTCGCCAAAATAGACGGCAATTTCGAGGTAGAGAAATTTAATTTAAAACATGGTTTAGAATTAGTTCATTTTTAAATATTTTTTATAAAATGAGCTATTCAACTTACCCATGATACCAGCAGAGATCATTTTTAAATATTTTCCGAATAACGGAAATGTTCTGACTTCGGAGCAGTTGACAAGTGTCCACCGTGTTGACGTAATTCTCTGTTAATTAAAATTTATGATCGTAACAATTAAATAAAAACTGGTATGTAATAAAACTATACAAAACACTTCCATTTTGATATAAAGTACTACAGAAAAACATGAAAAGTAGGTAAAAAATATCCATTGCGTCGGAGTTGATTTAGACCGGCCTTCGTGTTGACAAAACTTTCCAATATGTAGCCGTGTCTTTTCGGTTAAACTTCAAAAATCTAATCTGCTTTTGAACACGATATTGGCATTTCCTTTCTACACATTCTTCTGTCTTTTCTCCATGTCAACATAATTATTTGTTATCCGCTTCCACACGTGAGCTCCGTAATGTGCCTACATAGACAGCAGATGTCTCTTTTATCAACATTAGAGAAGACTACCCAAAATGGTATATTCTTACAGAAATAAGCATAGCTGCATAAAAAATTACGTTCTTTCATAAAATCTTTATTAAACGATTTTGGGGGCTTTCGCCTTCATTTTTCCGTCGTACTCCAGTGTATACGAGCCATTTTCTATAAAAAGAAGATAATTACCAAACCGACCGAAACATCTTGACAGCTTACCCAGTAACCCTTTCCCTATATCAGACTAAATTTAAATTGTATTTTTTTAGTTTAGGAATGACCATTCACACACTTTAAACAACTCCGAGGCACGTTCGTCAACTCCGAGGCACGACTGGGCTTCGGAGTTGATTGCTTCGGTGTTGATGATTTCATACATTTTTAACTCTACTTTCTACAAAATATTAAAAATAATTCTGTTTTATTCATCGTGTGTCAAATAAACTTTATAGCGCATACTTAGAAGAAAAACATATTAAAAAATTAGCAAAATTAAGCTTTTACGAAGGCTTCGGTGTTGACTGTATAAAAACATACGCTTAGCTTAAGACACCTTGAAAATTTTTCTATCGCTTAACGATATTATGTTCTTCCACTTTCTTCCACAATTTGGGTTAGACTGAAGCGTTCCTCTCTTGTCAAGCTGCCTGCTATACAGTATAACGCAGTTTGGCCTAAATTTTCATATATTTTCATGAGGCCTCGGTGTTGATGCACAAAGTTGGTTACAGTTTTTAGTAGTAGATTTTGATGGTTTAATTTTAAAAATGAAAATTATTAATTTGACAGTTTTAAATTACATAGGGTTTTTAATTAATTATTGATAAATCATCTGCACTTTTGTAACTTTTCAGTGTGTTATACTATAAAACAGATCAAAAGCCAAGGTGGGTTACAGCCTCGGAGTTGATATTTTGACATTAAAATTGCATAGAATGCTTGTAAAAATACTTTTTTTTTAATTAATGTTAAGTGGAATACATTCATCTATTGTATAACTTAACTTTGGCAACACAATTTGAAACACAGTATGTAAAGGACTTAAGAAAAAAGCGAGTTACACAATATGCCGCTTATTTTGGCGAACCACCCATTTCCATATCTATAGAAAATATGTATGTATATTAGACCAGGGCGCATCTGTAAAAATATTAGTACATTTGGACGTTGAGAGGTAACTCAAATTTTTTTGCAGAAATTGCTTGAAAATAACTCAAATAATAATATTTGAGTTATCCTCCCTCTCAAAAAGGTCCGGAACATTGTTTAAACAATCAAAATGTCAAAAAATGAAGGAAAAATTCGATATTTTTCTTCGTTTTTTGATTATAACTTTAAAATTATTTATTTACTAGAAAAGTTGTACTGAAATAAAAGTTGCGTAATTAAATTTTCTACAATATAGAATTGGTTAAAAACTTAAAAAATAGTCACCCTTGATGCAAAATAGCAATAATTGCGAAAAAAACATATAAAAACAAGTATTCGCATTTTACGTTTTTCAACCATTTATGCTACACTTAGGACCTTCATATTTCACCCAGAAAAACTTTATGATACAGTAAAACAATACTGTAAATTTCATTAAGATCGGTTCAATAAATTTTGCAAAATAAATTTTGCAATCCAGCTTTCGCAAAAAAAATTCATTTTTTCAAAATGTTATAGGACTGAAAATAAAGCAGATAGCAAGTTGAAATTTTTTTGCATATAGAAGTGTACTGTAACTTTCATTTGCAATTTGCAAAATTAAAATTGATTAGCTACCACGGCGCGCGTCAGGAATTTTTTTAAATAAACATTAATTATTGGTGCTACGCGCAGGACAGCGGATAGTTTGCTCTGATTAGGCATTCCAATGACCTTTGATAATGATTGATACATTTTAATTTTTATTACAAAATTTGTTTATTGCAAAATAAAAGCACATACTGTATCCTTTGAAATAACAAAAGTTTTAGCAAAAACTTTCTTTGTTCATATATTTTAACTTAGAGAATAAAAGTTTATTAGTTTTAAACATATGCAATTGTTTAAATAATATTTTACAAACAATAATAAAATTAGTTTGATTTTTGTGGAATTAAAATTTTAAAATACAACAAAATATAGAGAAAAAAATAATATATTTGATAAAGATTGGAAGAAATTTTGGTGGAAATCAACTTGTGTTAATCGAACACCGCTGTCGTGCGCGTAGCACCAAAAATTAATGTTTATTTAAAAAATTTCCTGTCGCCATGGTAATTAATCGATTTTAATTTTGCAAAAAAAAATTCAACTATCTGCTTTATTTTCAGTCCTGCAACATTTAAAAAAAAATGAATTTTTTTGCGAAAGCTGGATTTCAAAATTTCTTTTGCAAAATCTGTTAAACCGATCTTAATGAAATTTATAGTGTTGTTTTACTATATCATAAAGTTTTTTTGGGTAAAATATTTGGGTCCAAGTGTAGCATAAATGGTTGAAAAACGTAAAATGCGAATACTTGTTTTTGTATCGCTTTTTTCGCAATTATTGCTTTTTTGCAACAAGGGTGACTATTTTTTAAATTTTTAACCAATTCTATATTGTAGGAAATTTAATTACGCAATTTTTATGTCAGTGCAACTTTTCTCAGTAATGAATAGTTTTAAAGTTATAATCAAAAAACCAATAAAAAAATCGAATTTTTCCTTCATATTTTGACATTTTGATTATTTAAACAATGTTCCGGACCATTTTGAGTGGGAGGATAACTCAAATATTATTATTGCAGTTATTTTCAAGCAATTTCTGCAAAAAAATTTGAGTCACCTCTCAACGTCCATCTCAAAACAGATGCGCCCTGGACTATATCTACTTCAGAAAGTTAGCAAGCAGCAGTTATTTGTAAAAATATTGACATTATAAGTTGAAAAGACATTATAAGTAAAAGAACAAGCAAAATAATATGAACTGTAATAGTAATGTACTACGGTACTCACAAATAAAAATATTAAAAATACAAAAATTTTTTGATATGAACGTTGGATATTTTAATTAGATTGTATTGTTTAGATACAAAAGTAATGTACTCGACTTCCAGTAGCGGTAAATATTAATTAATTTTGGAAAATGAAAATGCAATTTTTTTACCAAAAAAGTTTTTTTTAGAAAACGCTGCGGCCCCCTTTTGCTTGCGGCCCTAGGCCGGGGCCTAGTCGGCCTAGTGGTAAATCCGGCGCTGAGTAACTGAAACGGGATAAACACCTGGTATTATTAGATGTATTGAGTAATTATTATTCTAAATAAAACACCAATTTTGAGAAATATAAATATATTACAAATAGAAATAGGTATGCTGTATTGTCACTGAAAATTTTGCATAATTATGGACAAAGCTTACATAGAGTCAGAAAATAACAAATACAATTTACTGAAATTAAATAAATCGTCAATTAAATTAAATAAATTTTTGGAAAGCAGTACCTGCATAATATCTTACAAATATTTGATGCTATCTTGTGTGGAACTTACAAAATTGTCGAGATTTGTAATCCGATCATTGCTCTTTTTTTGGCATCTTCTATTTTCTAGGTTTTAGAACTGCGCCATGATATATTTAATAAATATAATAAGTAATTTTATTGTGTATCAATTAACGACAATCATCAAAACAGTCTAACCTAAGTACATATACGAGCTGCAAATTTTCCGAGAAATCAGTAAAAAATGGAAATCCCGATTCCCGGGAATTCTTACAAACCCGGGATTTTTTAAAATATTTTATTTTAATTATGAGCGGAGATATTACTAACTGAATATTACTAACTACTATGAATAAATGATTCTGATACAATTATTATCTCTGTCTGCTTAATAATCATTTTAAATGATTCCACTTCTTAAAATATTTATTTTTCAATTATATTTTAAACCTTCCAATTTTGGTGTTAAATCAGAATGTATCATATCCGTCAGCATAAACATTCTTTTGTTTATGCAACGATCTGATTCATTTGGAAGCATGCTAGCATGCAGGATCCAGAATTATAACATACATATTTATTTTGATTTAGAATTATGTTTATGCAGAATTAGTACATAGGAAATTTAATACGTTATTTGTGCAAATCAACTGACCGGACCTTTAAAAAATTACTCACTGCACTAAAAAGCATCATACCTACATCAACAGAAAGTGTGTTTTCAATTTCAGAAAATTTCTGTACAAAAAAAGAAGAGCCAGCCTGAAAGATCAAACACTCAACAATTTATGTTTTTTAAAACATCGTACCGGTACGATTCCGACAATCCACAAAAAATTTTATGTCGAATAAAAGCAATATTGACAACTAACAGAAAAAAATTACAACAGAGTTAAAGAAAACTGTTTACTTTGTTAACAATAATCGTATTTTGAAACAACAATCACACTACTATTCTCAAGAAAATTCTTTTTCTACATTGTTAATTATTATTTTTGTTGTTTGGGCACCAGACCACAACATGATCATCAATTATATAAAAATGCAAACAACAAATAAGGAATTTCGTTATACTTTCATGCTTCCTAGCAGGGGCGTCATTTGGGCGTCCAGGGGGGGCATTTGCCCCCCCCTGGCCCTGAAAATGACTGAAATTTACAGAAAATACATCAATATTCATCATAACATCATATATAATGTATTGTATATATAGTGCTTGCCCCCCCCCCAAACAAAATTTCAAATGACGCTCCTGCTTCCTAGTTTCAGATAGAAAATATGAATTATCACTTAACCTACTTTGGTCAACTTTATTGCAATATTTATATAGTATTGTTAATCTATGGCTATTGCAAAATGTGATAAGTGCGTTTGCTACATTTGCTATGGTATAATGCTTTTCGTAATGATATACAGCGACAACACAAAAGGTTGTAATATTTCCAATATGAAGATATGTTTAGAAAACGCTGGTAGGTATATATATGTCTTTTGATTAGTAACATTTTACTGGTGACACACAATCATGCTTTATCGAGGTCTTTATTATAAACTAGGGAATAGCCCAAGGGGGTTGGTGGATTATCTTATGGCAGATAAATTAAACTTTGTGGTGTGGACTGTACAATATTTTATGTGAATAAAATAGAACAAATTTATAACTATTACAAAAGTGACAATTCTAAAATTAATTCTGACGTGGAGTCTTTTCTTTTTTGTTGTAATCGATGTATTACTTTGTTGCTATAGTAACTTCATATCGCCACCTTTGGATGTTCGAATACAAAGCACAGTCTAGCCAAATATTTTCCATCAAATGTTTTACAGTGTAGCCAGAAATGCACTGTACAGAGCCATGGTAGAATTCAATGTCCCAATACACTTAGTGAAATTGGTGAAAGTACCCCTCGTTAACAGCCGAGTGTAAAGTGCAGAACAGAGCATTAAGAATTAAGAAGGCACAAACAGGACTCCAACAGAGAGATAGCCTATCCTGCCTTCTATTCAATATTGCCTTAGAGAAAGATACATATTAGAGAATCTGGAATAGCAACAAAAGGAACTACCTATTATTATTAATAGGAGTATACAAATACTAGCGTATGCAGAGGACATCGATCTAATAGCAAGAAGAAAGACGGACCTGGTCCAATAGTTCACGGCATTGGAAGCAGCAGCTAAAAGAACGGGGCTACACAGTAATACTAATACAACTAATGACAAAAAATAATCAAGTAGCAAAACCCGAAGATCTAACGGTTGGAACATATATACCTTCCAAGGAGTAAGAGAGTTCATATATATCTAGGCTCACAAATCAACCAAAGTAATACAGTAACTACAGAAATTAACAACCTCTCATATCTAGCAAATGGAGCGTATGGGTTAAAGAAACTTTTAAAAACAAACAGTCACAAAAAGAACGAAAACATTCATACACAACAGTAATTAAACCCGTACTCATACCTACGCGTCAGAAACGTGGACGATGACAAAAAGTGATGAAGAACGTTTAGGCTGTTTTGAACGTAAAATCCTCAGACATATTGAAAAAGGTGTATAGGAAAACGGATTATGGCGTAGACTCTATAATTTTGAGCTTTACCGCCTTTAAAGCAGCTTTACATCAAGGCTATGCAAGTCCGTCTTGCATGGCATATCTCTTGCCTAGCCTGCCCTTTTTACATCAGAGCTATTTCTGTGCAATTTTTGATACCACTTTCATTGTTGCCAACAAAAGAAATGTCTCTGCAAGTCTCATGCTATGCAAGTCCGTCTTGCATGGTATATCTCTTGCCTAGCCTGCCCTTTTTACATCAGAGCTATTTCTGTGCAATTTTTGATACCACTTTCATTGTTGCCAACAAAAGAAATGTCTCTGCAAGTCTCATGCTATGCAAGTCCGTCTTGCATGGTATATCTCTTGCCTAGCCTGCCCTTTTTACATCAGAGCTATTTCTGTGCAATTTTTGATACCACTTTCATTGTTGCCAACAAAAGAAATGTCTCTGCAAGTCTCATGCTATGCAAGTCCGTCTTGCATGGTATATCTCTTGCCTAGCCTGCCCTTTTTACATCAGAGCTGTTTCTGTGCAAATTTTGATACCATTTTCATTGTTGCCAACAAAAGAAATATACCAAAACATTAACTTTGGATATTTTACTGGGAAATTTCACTCCAACATTAAATATATTCAAGTATAAATCTAAAATTATTATTACTTCCAATAAATAACATTTAAATTTATTCAATAAGGTTAAGTTTTATTCTAAACTGTAAATTTTGTTATATTGGCAACATGAAATTTGACAACTTGCATCAAAATTGCATGAAAAATAGAAGATGTTTTAATTTTTCGTCTAGCTCTAGAATTGCATGGAAATAGCGCGTGGGAATGCGCAGTTGCATGATCTGTCTTGCATGGCTCTTGCCTAGCATGAAAATGGCATAATGTAAAACTGCCTTTATAGTGAGCCTTGCATTGGTAGGTCCATCAAAATAAACAGGCTGCGGTGGGTAGGCCACTTAGAGAGAATGAACGAGATGGAGCCGTCGAAACACATTTATAGCCAGAGACCGGATGGAGTGAGGAAAAGAGGGAGTCCCAGGTCCAGGCCTGGGCCTGCCCAGGTGGAAGACGGCTTACGAGCGTTATACTCTGGGCTAATTAGCAAAATACAAGGAAAAGTTATTTACCAGCAATTTTATTGCTGGAATCGAATCTTATGATTCTATACAGGGTGTTTCATTAATAATTGTCCATATAGTAACTGAAGAAACCTTAGCACAAAATACGAAGATTGAACCTAAAACACTTAAATAAAATGTGGTTCATTACTGAGTTACAGGGTGTTTTATCTAAAAAATTAAAAATTATTTTTGCTCAGCATTTTAAAACTATTCGACATATCCTTTTCATACTTAGCAGGAAGTATAGGTACTGTACAAACTACTAAATTATGTTAAACAAACGTTTCTGTCTATTACCAGAGGCGTACGACGGGGGAAAGTGAATGGTTGACCCTTTACAAATTCTAGGCCACTGGCGGAATTGCTATTTTAGTTCAATTTTTGGATTCTCCAATACTTTCTATGAAAATAATATACTCTTGATTCGTAACGATAAAGTCATTAGTTTTCGAGATCTATGAAGTTAAAAATCGCACTCGCCTTCGGCTCGTGAAATTAAAACTGTCAAAGTGTCACTCGGGAAAAATTCAATAATTTCAGAGCTCTTGTGCAATTACTACTGAGAATTATCTACTGTAGAAAATTACCGATAGAATTTTTTTAAGTAGATTGTTTCTGTTTAATGGCAACCAGTTTCCTAGTTTTGGCAACTGTCACATTTAAGAAAATATCCATAATATACGTATCAAAAAATAATCTTATGAATCTCACACGACAGTAAGAATAAATAAGAAAATAATGCTTTATTTTTATTCAAATTTGTTGTCATTGGGCAATAGCCACCCGAGCCCTGCGGGCTCTCGTGTCTATTGCCAGACAACAAATTTTCGAAAAACTGTCGCATTATTTTCAATTTATTCTCACTCTCTTATGATATTATACCCGATAATTTTTGATAATATCCCGTCGTCAAGTATATTAACGTCAGATGCCCTTCGTTGCTACGAAAAAATACATTCAGTGACATTAATAACAATTAATGTTTTAAAAGTGATGACTTTCAACCGTCAAATATTTATAACAACTGTGTGTTTAATTGCACTAATTTGTACTTACATAAATAAATTACAATAAAATTTTTGTTTTGAACAGTTTTATTCATGAAATAATCGCAACAAATTGCATCGATCTCTAAAATTATTGTCGAATTTTTGCCCTCGTGACACTTTGACATAATTTCACTCCCCTTCGGGTCGTGAAATTAAAACTGTCAAAGTGTCACTCGGGAAAAATTCGATAATTTTAGAGTTGTTGTGCAATTACTACTGACAATCTTTATTTAAACAAATTAAAAATTTTTGTTATAATAATTAATTTATTTATTATACCAAAACAAAAGCAACTTTAACATTTAATGAAGGGAATTCCCTAATTGGGAACAAAAAAAAATGAAAAAAATTGCTTCATGGAAAGCCGAGAAAATGCATTTTTTTAACGTATACCGATTTTGAACT
The DNA here is from genome assembly GCF_917563875.1 of Diabrotica virgifera virgifera. NCBI lineage: Eukaryota > Metazoa > Arthropoda > Insecta > Coleoptera > Chrysomelidae > Diabrotica > Diabrotica virgifera. The sequence goes on along the minus strand of NC_065443.1, from coordinate 282,543,763 downwards.
TTGAGATTACATTTTTCTAACCTAATTTTTGATTGGAATTTTGTTATTTTTGGCAATTTTCACTCATAGTATCCATAGTTTTTATTATAATAATATACATTATGAGTATATTAAAGGTATGAAAATTGGTGTGGTGAAAGAGCACCGAAACAAAAAGGTGATGGTTCGAAAATTATGATCGTACTGTTTATATCTTTGGAGTAAATGCCGGTCAACTTTGACCGGTAGTATCTCAGGAACCACTCATCACAATTAAATGTTTTTTATTTTAAAAGAAGCGTCCTGCCGCTTTTTTTCCAATGCCGTTTTCATGATTTAATTTAATTTAATATTTCCCGAAATATTCTGTTTGTTTATAAGCCAAGAAATTGTTTATAATGTTAAAATATTCCTGAGGTCGCTTAAATAGTCCAATTTTAATTCTGTAAAGTACATTAGATAGGCACAGTGTCTTTTTATACAAAAATCATAGTTATTCTTATGTATCATAACTATTGTGGTTATAACAGCGACCGTAAATTTTTAATTAACAATTTAATTGTTGCTAAACTGTTCATTCAATTTCAATCGGCTTCTGGAATTATAATCTATACGAAAAGAGCTTTTTATATTACAAAGTTATTTAATTGTTGATAAACAATTACTTAATCTAAAATTTTACTTGAAAATTAAAGATTTTGTTGGAAAAAACCGCAATTTCCGGAGAAAATGTTCGTCGAAGTAAATTGGGAAAAACACGTGTCTATGCAGAATTTAATTACGGTAAATTTTTATTTGAGTGTTTTTGATGTAAAGTTAAAATCTTTGGAGTTATAGAGCAAAAATTGAAAACAACTCGATTTTCGGGCGCCATTTTGTTTATAAAAAAAGTAGCACACTATCTGCGGACTTTGCATACCTATATTATTAATATATACAATTATAAGATTCGATTCCAGCAATAAAATTGCTGGTAAATAACTTTTCCCAAAAATGGCCTATTCTCTGATAATCTGGCCCAGACCACAGAATAACTAACCATACAGAAGCGAAACTGACTGTCGTTTCCATTGATTGTGTGGGAACCGAAATATTTGACCTTGAGCCCTAGTTACAGAATGGAACTTGATGTTCTAAGGAATAGACCAATTCAAATGATGTGATATTTTTGACAAGTAGTTATTAATTAATTTTGAAATATAAAATTTAACTATAAAATATAAATAAACTATAAAATAAAACATATATAAATATAAAATTTAACTAAAAACAACTGTCACTGTCAGTCTAAAAGTGAGGTTATACCAGTTCTTCTTCTTCTTCTTCTTCAGTTTATTGGCCTCCACCTACTTGGGTATTTGGCCAGCTCATCGTCTCGGAACAAGGGAAAAATCCCTTATTCACTTACAATTTGGAGTTAGTACATTGTACAATTTGTTTCTTCTTCTTCTTCATCTTTTTCTTCTTCTTCTTTAGTTAACTAGAAATTTTGGTTGGTGTGGGACAAACATGACAAGATAAAAAAATTTCACGCTGCAACCTCTCTTTCCTTGTCTAAGGGGGCAACTGTCTATCAATACACAATGTTCTTTTTCTTCTTTGATTTAGGAGAAATTTTGAGTTGGCATGGGACAAATACAAAAACTGAACTTTTTTTTTTCCAACGACATTAAACTTTACTCTCTCAAGGGCAACTGCCGACTACTACACAATCTTATTCTTCTACTTCTTTTTTAGTTTACTGGCAATTTTGAGTTGGCATGGGACAAATTCAACAAAGACACAAACTTTGCTCTCAGGAGCAACTGCCGACCATTACACAATCTTATTCTTCTACTTCTTTTTTAGTTTACTGGCAATTTTGAGTTGGCATGGGACAAATTCAACAAAGACACAAACTTTGCTCTCAGGAGCAACTGCCGACCATTACACAATCTTATTCTTCTACTTTTTTTTGAGTTTACTGGCAATTTTGAGTTGGCATGGGACAAATATAACAAGACACAAACTTTTTTCTCTCAGGGGTAACTGCCGATCATTACACAATCTTATTCTTCTATATCTTATTTACAGGCAATTTTGAGTTGGCATGGAATAAATACAACAAAGGCACAAACTTGTCTTATACAGGGCAATACTGTTATACCACTGGTTATACCAGTTACGTTGACACATGTGCATGAAAATTATGTTACCATTTTGGGCCTGAGTTTCGCTTCTGTATGGTTAGTTATTCTGTGCCCAGACTATTAATGGAAGCTGATTCTAGAACAGCCCAAGACCGACCATGGGTTGTAGAGCCAATGATGATGTTTGTTAAGCTATGGCTATTGCACAATGTGACAAGCACGTTTGCTGCATTTTCTTCTTCTTCCTCTTTATAAGCAATTCTGCTTGTTCATTGGCTGATTGATACCTCTATGGAAGGATGTCACTCCATCACTCTATGGAAGGTTCACTCCATCTTTTGCGCGGTCGGCCGATACTTCTTTTTCTGATTGGTGATTTATCTCTTGCTATTTTGACCACACGTGTCTCCCCCATTTTGGTTATGTGGTTGTTCCATTCCCTTTTTCTATTTAGTGTCCATTCGTTTATACACTGTACGTTACATTGTCTTCTGATATCTTCAATCTTCACTCCTCTTTCGATCTCTCAGTGTATTTCCTGTAATTCTTCTAAGTACTCTCATCTCTGCCGTTTCCAGTAGTCTTTGTGTTGTGGCTGTATCGGGTCTTGTTTCTGATGCATATGTCATTATTGGTCTTACACTGACTTTATAAATTCTCGACCTTATCTCAGTGTTAATATGTCGGTTTCGAGATATATCTAGTGTTATTAAGGCATCCTGATAGTCTATTTGCTCTTTGTACTTGATTTCTCACTTCTTTGTCCAGGTCTCCGTAACTTGACAATGTAATTCCAAGGTATTTTATTTCCATAACTTGTTCAATACTGATACCATCTTTTCTATAGTATAATGTTTTTCGTCATGATATACAGCGACAACATAAAAGGTTGTAATATTTTCCAATACGAAAATGTTTTTAGAAAACGCTGGCATGTTTTTTCTTAGTACCCTAACACTTTATTGGTGACTTGGGCAATTATGTTGTGACGATGTCTTTATTATAAACAAGGAAAGCCTGAGAACGTTGATGATTAAATATTAAATATTGGGTGATTGGTTCAAATAAATATTTTCCATCAAATTTTTTACTCAAAAACTATTTTTACTCAAATAATATTTCCATTAAGATTAATAAAAGTAGAATAATGTTGACAGACTTAAAACAAACATCAGAGGGAGTAGGAATAAAAATGAATATTAAGAAAACTGAGGTAACTCTAGCTGAAGAAGTAAATATTACTCTTGACGATAGGGAGATTGAAAATATACACTCATCAAAATATACACTCATCATATACAAGCATCAAAATTAACGCACCACCTTAAAAATGGGATGTTTGATGTCTCGTCTTTCTTAAACCTGTTGTCCTATTTTGGTGATTTTTTAGTATGTTATAGCTTTATTCTTCAAGAATATCGTTGTACAAAATAATATTGTTGCTAAACAGGTAAGTGTTATTGTATAACGGGTGTAACATTGATAGTGTGTTTTTTCCTTAAAGTTCGAAACACCGTGTGTCCTCAACATTTTGCTTTTGGATAATAAAAAAGTTAGGTACTTTAACAACTAGCAACGTTCTTCATCAATACAGGGTGTTTCTAAATAAGTGCGACAAACTTTAAGGGGTAATTCTGCATGAAAAATAATGACCGTTTGATTTATAAACATATGTCCGCAAATGCTTCTTTTTCGAGATACGGGATGTTGAATTCTTTTACACACTGACGATTTATTTACTGCTTTAAAACCGGTAGAGATATTCAAATGAAATTTGGTAGGTTTTAAGAGGTAGTTATTGCGCATTTTTTGGCATCCAATTAAGAATTTTGTATTCACCATTGGCGTGCATACGGGTAATATGACCCGTATGCACGCCAATGGTGAATACAAAATTCTTAATTGGATGCCAAAAAATGCGCAATAACTACCTCTTAAAACCTACCAAATTTCATTTGCATATCTCAACCGATTTGAGAGCAGTAAATAAATCGTCAGTTTGTAAGAAAAAATTCAACATCCCGTATCTCCGAAACGTATCATTTGTGGACATATGTTTATAAATCAAATGGTCGTTATTTTTCATGCAGAATTACCCCTTGAAGTTTGTGGCACTTATTTAGAAACACCCTGTATTGATGAAGAACGTTGCTAGTTATTAAAGTACCTAACTTTTTTATTATCCAACATAAGTGAATGAATAAAAAAGCAAAATGTTAAGAAAGTCTAAGGCTACTGTTGAGTAGGAACACTCCTCCACAGCCCAACAGTAGTAGTTGTTTATGTACGTACACGCCGGTGCGTTAGGCGTCAACGCCCTTCCGGTAGGGATCTATTGAGATTATCACTGAGACGCAAGTCCTTATCCCTCGCCGTACTGCTCCCCTATAGGTAGATCAAATACCAGCATAATTCACTCTAAGCCTCAGATTTAGATTAGAATTTGAAACTGATGCGTTAGCTTTTTTTTCGAATTTTATCGCATTTCGTATTTCTGTTATGTTGCGTTACCTTTTCAATATTTGAATTTCGAATAATTGTTTCATTTTAAGTATTTTTTATTTTATTCTAAAATATATTCTGTATTGTGTGGAAAACATTATCTAGTATTTAGAACTCCTTAAAATGCAACCACAACTTTCTCTTCTATATAGTTACGACTGTTTATACAGAGTGTTACCGTGCTGAAATATTTATTCTACATATTCCTAATTTATTTTGAGCTAAAGAGTGTAATAATTTTATTATTCACTTAACGGTTTTTAAAGTTAGCCCATGTAGTGAGGCTACTCCCGTATAAAAAAAATTTGATTCAGTTTCTTTGCAGATTCCTGCTCAAAAATGTCTCCTTTAAACAAATCCGAAGGGAGCCGCCGAAATTTTTGGGCGGAAATTGTTTAAACAATTTTTTTAAACAAATTCAAACAATCACTTATTTGCTCCAGATAAAATTATTTAATTGTTAATTATGCGCGTCCACTCAACTTGTAGTCCGCCGCGCCGCTGGGGTGGCCCGCCTGCCCGTCGCACTTAATGTTGTTTGTCGCGGTATATGACTGGGGTAGTTAATTGGCACATTGGCAATAATTAATTGTATAAATAAATAAATTATTAAAAAACTATGTTAGTGATAAATTCTAAACTTTTAATAAATGTCAAGTATTTGTTGTCAAGGACGGTAGGTGGAATAACCAAATACTACGTTATGGAGACGCTGGGAATACCGAAGAGACCTCAAAAATGAAATGGATGGACTACAACAAAAAACACGCTGGTTCCAAATGGATGAGTATAGTCCAGGACAGAGAATCCTGGAGAGAAAAAAGGAGAGGCCAACGTTACAGAATGGGCGAAATAGGCTATATATAGATATATTTGTTTTTTGTGATTTTTTTTTTATTTTTGTGAATCTTTTTAGTTTTTGTGAGTTTTTCGCTAATACCCCAGGCTGTGGGTGAAAAAACGTGATATAATTCAGGAATTTTTGAAACCTATCAGGTGTTGTAAAGGACGATCCCAGGAATAACTTATACTAAAATGTAACCAAAAATTTTGTGCGGTTTTTTATTTATGACGATTTTCATTTGTTAAATTTGCAATTTTTCAAGATTTTTAATTTTGCAGCTTAGGATATTCATTTTAGAGAAAAACTTTTAAATAGAAAATTATAGTGAATTCAAAAACCTACAATTTGAGCTATGGCAAGTTTAATTTCGTTAATACGTTATTGCAAAACAACCTGCGAAAGGTCCAAAATGGCCGTTTTTTGCAATTGCCTTATTTATTCTAAAAATAACTATGTATTTTTTAAGGCTTTTAAATGAAGATCTTTCAATACTAAACATAAAAAAAATTGTAGTGCCCGATTGGTGAACTTGTTGCTTAGATATTATAATTTGTTTATCCCAAGAGTTCAAATGTCCAAAGCTGTAACTTTTTGAAAAAAAATCGTACAGAGTTAATCTAAGATCCACTCTCCTTCTAAAGACTTGTATTTTCATATTCTAATGTAAATAAATGCGTATACCATTTCCCAACCTCTTATTTCGGTTTTGAAAATAAGGGGGCAAATTTCGTTATAAACATTTAGAACTGAAGCCGCCCCTGTACATCCTATGAGTTTCTAACTTGCAGGTTATTGTTGCTGAAGACAAAATAAAGATTCAAAACCAAATAAAAATTTTCTACGACCAACTGAAGCCCAAATAATTGTTTTTGTTTTCTTAAATCGTAGTGACTTTATTTGTAACAATTAAGAAATTAGTTCAAAGTAATTGACTAAAGAAAAACTTATGTTATCTTAAAACAAAAATTATTTTAACCGAAAATTACATTTAATTATTAAAAATGATTTTTAAAATGTAGTGGAGATTTATTTTTCGTTACGACTGTGATTTATTGTGTCCGTTGCCATTAGCAACGGCTAGCAACTTATAATACATTGAATCACGGTGTTTGCTTTAAATTTTAAAGCACCGCTTGGATTGACATGGAATTTGACAAACACATAGATAACATGTTAAAGAATGAAAATGATATTGGGCCTCTGTGTGCTTTTGTCCTGGGGTTGAGTTTCACCCCTTATAAGGGATGAAAAATATATGTTCCAAATAAGTTCGGAAATGGATAAAACGTCTAATTCTAAGCACCTTTTGTTCTATAGCACTTTTTCACCAAGTTAATACCTTTCGAGTTATTTTCTATATATAAAATATATGTTCCAAATAAGTTCGGAAATGGATAAAACGTCTAATTCTAAGCACCTTTTGTTCTATAGCACTTTTTCACCAAGTTAATACCTTTCGAGTTATTTTCGAGTAAATACCTTCATTTTTCAACAAAAAAAAAACACGTTTTTAGGCGGTTTTGACAAATAACTCAAAAAGTAAGTATTTTATTGAAAAAAAGAGTTTTAACAAAAATATAGCAAATTAAAAATTGAAAAAAATGATGTATGCATGAAATCTCTAGACCCAGTAGAAACAAAGATCTAGCTAAAGTAAAATAGGTTTATATCCCTCAAATTCAAAGTGAATTATTATTTTAACGTGAAATAACTAAAAAATCATGCATTTTTTGTTGTTTTACTCGTGTATGTGTCGTTTATGTCTGTAAGTTTCATCGTTTCAAAGTGCTTATTTTTGAAAGGGCTGTAGTTAAACGGACTTGAACTAGTCACTAATCACGAGTGTATGCAAATTTAGAACAGCCATATCTTACAATTTTTGCCTTCCAAAAAAAGCAAAAAATCCAAAATATTCGTAACAGCAAAAACTTCATTTTTTTACTCTTTGTGATTTTTGGTCACACTAATAAATTTTAAGTTATTTAAAAGAAAAACATTTTTTTCAAAATTAAAAATTAAAACAGATTTACTTTAAAAATTTTTTTTAAATAAGCCATTTGAACCGATGATATTTACAGATCATATAAATAATACATGAGCAAAGTAACTTGTGAAGCGGTAATGATTAATTTGATTTAAGATGGTAATTAGGGGGCGACTTTACCGAGTTTTTTGACAAAAAAAAAGAGATCAACTTTATTTTCAGCGTAACTTGCTTACTTTTGATGCGATAAACTATTTTTTTAAACAGATATACATATTTTTAAACACTTTTAAAAAGTTGTTATGATTTTTCTCCAAAAAGTGCATGATTTTTTGGTTATTTCACGTTGAAATAATTCACTTTGAAATTTGACGGATTTGACCTATTTTACTTTAGCTAGATCTTTGTTTCTACTGGGTCTAGAGATTTCATGCATACATCATTTTTTCAATTTTTAATTTGCTATATTTTTGTTAAAACTTTTTTTTTTCAATAAAATACTTACTTTTTGAGTTATTTGTCAAAAACCGCCTAAAAACGTGTTTTTAGGCGGTTTATTTATTTACTCGAAAATAACTCGAAAGGTATTAACTTGGTGAAAAAGTGCTATAGAACAAAAGGTGCTTAGAATTAGACGTTTTATCCATTTCCGAACTTATTTTCAACATATATATTTTGAACACCCCCAGGACAAAAGCACACAGAGGCCCAATATCATTTTTATTCTTTGACATGTTATCTATGTGTTTGCCAAATTTCATGTCAATCCAAGCGGTGCTTTAAAATTTAAAGCAAAAACCGCGATTCAATGTATTATAAGTTGCTAGCCGTTGCTAAGGGCAACCGACACAATAAATCACGGTCGTAACGAAAAATAAATCTCCACTACACTTTAAAAATCATTTTTAATAATTAAATGTAATTTTCGGTTAAAATAATTTTTATTCTAAGATAATATAAGTCTTTCTTTAGTCAATGACTGTGAAATACTTTCTTAATTGTTATAAATAAAGTCACTACGATTTAAGAAAACAAAAAGAATTATTTGGGCTTCAGTTGGTCGTAGAAAATTTTTATTTGGTTTTGAATCTTTATTTTGTCTTCAGCAGCAATAACCTGCAAGTTAGAAATTCATAGGATGTACAGGGGCGGCTTCTGTTCTAAATATTTATAATGAAATTTGCCCCCTTATTTTCAAACCCGAAATAAGAGGTTGAAAAATGTTATACGCATTTATTTACATCAGAATATGAAAGTATAAGTCTTTAGAAGGAGAGTGGATCTTGGATTAACTCTGTACGATTTTTTTTTTAAAGTTATACCCTTGGACATTTGACCTCTTGGGATAAACAAATTATAATATCTAAGCAGCAAGTTCACCAATCGGGCACTACATATTTTTTTTATGTTTAGTGTTGAAAGATCTTCATTTTAAAGCCTTAAAAAATACATAAAAGCTATTTTTACGATAAATAAGGCAATTGCAAAAAACGGTTATTTTGGACCTTTCGCAGGCTGTTTTGCAATAACGTATTAACGAAATTAAACTTGCTATAGCTCAAATTGTAGGTTTTTTAATTTACTACAATTTTCTATTAAAAAGTTTTTCTCTAAAATTAATATCCTAAGCTGCAAAATTAAAAATCTTGAAAAATTGCAAATTTAACAAATGAAAATCCTCATAAAAAAAACCGCACAAAATTTTTGGTTACATTTTAGTATAAGTTATTCCTGACATCGTCCTTTACAACACTTGATAGGTTTCAAAAATTCCTGAATTATATCCTGAAATCGACCTATTTTTCACCCACAGCTTGGACTATACAAGTACGTATAATATATAAGTGCGACACAGACGCATCATATAGTGCAACGTGCGGCGACTTAAAAGTCAAGTGGACTTTTAAGTTTACTCGAACACTAACAAAAATGGTAGAAGATTGCTTCACCATCCGCTTTATTGACCAACAAAAATGGTAAAGATAAATGGAAAATTTTTTCAACAAAAATGTAGGAAGATGAATAATAAATTAGGATGGCGAGCTTACTACCATTTAATTTAGAGCGTAATTAGCAATGAAATAAATTTAAATTCGAGGGACCCCTATCAACGTGGAAAATTCAGAATGTAATAAATCATTAACAAATATGTAATTTCATGACTAACTTTATTATTATAACTAAATTAAAATCTGGCCAAAGTTTTAGCGTAAATTTCTTTATTACAATGAAACTGCCGATTCACTGTCCCATTTACACTAGTCCGCGAAACATATAGCACAATAGCATTGTTACAGTCTAAATGTCACTAACTATGTAGAACACGAACCAAAGAAGTTTTTTTAGTTTAATAAAATTAATTAATAAGAAGCGTTTGCGAAACATGTAGCTGTAACATGTAACTATAGACACACAATAACTATATAAAATTTGCAAGAGTTTTTACTCATTTAAACTCAACTAAACAACGAAGCGTTCAGCTACTCTGGAATCACAATTGGTACTACAAATGCGCTAGTGTTTTTCATACAAAACTCTAAACTAAAGCGGTGTGTAGCTACTCTGGATTACAAATTGATGCTGACTGCGTGACTACATTAAAATTATCATTGCCTTGCCTATCAGCATTTCTTCTAAATTTCTAATAAAAACATCTTCTGAATGCATTATACTCGGAATTTCTTGGGAACTTGCTCGGGAAAGTTACTTGGTAGGTTTTATGATATAAGATATTATTTTGCTACCAGTCGCGTAGCAATTAAAAACAACGATCTATATTAAAAAAAAAGCCCCGATTACTCGTCATAATCTTTAATTTGAATGTTTAATCTTCAATTTAGGCACTTTACAGCCTCAAAAATAATAATTTACATAAAAGTTTTCAAAAAAGCTTCAAAAATGCATATTTTTTACATTTCTCAGATTTTAAATCGCTTAATTTTTCAGACGAAATCTATCAATTTTTGAGAAAAATGAAGAGACCTTATTTATTTCTAAAATCCACAAGGAAAAGAAAAAGTTTTCCTGTAGTTGGCTGTATACCATCAATCACAAAATTGGAAAGAAATCCTTTGTAAAAGGTATAAAATTTTTTTATTAAAAATCCCTTAAAAGGGCTACATCACAACAAAACGTTTTCGATTTTTATAAAAAATTATCATCAGTGTTCGATAAACTGGATGCTAGCTGAGCCACAAAAGAAAAATATCTGGGTAAAAACCCTTTACATAAAATATAGATGCCTTAAAAGTGCATACTTCAAGAAAAAGGCCTGTGATGGTCACATGGCAAACAGGATAATGCCCTAAGGTAAGGTATACAGGTTTCCCAACACGTGGGATCCAAATTGAGTTGATCACATTTCAATGACTTAATGGCAACTCGACCATCACAGGCCTTTTTCTTGAAGTATGCACTTTTAAGGCATCTATATTTTATGTAAAGGGTTTTTACCCAGATATTTTTTTCTTTTGTGGCTCAGCTAGCATCCAGTTTATCGAACACTGATGATGATTTTTTATAAAAATCTAAAACGTTTTGTTGTGATGTAGCCCTTTTAAGGGATTTTTAATAAAAAAATTTTATACCTTTTACAAAGGATTTCTTTCCAATTTTTATTTATTTCTCTCTTCAATCCTGACCCCCCGGAGGGAGTGTAGTGGTCGACGTGATGTCGTGTATTGTCCGTCTCCAAAGATCTCTGTCTATGGTCATTTCTTTTAACTCATGCATAGGTCTTTTGCATATTCCCGTAATTTGATCGATCCATCTTGTTGGGGATCTTCCTCGCGATCTTCGGCCTTCCACCTTTCCTTGTATAATGAGTCTTTCCATGTTTTCTGTATTTGCTCTCATAACATGTCCAAAGTATTTTAATTGTTGGAGATGGACTTTACTGGAGAGTCGTTGGCTAACTTTTAGCTCTCTTAAAATTTAATTATTTGTTCTATGGTCGGTCCAAGGAATTCGTAGCATTCGTCTCCAACAGAACATTACAGTGGCGTCTATCTTTCTTCTTTCCAAATTTCTCAGGGTCCAAGATTCACTTCCGTAGGTCAGTATTGGGAATATTAAGCAGTTGATCAACCTCATCTTTAACGCTCTTGAAATTTGACAGTGCTTCCATATTGTGGTCATTTTTGCTGTGGCGACTCTTGCTAGATCACATCTACGTTTTATTTCTTCTTGGGGTGACCCTGTGTTTGTGATTAATGATACCAGATATAAGTATGAGTTCACAACCTCAAACCGATCAATTGTGGTTATGTGTGGATGATTGTTATGTAGTCTATCCATTATCATGATCTTTGTCTTTGATATGATTAATTGCAGACCAAATATTTGACTTTCGTTTTCAACCAGTCGTATAAGATCAATCAGCTCTGCTTGACTATTTGCAAGGAGGGCTGTGTCATCTGCGAAACGTAGGTTGTTTATTTTATGATCATTTATTGAGATGCCTTTTTCCCATCCTTCAAGTGCTCTTCTCATAATATGCTCTCCATATATATTGAATAATTGTGGAGATAGTATACATCCCTGTCTGACACCCCGTTCTGGATTAAATTCGTTTGAAAGTGTGTCAAGCACTTTAACTGATCCAGTATTGTGTTCGTATAGTTCAGTTATAAGAGAAATAATGTGTTGGGGTACGCCTACTTCTTTCAGTATTCGCCCTAACTGTCTCCACTTGACCCTGTTGAACGCCTTACGATAATCTATAAAGCATATGTACAATGGAATATTGAATTCCCTAGATTTTTCGATTATCTCTCTTATATTCAACAGGTGTTCTCGAGTACCTCTACCTTTGGTAAATCCAGTTTGCTCTTGTGGAATTTCTCTTTGAAGGAATGTTTTTAGTCTCTCATTGATTATATGTAGCATTATTTTACTGGCATGTGATATAAAAGAAATAGTTCTATAATTGTCGCATTTATGGAAGCTGCCTTTTTTATGAATTGCTGTTATTGTAGATTCTGTCCAGTCTTCAGGCCATTGTTTAGAATGCCATATTTGGTTACAGAGTAGATGAAGTAATTTTAGGCCAGTTTCTTCTGTGGCTTTCAGCATTTCTGCTGTTATCATATCTGGACCTGGTGCTTTATTATATTTGAGTTTAACGATCGCGAGTCTTACTTCATTTTCAAGTATATCAGGTTCTTCTTCTACCTCGTCAGAGATTTGGTTAATAGGTTCTTGGCGTTGATCATCTTTATATAGGTCCCTGCAATACGATCTCCATGCCTCTGCTATATCTTCTCTGTTTGTTCTCAGAGTTCCAGTGTTGTCTTCAATGGCCCAAGTTCTGGCTTTGAAGCCTCTTGTTAAGTAGCGTATTTTTCTAAATAGATCTTTCGGCTGGTTATTCTGATCATGTCTCTCAATCTCTTTGCATATACTTTGATAGTACAGTTTTTTATCTGCCTTGCATCTTCGTTTTATTTCTTTATTGAGGTTTCTTAAACTAGCTTTTTCCCTTTCACTACGCACACCACTTTGACAAAGATTTCTTCTATTCTCAATGATTTGAAAGGTTTCATCTGTTATCCAGTGTTTCCGTTTCACAGGATTATTTATCTTTGGATGATCAATTGGTGTTGTTACACAATGTTTAAAAGTCTCCCATATTTCTTGTGATGTTCCGTTACGAATAGAGGGCATTATTTTATGTACTTCCTGGAGAAGTTCGTCCTGCTTTCTTAGTTCTATCCTATTTGTCTCTTTTCGTTTGTTGGGCGCTTTAAGTTTAAGCTTTACTTTAGCTATTAGGAGAGTATGATCGGATCCGCATTTCGACCCTGGATATGATCGGACTGTTTGAATTGACGATCTCCAGCGAATATTGGTAAGGATGTAATCTATTTGATTTCTAGACCTATCTCTAGGACTTTTCCAAGTATAAAGTCGACGTACATAGTGTTTAAATCGAGTATTCATGATATAATAATTGTTTGTGATAGCAAACTCAATTAAACGGTCTCCTCTTTCGTTTCTCTGGCCTATGCCGAACTTCCCCAGTACATTTTTTATGTTGTCATTCTGTGTAGTGTTGCCAACTTTTGCATTAAAGTCGCCACATATTAAAGTAAGCTCTTTATTTGGTATGTTGGCGATTGTCATCAATCAGCTTTAAATTCGACGACAGACTTTTGTAATCTTGGTGAGACCAGAATGGCAACCTCTGTGGCAACCTTATTTATTTAAAATGGCCCAAAAAAACAAAAAAAATATTTTCCTGTACAACAAAGGTGATTTTTGGAATATGTATAAGAAAATTGCTTAAACAATTATATCGGATTTGTTTAATGGGGCATTTTTGAAAAGAATTCGCTAAACACAAGAAACCAGATCAGAAATTTCATACGAGAGTGGCGTCACAACATGGACTAGTTTGGGTTCAATTATTCTTGTGTCACCCCGTAAGAGACTTGTAGTAAGTACTTCCGATAGCGAAGACACATCTTTTGGTTTGAGTTGTACCGTTTAAACCACTTTCCTTTGCGCGATAAGGTTAAATAACAGCTCCATACGCGTTTTATTACCAGTTCGCGATTAGCTCATAATTCTATAAGGAAATTGTTTCTTCAGACATACTTTATTTTAACATAATTAAAAGAAAAAGTATATATTTTTCCTTGGTAGCAATAGGTATAATGATAATATAAACAATTGTAAGGACCTTGATTACCGATAAACGATGCGATGTTAACAATCGCGATGATACATATGACTTTGTTGACAGTCTAAATGCATCGACGGGCGTCATTCCCACCTTCTTCTTAAGTGTCTTTTCCCAATCGGAGGTTGGATATCATCATCACTATTTTTACTCTAAATAGTTTTATAGAACTGCATTTAAACAAACCAGTCCGATAAATTCTTTCCATAGCACCATGACATTCTCTTTCCTATACTCCTTCCTTTTCTTATCTTTCCCTGTTTATCAGTCTTAGCCTTTCATATCATTGTCCCCTTATTGCGTGTCCCAGATATGGTAACTTTCTTATTTTTATTGTGTTTATTATTTCGTATTCTTTGACCATTTCTCTCACTAATTCGGTGTTCGTTTTCTTCTGTATCCATGCTATTCTAAATATCCTCCTATAACACCACATTTCAAATGACTAGTTTATAGTCCAGGGTAATAAGGTTTTTTCCACGACATTTCAACAGCCAGGGTACTGAATCGTTTTTTAGACAGGTAAGAGAGTAAGAGCAAATTGTAACTATTTCCTGCGTAGGATCTGGCGGCCATTTTTATTTATAAACAATTTAGTGTAAAAACGGCATTTTTTTCAAATCAATGGAAAACAGTAAAACTTATGGTTTTTTTAGTATAAACATCTCCGAGAGTATAGAAAAATCTTTAAAATGGCGTATTACAAAGTTTGATATGCTTATTTATTGTTAATACAATTTCGAAAAAAGGTCAAAATTGCAAAAAAAAATTCGCAATAATTATCGTAAAAATTAGTGTACAGTGTACAGCTTTGAAATTTTTGTCAAATCAGGGTTCTTTGGTGCTTAATATGTGACAAAAATTTCAAAGCGATTCAGTCAATTGTTTAAATTTTATTCAAATTGTTTATCCCAGAGAGCATTTTTTTGCAATAAAATAAGTGAGAAAAAAATGTTAAAATCATTCCACAGGTGTTAAATGAAAGAGCGTGAGCTTTATTTTGAACTTGGTTTAAAAAAAGTTAATAAAAAATCCATTTATTAGTAATAAATAATTATGCAAAAGTATCGTCAATCTTTCCTTATAAACGTTTTATTTTTTTTATAAAATAAATTATCTAAATTTATTAGAATTTGTTATCAATTATTATATAAATAACATTACTTGGTAGTTGTGCACCTAAAATAGGGTAAAAACAGATTTTTGGAAAAAAGTTATCCAAAAAGGTTATACAGAAAAATTGACGATAATTTTGCATAATTATTTATTACTAATAAATGCATCTTTCATTCACTTTTTTAAACCAATTTGAAAGTTTAGCTCATGTTCTTTCATTTGACGCCTGTAGAATGGTTCTAAAATCATTTTTTTCAAAAAAGATCTCTCTGGGATAAACAATTTGAATAAAATTTAAACAATTGAATGAATCGCTTTGAAATGTTCATTACATAATATTAAGCACCAAAGAACCCTCATTTGACAAAAGGGTACCCCCCGTTAAGATAGGCAAAATGCTCTCACTCCCAGAATTCAATTTTTTAAATTTTTTTACGTTCTATGCAACTAAAAAATGAGATAACGCGGATTTTTAGCTCGCCACCCCCCTTACCCTTCCCCCCACAGCCAAAAACGTAGATTTTTAGATTAATTTTTTTTTTAGTTTGGTTTCAATTGATTTAAAAATTTCAAAAAATTCACACATGTAGCTGAGGCTTTTACAAAATATGTCCATTTTTTATGGACCCATAGGTCGAGTGTACATAACCTCAATTTTTTTTAACTTTTTTAAAGCTTATAACTTTTTTTTTGAGGGGGCTGCAGGTCCAATTTTTTTTGCATTTTATGTATTTTATCAAATGCTATCTCTGATTTTTTTCAGATTTTTCCGTCAGGTGCGCCATCTTGAAAAATCCTGAAAACTGTTTTCTTAGGGGGTTTTTTAGGGATTTTCTCCATTTTATAGACTGCAACATAGATCAACTCAAGGTTTTGTTAATAGATTATGTATAATTTAAAATTCCTGAGTATTTTAGCACCACCACCTCACCCCACCACCCCCTCCCCCTGCCCCCCAAAAACGTCAATTTTTCTGTTTTTTTGTTTAGTTAAGTTGCAATTAATTTTAAAAAATTATGAGGCTTCTACAAAACATATCTATTTTTTATAGACCCGTTGGTCGAGTGTACAATACATATAACCTCAAAATTTCTTTTTTTATTTTTTTAAAACATATTTTTGACTTTCAATCGATATTTTTTTAAAAACGTCCAATGAATTGTACATCTCTCTCGCGGACGGCCGCTTCAATACGTGCTTAGTGCTCATTTTTAATTAAAATAATAGTTAGTAATAAAATAATGTAAAAAATTTCTTCAGGCTATTGCAGGGGGGGCTTTAAACTTTGAGTTGGTCATTTTATGACTTTCATAATAATAATTTTTAATCGAGTTATTAAGCCTTGAAAATGGCCATTTTATAGAAAAATCACAAGAGACCGTTTTTGCTCAGGTTGATCCAGAGAATATAAAACAAATTTGTCCGAAGTGAAAAAATTATTTTTTTGAATTCGTTTAAAAAATTGTTTAAACAATTTTCCGTGCCTGGCACCTTGTAGATTTGTTATAAGGTCCTGTTTTTGAGTAAGTTTGTGCACAAAAATGAATCGGAATAATTTATCTAACGGGACAAGCATACAGCGTGGACTATTTGCATTATTATGAGCCAAACGTAGATGGTTTGGAAAACATTAAACGATAGATACTGTTGTAGATGCAAGTTGCGCAAACGGCAACATAACCATAGGCTGTTGTTCGCATGTAGCTGCCATAATATAATATTTATCGCATGGAAGATATTTTACAAAAATCATCAAGCCAGCAGAATATCTTACAAATCTCTTTGACAATAGAGATGTTATACCTGTACCTGTATAATAGACGAAGACAGCGATGAAGACTTTAGAACTGTAAAGTGTAATACCAACGATTATACTCTCCGAATACTCTACGAGTATATAGGGAGCTATATATTCTTTGGTAATACTTTCCTTACTGTTTTTATGGTGTTTTACGTGGCAGTAAATGTGAAGCAAAATGACATTATAGGCAGAGATATAGGTTATGTAGATGGTACAAGCCAGTGATGTGGGAGGGAGGTTGTTTTTAAGTTTATTCAATAGCAAACTTTATGTAATATATGAAAAAATGTTTGTCCGACAAATATGTTGGGCATTTTAATAAGTCCGCATATCAAATGACAGTAATTATATTGGTGGTAAATAGTAGTTTGATTTTTTCATGAGAGTTTAATGAAATGCTAACAAATCAATTGGATGTTTTGTCCGACAAAATACATGGGACGTTTGCGTAATCTGACGTTCGAAACTTGTAACCTGTTCAACAATTAAAACTTCCCCTGTATCAGTGTTCAGGTACATCAAAGTTTGTCCGACTAGACACTGTTAAGCTATTAACAAATTTTCAGTTTGCTATCAATAAACTTGTTTTTGATACACAGTATCTAGGCCTGTATGAGTAACCGCTCAAAAATCTTTAAAAGCATAGTTTTTGGGGGGTTTAGAGGTGTTTTGCACAATTTTTGAATATCCCTGAAAACTCAGTTATTTCAAATTATACCTGCATAACCTATAAAAAACCTTTAGTTAATCTATTTTAAAGTCTACAAAATGGAGAAAATCACTAAAAACCACCGAAAAACCAGTTGTGCGGATTTTTGAAGATGGCGCACCTTATAGAAAAATCTGAAAAAAGTCAGAAATATAGTTTTTGATAAAATACACAAAACACAAAAAAAATAGACATGCAGCCATTACCAAAAAAACTTATATGTACCTATTAAAAACAAAAAAAATGAGGTTATAATATGTACACTCGACCTTCGATTCCATAAAAATAGATCAGGAGCTTGGAGGAGTAAGGGCGAACCTGAAAAATGGTAATTTCAAAAATACTCTCATCTTCCTCACATACTTTTAAAGAATGCGTCTGTTTATTAAAACAGCATTTTTCGCCCTTCGTACTCCTAAAATTTCGTAAGAAATAATATACCAATCTATTCATGTCAGAAACTGAACTGCATAATCGTCTATACCTCGTCCAATTTACTTACCGTTGCACGTCATCCGCGCCATAGCCTGTGACACGATACCAACACGAAATATCTAGGCGGTAGGTGTGTTCCCCTTTAGAATCATTTTGATTCTAAAAAAGGACATGCCTACCGCCTAAATATTTCGTGTTGGTATCGTGTCACAGGCTATGGCGCGGATGACGTGCAACGGTAAGTAAATTGGACGAGGTATAGAAGAGTAAGGGCGAACCCACAAGCTTTCGTTGCGTTTCCGTTCAAGGTTCGCCCCTTCTCCTCTGTTAACGCGCCGGTGTTTCTGTAATTTTGTAGCTTACTTAGTAGCTTTAATTGGTGATAGTGAGATACAGTGAGATACATAAAACGAAGCAACTGTAGACGATGAAAATCAAATTGAATTCAATTGAAGCTTTATTTGTGAATTTTATTAAAAACACTAGAGATGTTTATTTTTATAGAATAAAAAGTATTAAACCTCTTTTTTTATTTCATAAAAACCTTGCAAAATCCTCGTTAAGTTTTTAAGATCTACCTGAAGGATTTCCATACCGTAGGAAAATATTAGGGTGTAATTTGCATAATAGTAGAGAAATTAAATTTGCATAAAATTTATTGTATATTGTAATTTTTATTAGTACTTGACGATGAACTTTCCGCTTACAAAGGCGCCTTTTATTATTCTGTTTAACACGTTTCTGAGAAAAGATTGTAGTGATGAGCCCATGTACTGATAGAACGTGACACCCACAAAAACCATCTTTACAAAGGGAATATAAGGCATAAATAAGAAGGATTATTATAGTAATTTTACTTTAATTTTAAATTAAAGTTAATACTTTATTATATCAATTTACTATTTTAGTTGGGAACGAGCCATAAAATTAAAATAATAATTCCTAAGATTTACACGTTTTATTCACTTTGTAAAGATTTTTTGTCGGCATTGTAATAATAAACATTGTACACCGTATCCCTCGGTAGACCGCACGCTATAGTAGAAATGCGACGATAAACCGCATAATCTAGTAGCATCACTGGTTCGCCCTTACTATTCTAACGTGTTTGTAAACTTTCAACTCAGTTTTCCCGAAACATCGTTTTTGCAGTTCGCCCTTACTCCTCCAAGCTCCTGAGATGTTCTGTAAAAGCCTCAGCTGTGCGTGTGCATTTTTTGTAATTTATCATTTAATAAATTATTAACTATTCTAAATGGGAAATAAGCCACAATTTAACTAAAAAATGATTTTATTAACGTTTCGACGTCCACCACGGACGTCGTTCTCAAAATACAAAATATTAATAAATTAAACAAAAATGTTGTTGCTTGGTAAAAAATCTTCTAATAATTTAATTTAATCTGACTAATTTATATAGATCGTCCCAAATCGTCAACAGATTATCGAATTCTCTCTATCGCATTACAGATTGAAAATAAAATCATTTTTTAGTTAAATTGTGGCTTATTTCCCATTTAGAATAGTTAATTACAAAAATGCCACCAAGAAATAGCTTCAGAACAACATTTATAATTTATTTGCAAACCAACTGAACAAAAAAATAAATTGGAAAAATTGACACTTTTGGCTATGGGGGAGGGGAATAGGGGAAGTGGGCTAAAATTGCGGTGAGTCCTAATTTTTTAAAAACATATAGAACGTAAAAAAATAAAAAAATATTCAGGCTGTATCGACCTCAAAAAATATAATTAGACCCGCAAAAATCCTTACAAAACTTTAAAAAAACATGATTTTTGGGGGTTTTAAAAGTGTTTCGCCCAATTTTTAAATACCATAATATACTCAGTTATTGCAAATTATACATAATCTATTAGCAAAACCTTGAGTTGACCTAGGTTGCAGTCTATAAAATAGAGAAAATCCCCAAAACCCCTCTAAAAACCAGTTTTCCTGATTTTTCAAGATGACGCACCTGACGGAAAAATCTGAAAAAAATCAGAGAGATAGTTTTTGATAAATTACACAAAACACAAAAAAAATTGGACCTGCAGCCCCCTCCAAAAAAAAGTTATAAGCTCTAAAAAAGTTAAAAAAAATTGAGGTTATGTACACTCGACCTATGGGTCCATAAAAAATGGACATGTTTTGTAAAAGCCTCAGCTACACGTGTGAATTTTTTGAAATTTTTATATCAATTGCAACCCAACTAAAAAAATTAAATCTAAAAATCTACGTTTTTGGCTGTGGGGGGAGGGGCAAGGGGGGTGGCGAGCTACAAATCCGCGTTATCTCATTTTTTAGTTGCATAGAACGTAAAAAAAATAAAAAAATTGAATTCTGGGAGTGAGGGCATTTTGCCTATCTTAACGGGGGGTACCCTTTCAAAGCTGTACACTAATTTTTACAATAGTTATTGCGAAATTATTTTTTTTTGCAATTTCGACCTTTTTTTCGCAATTATATTAACAATAAATGAGTATATCAAACTTTGTAATACGCCATTTTGAAGCTTTTTTCATGCTCTCGAAGATGTTTGTACTAAAAAACCATAAGTTTCACTGTTTTCCATTGATTTGAAAAAAAAAGGAAAAAAGGCCGTTTTGTGTCACTAAATTGTTTATAAATAAAAATGGCCGCCACATCCTACTCAGGAAATAGTTGCAATTTGTTCTTATAGGCATTACCTGTCTAAAAAATGCTTCAGTACCCTGGCTGTTGAAGTGTCACGAACAGGGTATATTTTTGTCTTATTACCCTGGCCTATTATGTGTTATTAGAACTCTTATCAGAGCCCTTACTCTTAATTCTAATCTAAGGTCTTTGTTGTAGCGAATTGTTCTAATTTTTACAAACGTTTCTTGTTCATTTCTTGCTATTTCTATCATGTCCCTTATTTCTGTTGTTTAATCATTATTTTCTGGAATCCAGGCTCCTAGGTATTTGTATTTATCAACCCTTTCTATCGGTGTATTTCCCAAATGTATGTTTGTTTGTATATTTGTTTACTTAGTCAGTATCATGTATTTGGTCTTTTTATATTCATTTTTAGTCCACATTTTTCACAGAAACTGTTTGTTTTGTTTAACCCAGATATTAGTGAAACTTTTATTGTTAACATTTTGAATTAATTTCGAATTTTCATGGAAATTATAGCATATGGAACCAAAAAACACAATCATATATTTTTTTATGACGATACCTGTCAAGTTTTGACATGTTCTTTTAAAAGGACGGTAGTAATATACGGTACCAGATATCATATATATTTTATTAGTATCAATTTACAAAGAATGAAAGGATTTAAAACAAAATTTTGAATGTAAAGGTATTTTGCA
The DNA here is from genome assembly GCF_917563875.1 of Diabrotica virgifera virgifera. Classification (NCBI taxonomy): domain Eukaryota; kingdom Metazoa; phylum Arthropoda; class Insecta; order Coleoptera; family Chrysomelidae; genus Diabrotica; species Diabrotica virgifera. The sequence goes on along the minus strand of NC_065443.1, from coordinate 282,522,244 downwards.
CTTTTCACACAAAAACTGGACTTTTTTGTGACAATATCCACATCGCGATTGCTTTTCTTGATAAAGAACCAAGTGGTTAATACCTTGAATTGGCTACCGAATTCGAATTCCGCTTAGAAGGCCCGCGTTTTGTTTCTTTTTTAAAAGTTTCCAAAATATTAGTTGCAATAGATCTTCTAAATTCAAGTTGATCCAGTTTACCGTCTTGAGTTTTGTGAATCTGCCACGCATTTTGAATAGCCATATCAACGCAATGAGCAAAAAGGGGAAAATACCATTTCTTTCCTCTTATGGACACTCGATATAAACTGATGTTCTGGTCACTGCGATCAACGCAGCCCATGAAGTTGTTGTATATTCTAACAATATTTGGTTGAGGAACTTGAATATGTTTTTTCTCTGCTTGTGAAAATCTCTTTACAGAGAAGCAAGGCATTACTGGTACAAAATTGGAAGCAATAGAAACGATATTATTATCATGCCAGCGGCAAACCACTATTCCTGTATTTTTATCAAGACGATACTCGTATTTACCACGTTCAGTTTTTTTCATAATAGATGAACAGGGTAAAGGGCATTTCATGGTGCGATTTTCCCTTACAGTGCCTGTACCAAATATGCCTCTTTGTTTTAGCTCATGCAGTAAATGAATAGAAGTAAAATAATTATCAAAAATAAGATGGAATCGCCTTTGAGGCCATACTTCATTCAATCTGTCTGCATAGGATAGAACTACTGATGCACCCAATCCAAGGACTTTATATTGTTCAGGTATTGTAGTGGAATTACCTTGGTAAGGAGAAAACCAAACTATGTATCCCAGACGAAGGGCTCCTACCCACATTTTGTACCCCCAACGGATTGGTTTTCCCCTGATGAATTGTTTTGTGGGATGGCGACCAAAATACGGAACCATTGCCTCATCTATGCTGTGATGTTGTTCTAAAGGGGAAAATTGTATAAATTTTTTGTTTATTACGTCGAACAGGGGTCGCATCTTGGCAAATCTATCAAATTTATCTAATGACAAGTTATTGCAAACATGCAAAACTTTCATTATGTGGGAAAATCTCTCCCTAGATATAGCAGCTACCACCATTGCGTTGTGCGAATCGTCACGATTTTCCCAGTACATGTACCTTTTCGGCACAACCACATAACCACTCAATACAAGAACGCCTATAAAACATCGAATCTTATTTTGAGTAATGTCGTTCAAAAGATTTCTTTGTCCTGCGTAGATGTTAGTGTATTCGGTAGCCAAATTGATGACTTCATCATCAAAAAACAAATTGAAAATTTCCATCGGCGACTGAGTCATTTTCGGTCCAAATTGAGTTTTCCAGTAAGTACAATCAGAGTGTTGATACAAGTCTCCTTGAATCCAGTGTGCAGATATTCTCTTCTGTAATTGATGGGGCAGCTTTTCCTTGGAAAGAAACAAAGCCAATGGTATATTGTCATTATCCGAATCTAGGCTGGAATTCACAGAATCTTGTGGTAATTCAGTCGCGTTGTCAAAAACAAGTTCTACATCGTTTCTCAACTGACTACCCGGTAAATTATTTATTGTAGTTAGTTCTTCATCGCCGGAGTCGCAATCGGTGACATCATCATTCTGGGGGAAATATGATCAAACCATCTGGAGGGACTGGGATTTCATCAGAATCAAGCTCTTCTAATAGCTCATGCAATTTGAGAGGCCTCCTGAAACAATACGCACGTCGGTAGTACTAATTACTACCGTCCTTTTAAAAGAACAAAATGAAATCCCAAGCGGCGAGCCTTTGAAACAACGTGACAACTATTCGAGCCAAGAATATACGTACATAAGTCCCTATTATACAATAATCCACATGCCAATGCCGTGAAATAACAGTTTTTTAATTCTAGACTTACCTCCAATTATAAGCATCCATTTTGTAGTCCAAAACCTGGCAATTTACACAGATAACCTCACAATTACAGCATGTGCGCGCACTAAAATCGTTAAAACTTGTCGAATGCTGGCTCTTGAAAGCACTCCATCTAGAGCCATCTATCAGTTGGTAGATCTATCAGTTGGTAGCTGTACTAACCTAAATTACGCATAATTTACACTGCCTTTTAAAAGGACGGTAGTAATATCTGGGTTAAGTAGTTGTACTTGTTCAGTAGAGTTTGCCATAATCACGGTGTCATCTGTCTTATGTTGTTAATAGATCTTCCGTTAATTATTATTCCTTTACTTTAAGATAGTAATGTTTCTTCAAAAATTAAATAGTAAAAATATTAAATAGTAATGGAGACATAATACATCCCTGCGAAACTTCTTTCTTGATTTCAATTTCTAGACTGGTTTCGTTATCTATTACAATTTGTACTCATTGATTCCAGTAAAGGTTTGGTATTATTCCTAAGTCCCTTTTGTCTATATTCCCATCTATTTTCTGGAATTCTTCAGCCACGATGTTCTTCGACGCTCCTGAGTTCTTTTGCCGTGCAAAATTAATTGAATTAGTTGGTATTTCTTATTATATAACAGGGGTGGCCAAGCTCATTGATAACACGAGCCATTTTTCAAAATTTGAAATTTTTCGCGAGCCGCAATTAAACAACTATCTAAATTTAGAAAGTGTAAAAAAGGTATAAAATTTTTCTCTCAGTGTTTGGATTTTACGAATTTTAAATTGAAATAAAATTAAAAGACTAAGTTTTACTTAAGGTATACATTTTTATTTGAAATAAAATTGTTCACATCGTTGTGTCAAATATGGAAATAATTCTACAAGCAACCTTTACTATTTCAGTATATTTAGATTCTTCATCGTCCTTCCATCTTTTTCTGGTACGGCCTACTGATCTACCGACTCTCAAAAAACACTCTGTCTTCCTCTGATCTTACCACATGACCTGCCCATTTTATCTTAGCTTTTATAAATATGTTTTAAGATGTTTTTAGTAATACATACAGTCACCAATTCAGCTTTGCGGCGCCTTCTCCACTCTCCTGTCAATTCATCTCTTTGAGAGCCAAATATCATTCTGAGAACTTTCCTTTTAAAACCGGCAGCATATTTATTTTCCGCTGATGTAGAGTCCATGTTTCACATCCATATTATGTAACCATTGGGATAATAATTGGCATGTACAGTATTAATTCAGAATGCCTTTTTAGCAACTTGGATCTTAACAATGATGATAGGGAGTAAGATGCTCTATTCACCGCAGCTATCCTTGCCGAGACCTCTTTTTATATCTGGTTATGATCACCGCCCCCATATATTTAAACTATTTTACTACTTCGAAGTTGTAGTCATTAATAGTTATGTTCTGCCTAACTCTTGGTCTTGGATTTTTGGTTACTAGCAAGTATTTCGTTTTCTCTTCATTTATTCAAAGGCCCAGACTACCTGTTTCTTCCTCGAGTTGTGAAAACACCTCTCTCACGTCTGTTGTAGAATAAGTAACTGCACCTAGATCACCAGCAAAGGCCAACAATAGTTTTGACCATCGATTCGCAAATCTCTCTGTCATCTCAGATGATATTTTACTTATTACATATTCTAAGGTCAAATTGAATAGCAACGGTGATAAGGGGTCTCCTTGTCAAAGTCCTGATGTTACACTTGTCTTTTATATTTTTTGTTGTTAGTAATAATTACTTACTTGACTTATTTAAGACATTTTGAAAGAAAAAAATTAAAATTAATTCAGATATTTATTGAGAGCCACAAATAATCCTTCAAAGAGCCACATGTGGCTCGCGAGCCACAGTTTGGCCACCCCTGTTATATAATATCTTATCATACTACATCATATTTTATATAATCGTATTACATCTCTCTGTTTTTTAAAGTTTAAACAGATAACTTATTAGAGATCTTTTTTCATACACTAGATTCTGGTGTTTTTTGTGACATGATGGATACATGAAACTGTAAGCATATGTCAATAGCATATTATCTCGAAAAATTATAGCCACTTGAATATTACCTTAGGCTAAATTCAGGCTTCCACTCCATGTTAAAAGGTGGATAATACAACACATTACACTAGTAAGTGTATCAACTAAAAAGGCATAACAGTACTATTACTCTTAGTCAGCTATATGTAAGGGTTTTGGCTATATGAATTATTTCTTCGTTAGCTGTTTCCTTTTTTTTTGGGGCTTCGATCTTCTTATCTTGATTAAGCAGGATTAATCTTACGATGGGGACTTGGACGACACGGCTGTCTTACTGAGCACGTTGAAGAATCGTCTGATATGAAAAGCATTGGCTAGTTTATTGTACAACGGGACGGAGTGACAAAGGGGACGTGAGCCGTCTATTGTTCCAAGACAAGTGTCGTACACGCCCCGTCCTAAGATAAATCCGGCTTTATTATTACCTATAAAGAATTGCATTAATCAATACACGAGTAAAAGAGGTTCAACGAAAAAATAATCACTAGTAAACTTTAAAAGTATATATTGATATATAGATCTGCACTGAATAATTAATACATTAACATAATTATACTAACGGGATTGTTCAAACCATATCTTTGTTTCGCAGACTCACTCGATTGTATATATCTTGTGTGGGCACTATGCTCGTCAGTGCTTGCAGTTGCTTTTCACTTATCGGTCCAAAATACTTCTGCTCGCTTCTTGTTTTTTCACAGGCTCTTTGGGAAAACTCTCGTGTCTGAGAAGTTGATATCGTTGAGATATCTACAACTAAGGACTCTACACAAACTTTTGCCCTCTAAGAGTAATGGAGGGGACCAGTTTGGGTAGGTACTGACTATCTTTAAAGACTATAGTTCCTTACAGTAATTGGCATGCCTCGAAAGAAGCCTCAATATCGGACCATCAACACATAAGGTTTTAACCTGGGCGAATCTGATGAGGGCCTTGAGAAAAAAACATACCGATTGGGACACTTATAAAGAGCATCTCGAAAGCGAAATGGAGGAACTCGATACGTCGCTTGTCACAGAGGAAAATCTAGATAGAGCCTCAGGACAACTTCAAAATGCCATAATAAAGTCATATGAATCAAGTTGTCCATTGAAACGTAAGAGAACCACTAGAGATGTTCCCTGGTGGAACAAAGAGTTGACTAATCTTAGAAAAAAGGTCAGACAGCTCTTCAATAAGGCAAACTGTAGAGGTAGTTGGGACTCCTACAGAAGTGCCATTACTGAATACAACAAAGAACTCATAAAATCAAAGAGGATATCTTGCAAGAAACTGTACGAAGGGATAACAGAATTAGCTCTTGCACAACGACTTCAAAAGGTTCTCTACAAAGGTCACACAAATTAGACACTATTAGAGAGCTTTTAAAGACTCATTTTCCTGGCCCCCCAACAAGTACTGGAAGATTAACTGCAAAGCATCCAGCTGGCTGAGGCTCCAAAACGCCTCAACAGATCCGGCATCCAAGCGGAAAAAATCTTTACAAAAAACAAAATCGAATGGGTCGTTAAAAACTTCAAAACTTTTAAATCCCCAACCAAGGACGGAATATTTCCTGCTTTACTCCAAAATGGCTTCATGAAAATACAGATTCGACCACAGCAGTTTTTCATAACAAGCCTTGTGCTAGGTCACATTCCAGAAACTTGGAGGGACGCAAAAATGGTATTTTTACCAAACCGGGGAAATGTCCTACGGACGAACCGAAGCCTTACCGTCCCATATGCCTCACCTCTTTTCTCATAAAAAATGGAGAAACTAGTAGATTGCTACACAAGAAGCGAAACTTCAGCTAGGAGACCGCTTCACAAACATCAATTTTCATACGATACCAGTAGGCAAATCTACTATAAATGCTCTGAATTCCCTAATCGGAACCATTGAAGACAATATTGGCAAAAAATAGCTCTTTGCGATTTCAATGACATAGAGGGAGGATTCGATAATATGTACCTCATATGAATCCATAAAAAGAGCACTAGTAAAGAGGAGTATTAAACCCTCACTAATACAAGGATTCAGTCAATGCTAACACCCATAATTATCACAGCTAATATTGGAGGAGAATCTGTGACTGTAACAGCAGTAAAGGGGTGCCCTCAAGGGGAATATTATCGCTTTCCTGAGGTCTCTTGTCATTGATGAACTCCTTCCTAAGTTGCATGATTCTGGTTTTTCAACCCAAGGTTACGTAGATGACCTAGTTGTTACAATTAGGGGAAAGCATGACACGGTAATTATTACTTTTAGTCAGCTATATAGAACAGTTTTGGTTATATGCATTATTTCTTAAAAAAGTAATCAAAATGTAAACTTTAAGGGCCGGTTGTTCGAACGCTAATCAACATTGATCACTATCAAATACTTAATTACTGTCACAACTGTCAATGTCAACTTTGGTTGGGTTGCCGAAAACATTAATTATTGATGACCATTATGAAATTAGTTAATCAATTATGTTAATAATTGTTATGTTAATTGGCTAACTAATCTCATAATTATAATTAACTATGTTTTCAGCAACCCAACCAAAGTTGACATTGACAGTTGTGACAATAATTAAATATTTGATAGTGATCAATGTTGATTAGCGTTCGAACAACCGGCCCTAAAAGTATAATTATATTGATTTATAGATCTGCACTGAATAATTAATACATTAACATAATCACACTAACAGGATTGTTCAAACCATATCTTTGTTTTACAGCCTCACTTGATTGTATGTGTCTTGTGTGGGCACTATGCTTCATCAGTGCTTGCAGTTGCTTTTCACTTATCGGTCCAAAGTACTTCTGTTCCCTTCTTGTTTTTTCACAGGCTCTTTGTGCCAACATATCAAAAAATTTGCACGACAAAACTCTCGTGCCTGAGAAGTTGATATCGTTGAGATGTCTACAACTTCTAAGGATTTTACACAAACTTTTGCCCTCTAAGAGTAATGGAGGTGACCAGTTTGAGTAAGTACTGACTATCTTTAAAGCCTCTAGTTTCTTACAGTAACGAGAAATGGTCGTAGCTAAAACAGTGATCTCCTTTCTGCTTCTATCTTTGAGCTCAAGTTCTTTTAGTAAAGGTGCATTACGTAACCAGGTACAGAGAACTTCCATGGGAATGTTGTTAGAGGCCTGAATATTCTTCCAAAGCGTTGGAGAATATGATATATCATACCACCTTTTACACACTAATCTTAGACAGCAGTAGATTTCTTTAGTGGTAAACATCGAAAATATTTTAAATAATATTTCGTTTGGTAGGATTTCTGTATAGTCGAAGTATCTGCGACGTTTGATGATGATGTTTTCTGAGGATACTGATGAATCAGGAGCACGTTTTATACCACGGTTTATTAAATTTATCATTATGGTTTGAAACTATACATAAATTTTGAGTTTATTTTGACAAAAGTATGTAGCTTTTTGGGACAAATGTGACAATCATATGAAAAATATTATTGGCATATTTTGACGCCTGTCATTAGGAGATAAGTACATAGGGGTAACGAATGCTTACAAGCTTATAGAGGTGACTGGGGCTAGTTGTCACTACACAAACTTATAGGAGATGAAGTTTCTAAATAACCTCTCAGTTATTGAAAAGTTGAAACGGTATTCATACTGGCTGAAAGTAATTTTGTATACCAAAAAATTGTTGTTTTCCAGAGTTTTGCGAATTTAAAAAACAAAGATAAACATTATTATATTGCTTTTATCGAAAGAAATAAAGTAATATTATTATCATGAATAATCTTATATTTGTTTGAAAAAAAATCACCGTCACCAAAGACCATGATAGTTTTAAATATTTGACATGGCATCGGGAATATTTTGAGTTGTTGATTAAATAATATTAATAGTGTATTTGATAAATAATTGATTTAAGACGTGAACTTAATAAAAAGTTATTTATTGTTTATTGCCAATAAAACACAAACACACACATGTATGGAAGATCCAAGCAGAGAATACATCAGGATATATTCTGCGATCCAAGTATTTTTTTGTTAAATTTGTTCAAAATTGTAACCGTTCCATAGTAACAATATATTATTAAACAATCACTTTAACACTTTTCCTCTTTTCTCGACTGAGTATTAGTTTTTGTTGTACATATAAATTATTACAATCACTGAATATATAGTTAGTGAAAAAATTATCACATTTATGAACTGAATTAATAATTTACAATTATACAAATAACAGTTATCCAAGAACATTCAAAAGCCATCTCTTTAAAGTTAATGACGACATTGTCAAGTAGAATGACATTATAGTAATGTTTACATATTCATACCAGTGTGAATTTTACTACACGTAATTTGCCGTGTAAAGACATAAAAAGTAGGGATAGCCGTAAAATATTTGCGAATTATGTACCGATGGCCTTAAGTTAGTTAGGTTAGTTTATTTATTGTCCTTTAATTTAACACTAAAGCAACTAATCTATAACGTACCGAGCTCTGTCACTTGACTTGATGGTTTTATAGATTTATTTTCAATAAAATCCTTGATTCTTCGCAACAATAAGAAGTTTTTTCAAAATATATAAAACATGTAGGTTTGAAATGCATAGTTTTCTATATAAGTTTGTATGTGTATATGTAAGTATACAAGACTGAATATTAGCAGTACAGCAAGAACGCTTAAATTTCCAGAGAACGGCAGTTCTCGTCAGTGGCGCACATCCACACTCCCCTACACGCGACACTATATCCATCCATCCAATGGCACTACAGCCCAAATCGAGCCTTGGCCTCCTTCAATAAGCTTCTCCAATCATTTCGATTTACCGCTGTTCTTTTCCATGAACGCGTTCCCAGGAAGTTCCTGGCATCCTCATCGACTTCGTCTTCCCATCTCTTTTTAGGTCTTCCAACAGGTCTTCTTCCCTGCATTCTTGCATTCAACAATTTTTTCAGCAATTTTATTAAGCGACACTATATATTATACACGAAATTTTATATTTTCTAGATCTGACTGAATTGAAAATTGGGCCAACTCCAATCTTAAAGTTCAGAAAAAGACTCACCCATTCATATGTCAACCATCCATTTTGGTCCACGGTTGTGGATTTTACAGCCCTTCCTATTTAGGGTCTGTTTTTCGTTCTCGTCCCCAAAACTCCCAGAAACTTCGAAAATGTAACTCCAACCTTTGCGGCTTCTGATAGTACTGATTATTACCTTTCTAATTTTGAAAATCGGTTATACCATTCCAAAGTTACCGAGCTCAGAAATATGACTCAGTTTTTATTTAAAAAAGGGAAAATGTTTGTGTATATGTATGTATGTATGTAATATGTATGTATGTATGCGGAAAAGTTAAACCGATCTGAATTTTTTTTCTGTGTTTGAAGAGGGGGTCAGGGCCGATTCAGAACCGGTGTAGTTTGTTACTTTTGACCACCCATAAGTCAGCTATAGGACATGGTAGGTACAAAACGGCATATTTTTTAGGGGTATATGTCTTCGGTTTAAGAAGAGGCAGGAGGACCGCAAATACACCAAATCAATAGCGTTGAGTTAAGCTTTCCAATGATGTTTAAGCCGCCAGAATCAGACTCTCTTCGGCTCAGTATAGCCGAAAAACTGAAAAACTAAACTTTGAAAATTTTGGTTTTTCGACAATTACTCAAAATTTCAACCTACGAATTGCGCCAATAAATGAGCGTTTGTAGAAGGACTTTGGGCAAATCTAACGGCGTATACCTCATATCCGGGAAAATTCGAATTTTTAAGTTATAGGCTTCATAAGTATGATCAAATCTATTTCTTGTGGGAAAAACGGTTTTTCAAGCTCAATAATTACTGTAATAGCTTCAGTTATCATGCTTGACATTAGATTCATCAGATACTACTTGTCAATACGTTTCAAACTCATGTTTAGTGATCAAAATCGGTTAAGCCGTTTAGAAGTTATTAAGCTACAAAAGTATAATCCATTTAACGATTATTCCCTAAATGGTTTATGTAGTTGTAGTGGTTACGACGCTAAATTTGATCTGACAATAAGCAATCCGAGTTCATTTACCGGCCATCCCAATATTTTTTTTACTCTATTTCGAATAGAAAAAATATCTAGTGTACCTACATTCGATGGACACTAGATCATTTGGGAGATAATGCGACAAAGGCGACCATTTATAAAGCTTAACGTGTAATCGAGAAACATTGCATTTAACTTCATACATTTAATTTATAAATAACTTTGAATAACTCCTGATACAAGAATAAAAAACCGCTAAAGACCGTAAAAATGAGTGGCGCATACAATATTCCAACTACAAAAGATCTGATATGAATATTACGTGGCTCAAAAATGTATTTTCATTTTGATGCAAAACAAAATTTTAGTTTTATTTTAAAAGATTTTTCCATAATATTTGCTAAATTTGAAGTAAAACGCGCCACAAAAGAGTAACTTTGATACAGTTTGAATTTTGAAACTCTTTTGTGGCGTGTTTACTTCAAATTTTGCAAATATTATAAAAAAATCTTTTAAAATAAAACTAGAATTTTGTTTTGTATCAAAATGAAGATACATTTTCACGTCACGTAATATTCATATCAGATCTATTGTAGCTGGAATATTGTATGCACCACTCATTTTTACGGTGTTTAGTGGTTTTTGATTATTATACAGTGCATTCATAAAGTGTGGAAACGGTCTATTATCTCATGACTTTAATATTTTCAGAGTTAAAGCTCTGACAGGTCGATTTTTATTTTTAAATTATGATTTTTTGACGTATGTCCCATAATAGTGACGTCCTAAATTTGGGCATGTTGACGTAATCGATGATTTTTTTATATGGGAATATAGGTCGTGTGGTAGCTCATTTGAAAGGTGATTCAATTCTCTATTCAGTAATATAAACATTAACATCATTATTTATACCGAGTGGCCAAAAAAATAATTTTTGAATTAAATTAATTGCCGCAAAAAAAAAGAATATAAGTAATTTATTTAACTCAAAATACATTTTACTGCTGTCAGAAAAGAGAAAAAAATGTTTATTTGACAAATAAACATTGGTTTTCGCTTAGATTATAGCGCTCTATTCACCTGCGTATTTGTCCGGCGGATATGTACGGCGGACAGATCCGTTGTTAGCTACATACAGGCAGATGTGTCTCCAGACAAATTCGTTGGTGCTACACATTCAGTCGTCGCGTCGTCTTGAACCACAGACGGCGAGCAAGACACATACGGCGTACGCACGGATACACACATGCGGATCTGTCCGGAGTATCTGTCCGCCGTACATATCCGCCGGACAAATACGCATGTGAATAGAGCGCTTAAGGGCCGGTTGTTCGAACGCTAATCAACAATGATCACTATCAAATAGTTAATTACTGTCACAACTGTCAATGTCAACTTTGGTTGGGTTGCTAAAAACATAATTGATTATAATTATGAGATTAGTTAATAAATTAACATAACAATTATTAACATAATTGATTAACTAATTTCGTAATTGTAATCAATAATTATGTTTTTAGCAACTAAATCTGTGGCTATTTGCCAAAAGTTGATGTCATAAATCATGGTTTTCAGCTTTGCGAACCATGATATGTGTTTAAAGTTATATTTTTATTTGCCAAAACTTGATATGTCTAAGGACAATATTATTAAAGATATAAGTTAAAGACTAAACATGATGTATTAAATTACCTCATTTTAATATTTGCCAAAAGTTGAAAAGTCGACATATCAAGTTTTGTCACCATCAGATTTAAAATTTGGACGGATGTTTTATAGACATATCAAGTTTTGGTTACCAGCTGACGATAACATAATCTAATTTTATTGTTGTGCATTTTACTAAATTAAGGTGGTTTTTTGGTTGTCTTAAGAAAACTATTAGTAAAAGTATGTCGCGTGGAAAGCTATTAGTGGATATGGTTATTAGCCAACATGAAGATTCGGCGGTTTTAGTAAATATCGAAGAAACAGTATTACACACTGAAAGTGAGGACTTTAAAAAATCAGTGGGAAGTGATATAAGAGGATTGAAAAGGTGTTTAGTTGATGCCGAAATTAAAGAAATAAGTTCAACTTCTGGATCCACTGGCCATTCTGAAGAATTAGTGTCATATTTGAATAGTGATAATTCAGATGTAGATGAAGATTATATTCCTTCGGACACTTCATTTGACACAAGTGACAATGAGAGGCCAGGTAAATATCAAGCAATGCCATCTAAAAAGTGTGAAACAACAGCTACTTCCAGTAATAATACGGATGACATAGTAAGTACCTAATGATACTTTTACAAATAAAAGTGACGATGGCAAAGAACAAATAAATAACTCTAATATTCAACCTAAAAAACCGAAATATAAGAGAGTAGAAATGAAAGAAAATAAGATGTTAGGAGAAGAACATATTAGAAGAAAAGGTATACAAATACCTACAAAAGTATTTCAAGCGCTTACTAGTTGCTGTCGCAATAAATGTCACGAGAAACTCTCCATAGATGAACAAAAAGAAATTTTTTATGATTTTCTTAAAAAAGTGCAAGACAAAGACCATGTAATTTATGAAAGAGTGAAGATTGAGTCAAAGAAGACAGAAAGAAAAGATAAAGGAGAACGAGGAAATAATAAAAACAGACAAATTGTGGTATCCTATAATATCACATATAACGACAAAACGTTAAAAGTTTGCAAATACATGTTCCAGAATCTACATGGTATCACAAGAGGAAAAACTGATATTTTGATAAAAAAAAACAAATATCACCCACGGGTTTTATAGAACTTAATGGATCTGGAAAATGCCAACCACATAACGCTAGACCAGACGAAAAAGCTGAAGCTATAAAACACATAGAGTCTTTTCCAAAATATGAGAGCCACTACTCTCGAAGACACACAAGTCGACTCTATTTAGCTCCCAATCTAAATATTAAACTTATGTATGATCTTTATGTATCAAACAGAACAATGCCTGTATCATATTCATTTTATGCTAAGATTTTTAAAGAACTTGGATATAAATTTTAAAATCCTAGTATCGATACATGTAAGACTTGTGATTATCTAGAAAACAAGAAAAAATCCTCTAATAGTGAAGAAATACGTGCAGCCGTGAATGAAGAGAAAAATAAACACCTTCAGCTAGCAGAGATTGCCTATGGTGAAAAAAAAAGCAGATATAGAGTTCTCCAGAAAAGTAGCGGTAAAATGGTTGTTTTAGTATTTGACTTACAACAAAACCTACCAACATCCAATTTAAGCACAAATGTAGTCTACTATAAAAGATTGCTCTGGACATATAACCTCACCATCAGAAATTGCACTGAAAATACCACTTCATGTTTTATGTGGCATGAGGGGTTGACAGACCGTGGATCAGATCAAGTTGCTTCTTGTCTTTTAAAATATCTTGACAGCTTAGTTGATGCAGTTGAAAAAGTTGTTCTATATTCGGATTCTTGTCCCGGACAAAACAAAAATAACATTGTTGCAGGAGCACTGTCTTTATTTGTTTATAGATCAACAACCATAAATGAAATACAACACAAATTCCTGGAAGTGGGTCATACTAGAATGGAATGTGATGCCGACCATGCAAGAATTGAGCGTGCCAAAGAATCGTCACAAATTGAAATAAGGATACCTCATGACTGGTATCAGTTTGTTAGAACTGTCCCCGGTAAGAAGAAATTCCAGGTTATCGAAATGCAGAGGAAAGATTTTCTAGCGTATTCAAAACTTTTCCAGAATATCTATGTAAAGCGTGATAAAGGTGTGGATAATGAAAATGTGAAATGGCATGATATAAAAGTTCTACGTTTTGGTAAAGAGTTGGGTGTTATAGACATTAAATATGCACATAAAGGTCTTGACGTTTCTACCCTTAATATTAAACGCAGAGGGCAGCAGATGGATACTACATTAGAACCTGTTTATAGTGGACCTAAACCCATAAAACATCAAAAAAAGGAAGACTTGCTTTTCCTGCTGCAATACGTTGATCCAGTGTACCATCCATTTTACCACGGACTCAAGACTAGTGAGAACGTAAATGATGGAATTTAATGTTTTATTTTTAAATGATAAACATTGCTTTTTTATGTAGATTGATAACAGTGAACAATAAAAATAATTTTGCTAATTGTTATTACTCATTTCAAAGAGATTTATACTGATGTTTAAATTTAGATATTCAATAAATTGGTGAATTTTACATTATTTTATAAATTGATTAAAAGTAACCATCTTTATTAAATATCAAGTTTTAATTTCAGTATAAATTTCTTCAGTTTTTATTTTGTAATTATGATATTCACGTATTTTATATACTTCACTTTCACATGATATGTCTATATATGGCATCTAAGATATTTGCCAAAACATGATATGTTAGTAGAATCATTTTTCACAATAGAATTTCCAAAATTAATGTACACTATTAGTTTAAGCAGCATTTTATTTATTTATATACGAAATTTCATAAAAATCTAATAAAATTTGAGCGAGTAAAAAATAAAAACAAATTGTCATGAGGTTATATATTTTTAATTTTGCTCTACTGAAAACTTGTTCTATTTGACATATCAAGTTTTGGCAAATAGCCACAGAAATTAAAGCCGACATTGACAGTTGTGACAGTAATTAAATATTTGATATTGATAATTTTTGATTAGCGTTCGAACAACCGGCCCTTAATGTTTAAACTGCCAAGAGGCAGGTGTGTCGCTGTTTAACATTTAAGCGAAAAGCAATGTTTATTTTTTAGCGAAATAAACAATGTTTTTATATTATGTGGCATCAGTAAAATATATTTTGAGTTAAATAAATTACATACATTCTTCCCTTTGCGTCAATTATTTTAATTCAAAAATTATTTTTTGGCCATCCTGTATAAATAATGATGTTAATATTTATATTACTGAATAGAGAATTGAATCACCTTTTAAATGAGCTACCACACGACTAATATTCCCATTTAAAAAATCATCGATGACGTCATCACGCTCAAATCGATGACGTCACTATTATGTACTATGCGTTAAAAAATCATAATTTAAAAATAAAAATCGACCTGTTAGAGCTTTAACTCTGAAAATAATTAAGTTATGAGATAATACACCGTTTCCACACTTTATGAATGCACTGTATAAAATACCTATGATGCGAATAAAGTTGATACACTATAAAATTAGTGTGTAATTTTAATTTAGGATATAAAAAATAAAAAAATGTACTACACACTTGACTTCTATCGATTTGTGCATCGTTCTACTTTCACCAATTTCAATTACCTACCGTATTATCGCAATTATGATGCAGGTGATTAGATTGCAGCACGTTAAAATGGTTATTAATGCTGAACAAATAAATTGGACGATGCCCGATGGTCAAATTGTGAAAATTAGCGAAGTCCACTTGGCATTCTTATCATACCGGTATATTATGCAAGAGAAAACAAAGCAAATACATACATTGAAAGAACTGTTCAATCGAGGGAAGAATAAATGGTTCAATACGTCTCACTTCTCTTTTATATTACAAGGAAATTATGATAAATTTGTCTTCTATTAAAGAAGAATGCATAATGGGAAAAAACGGCAGATATAAAACAAAACTATTTTTCTTTCTAATGAGAAATTTCCCTGTAAAAATTGTCGTTTGCACATGGTACCTTCCCTTTTCTTGGTTTCGGCTTCGATCTATCGTCTATCCAGTAGAACTGAGAATCAGTGCCGGCGCTAGGATATAAGGTGCACGCCTGCAAAACTAGCACAGGCGCCCCCCCCCCACGCACACACACACACACACACACTTTCTTATGGGCGCCCATATAAAAATTTTTAGGGTGATGCCAGACCTGAAGATGTTGCACATTACATTTTGTATACTTTGGATGACAATATATAGTTTAAAGCACTCAAAAAGCTAGGGGGTGGCACGGCCTCCCTGACAGCGTGCCTGCATGGGCGCCCATGCAGATACTCGTACAACCCCAGCCTTGGGGACATTATGTATGTTTTAATGAAACAGTGAGACCCACATTTCCGAAGATCAAACCGGTCACTGACCTACCTATCTGACCGCCCATAACCTGGAGTGGTATCTCTCTGACCCCCAAGCTATAACACCACCCCACCCCATCGCAGTACATAACGAATGAGGAGGCTTTGTACTGAACGTTTCCTTGGATGTCCTGGGTAATGGGACATCCTCTGTATTACTTTATGTGGTTAAACCACCTAATTTTAGGGGTAGCTAGAAGAGCTCTTCTCCATATTAATGACTTGATTTTGGACTTGTGTCCTAAAAATGTGTGTTACAGGCAGAGAGGCATCAACTTAGTCGGTGTTCCCCTATCTGCAAATGTCCCCGGTAAATAAAGTTCGGTTGCAGTTTTATTGGATCCATGATCTGACAGAATAACCTCATTTTAATTTTTTTAAGAAATTGGCTAAGAGAACTAAGATTGTTTTTGTCATTTCTTCTTTTTCGGCTTTTCTTCTTCGGTTCGTGCCCCAGATATTTTTTTTTAATCCATTTTTATTTAACTAAATAAAAATAATAACTTTAAAACCTCAAGATTATGTTTCTGCAATAATGTGAAACCATAATTTAATAATAGTACTGAGTACTTAAAAAATATAATTTTATATTAATTGAATGCAACACTAGATTCTTTAACTGCAGAGTACAACTGACAAACTATTCTATATTAGTATAGGTATAATCACATGAAACAATACTAAATCTAAATCTAAAAATTTTTAAACTAAACACTAAACGTTATGTAAAATGTTTATTTTAAATATTATGTTTTTATGGGATTAATACTCGATACCTATTAATAAGTACATAATACTTAAATTACACAGGCGGCAAGAAAACAGTATCACAATCGTGTTTATTTTACTAGAAATCATTCATTTCCTCTCATAACTGCTGATACAAAATTAACGACTTGCAAGAAATTTGAAGAAAATAAACAAAGCATTCTCATTTAGAGCAAAGTTGTTTGGTTGAAATATAATATCTTTGACCAATAAATTATATTACTACATGGTAAGAATTCTATGCGGCATTGCATATTTTTGTATATTTTACATGTGTGATATCCAAAACTAACAAACACTGATTAGGGTATTATGACAAAATTAAAACAACTTTAAAAAAATGAATTTTTCTATTTTAGTACCTACATACATAGTTTGCATAACACCAACAGAAAAAAAGCTCATTCTGGCGCCCCCCAAACAGGGGCGCCCGCCTGCAGTACATCCCTTGCAGGCCCGTTATCGCCGGCCCTGCGAGAATACAATGATAATGATACTTTATTTGAATGTAGAGTGTATCAAGAAGGAATATACAACCTTCTACATCTTATAATAATGGATTGAAAGACTGAAGGACAAAGGAGTCAGGGAAAAAGTAAATGGTCCTGGCCATAAAATGCAGGAGGTTGGACACGCATGGATAGTAGGGTGGTCCAAAAAACTAAAGTTTTTTTTAGAGACCTAGGGACCCTCCCATTTTGTTATATCTAATAAAAGAATAATCTATGCCAAATCTTAACACTCTAGAACATATGGAAAGCAGTGCTCAACAACATTTAATTTTCATAAATTTCCGTAAAACACTTAAGTTTAGAAAAAAAGTTAAACAAAGTTTTAGACGGAAAAAGCGAAGACGTTTCTGAACCAAAGGCTAAGAAGAGCCTTTTTGACATGAATGTGGCAGCGGCTTTACACAGGAATAAAGTTTCCGATCGTGAAGCTGTAAGGCTTATCATTCCTATTGCTGCCACACTTGGACATGATCCTGCGGAATTACCGCTTTCAAGAAGTTCTGTAAAAAGGAAACGAGAAGCAGCAAGACAGAATTTTTCAACAGAGATTAAATCAAAGACATCGAAGAACCAATTGTTGTTCCTTGGGACAGCTGTCCTGCGTGACATATTAGGTTCACAAAAGGTAGATAGACTACCAGTGCTAGTTTCCTATGCTAGTGGAAATGAGAAACTACTGGGGGTGCCAAAATTGGCTAGTGGAACAGGTTTGAACACTGGAGATGCAGTACTTAAAACTCTTAAAACATGGGATGTTGATGATAAAGTCATTAGTATGGGCTTTGGCACAACAACCGTCAATATTGGTCTTAATAGTGGTGCGTGCATGTACTTTCCTAGAAAATAAGCTGAATAAAGAACTTCTATGGTTTCTGTGTCGCCATCACATAATGGAAATGATTTTGAGCAAAGTATTTGCATTATGTTTGGGACCTTCAAGCTCTCCTGAAATTCCCATATTTAAAAGGTTGAAGGAATCATGGAATGCAGTCGATCGATCAGATTACACACCATTAATTTTTCTCCCTGAAGAAGCTGAGTAAAAAACACTGCCATCGAGTCCTTGCTACATCATCTTAGTAAGAAAGACCAGCCTCGAGATGACTGCCTCGAACTTATTGAACTGACGCTGTTGGTGTTGGGACAACCAATAGAAAAAATTCACTGGAGAGCACCTGGGCCTATACACCACGCTCGGTGGATGACTAAGCTTATTGATGGATATAAGTTGTACCTTTTCCTAAGTCAAGGAGTTTACCATTTCACAAACAAGGAGAAAGAAAACTTAGACAGAATTATCCGTTTCGGTGCACTTTTGTATGTGAAAAACTGGGTTAAGGCTCCAATCAGCGCCAATGCTGCTTTCAACGACCTAATTTTTTGGAAAGAGGCTGGGAAATATAGCGTCATTGATGAAGATATAGCTAAAACTATCAGAAAAGCCTTGCAGCCACATTTGTGGTACCTATCTGACGAAATGGTCGGGTTATCACTATTTTCCAATATAGTGAGCTTTGAAAACAAAGTGAGCATAGTGAATAAGATGTCTATCCCGGCACCGCCAAGGATGATTAGAGGAAATGCCGATTTCCTAAGTGATGAATGTAAATTGGCAGATTTTGATAATAGTAGAACAGTGTTGTTGTTTACTAAGCTAAACATTATTCAACGCTTTTTAAACAAGCACCCAAGTGAATGGGAACAGGGTCCAGAGTTTAAAGAGCCAAAAAATACAGTAAATAAAATCAAAGTGGTCAATAACATCGCAGAAAGAGGTGTAAAACTATTTCAAGATTTTAACAAACTCATAACAAATGATGAGGACGAAAAACAGCTGTTTGCAGATTGTAGAGGCTAATCGAAAACAAGTCCTGACTGAGCCAACAAAGAAGGCCGTTCTAGAAAGCCTACAGAAATCATGAATTTCCAAAGACAAAATTTAAAGAGTTCATTTTTATTATGGTCTTTACTATAAAATGTACTTAGTTAAACATGGGTTCCAATGTAAAATAAACAAATAAATGAAGTTTTTGTATCCTAACATGTCTTTTTTTTTAATTTAATTTTTGTGTTATTTTTTTAAAAATCAATAAAAATATTCCCGTTTTCATTATTTAAACAGTATTGAGCACTGCCTTCCAAGTGACTTATGGCTTTCATATTTTGGCTCCTTACTTCTTTTATCAATTAGAAAAGAATTGGGGGGTCCCTTGGCTTTTACATTCAACTTGAGTTTTTCATATAAGATCTTGGACCGCCCTAATGGATAGGCATAATAGGCATTCATAACTAAGTGCTGCGTAAAGCAGACTTTACAATTTGTGGCTTAATTATTATAGTGATGTTAAGTTTTTAATCAGATTTAACCACAATTTTAATCAATATTATTAACCTTCTCTCCGGTTTTATGAGTAGAATTTTAGTTTACTCTAAGCGTTGGATCATCCCGTTCTGTGAATGTAAAAAACAATATAACGGATCTTGAAACAGTTTATTCCAATAGACGAGTGTGTCATCAACATTTCGGGCCTACATTTTTTTCGGAAGTTTGTAAAAGATTATGAGGTATTTATCTAAAAAATCTTCCTACAAGATATTCTTTCAAAAATTTCCATTCAACTAAATATTAACCATTGATTTATTACAAAACAGTGCTTTTACATGACACATAACAGTAGTGTTTAGCATTTTGAAAACAAATTGGAATTTGTAATACAGGTAATACAGTCACAGTCAACTCTCCCTTGAACGGACGGTAGTCGTTCCGCATAAAGTGTCCGTTTGGGTGTCCATTGAAGAGAAAAAAAATATTTTAACTTAGAATTTTTAAAAATAAGTGTATGTATGTATGTATATATAAAGAGAAATATTAATTTTAACATTAAATAACACAAATTGTGGATGAGACGCACCATTGTCTGGGAACAAAAAATTTTTTCGGTTTTCTCTCTGTATTCTTCTATAAAATTATTTAACCAATCTATCATGGTTTCTCTTGTCATCCACGACTTCTTATTGCTGTACCATTCGATAGGTAATTGTTCTGCGAGTGAACCATTGAACCAACGAGGATGTTTACTTTTTCCGATTACCAGTGGCCTTTCTTTGTCCCCCATCACATTGGTGCAAAATGGAATTGTGATCCTAGCTTTAGAAGCCTTACCTCCAGTGCACCTTTCTCCTTCTAGAGTATAAGTTTTCTTGGGCAATGCTCTAAAATGCTCCGCGTTAAAAATTCCTCGCGGAGAGTATACTTTCATTAAAGTGAACAGTTTTTCCTTCCAGTTAGAAACCACTAATAAATCTACAGTATTGCTTCGCCAGATACAGATTTGAAGGAAATATTGTGTCGCTTACAAAATTTACAAAATTTCTCGAGCCATCCACCAGAAGCTTTCATATCAAACTTAGTCCCCTTGCAACTTCTAATGCCTTTTCCTGAATAATTTTACCAGAAACAGGATCATTTTTAGACTGCACTTTACAAAACCAATCGAAAACAATTTAAAGGTCCAATGCAGCACCCTCGGTTTTCAAAAATATTCTTTTCGCTTCCAGGGTTCCACTCTCAGAAAACTGATTAATTAAAGCACTTTTATGTTTCAAAATTTCACTGGCTTGAGGTTTTTCAATTCCAAATGTTTCTGCTAACTGTCTAACATTTAACGTCTCACCATACTATAATGAACTCCATCGACTTTTTCTTTCAAATTTAAAAACTTCCTTTTGGCGGACGCCATAATTATATACGTACGTTGCAAAACGTTCAAAACTAAAATTATTTCAATTACTTTTATTAATTATACGCTGTGAGCTCGTACGTAGAGGGGATATTTACAACTTCGCGAGCGCCAGTAGTGGCAAGTCTGTAAACGTTTACCGGAAATTTGACATAAATGTCAAAGTGATTAATTTTAAAAATTAAAAGTAAAAACATTAATTATAAAAAATATTAGTTGGTCAAAGCTGTGGTATATATTTTTACCTTAAATATACTTACGTTTTAAATACTGAATTTAAGTTTTTTTAATGTTCCGTAATATGTAATTATAATTTAATCTAAGAATCTTAGCGCCATCTACACGATAATTGTGAAAGTATCCGAAGTAAGAAATTCATATTTTATCAATAGAACGTCAAAATGATTAGCAAAATCTTAAAAAAATCGATTATAATTTATTTAATTTTTTGCGTTGTAAATATTAAGCGATAACAATTAAATAATAAATTTAAAAATTACCGGTGAAAGTTGAATTAGTAATCCGCCAGGAGCGCCACTAGCGAAGCTCAGAGCGTATAAAGGTAGATATTAAGATAGGCACAAAATTTATTGTGAAATTTAATCCGAAATCAAATTTTAAACACTCATAAAAATACAACTAGGGTTATTGAATATGCTTAATCAGACACTTCGGTTAAAATTCTTAAATCCTTATGCCAGTCAAAACACAAATAATTTAACAAGTTGCTGGTGTCGCATTTCTTTCATGGACCAACACACACATAAATTTTTATTACTTAATGCTGATAACGTGAAATGTTATATCAAATATCACGTCTTGGACATCTCTGTATTGATTTGAAATAATAAACGTAGTTTTATATTGTAAAATACTTGGAAAAACTATTAATTTTTTATGATTTATTGATTTATTTACTGATCGCATTTACACCTCATTTACTTTCCGCGTCCGTTGTTGAGAGTGTCCGTCGAAGGGAGTTAAGGGATACAGGTTCATATATCGCCGAATGATTTTTGTTGCAAAAACCGTCCGTATAGAAGAGGTGTCCGTTAAGAGAGAGTTTACTGTATTTGAAGTTTTCAGTAAAACTATGATTTTCGTTTATATTGGTATTTCAGCCCCGATTACAACACTACCTACTACCATAACTTTAGACAGAACCTAAGACTTTCAAGTATTTTTTATGTAGATGGAACTTTTAAGGTAATTTTAAGTTATTGTATAATTATTGAATAAAACATTGGATTTCCTTTCTGTTGTTTATCTCTAACTTTTAATTCAAAAATGACGCCAAATTTATTATTTGAAACTCCTGCGTAACTAAAATTTAATTTAGTTCCCTTTCCAATCAAGAGATGGCGTTAATTCGATCCGAAAGATTAACATGGTCGTGGAGCGTCTAGAGTATGTATGATTTGTGTCTGAGATGTTCTCTGATAACATACTAAGCCAACAACCAGCAAACTAAAATTTATTTTGTTTAAAACTTCATAAATAAAGAACACGAAAGAACAAAATATTTTGTTTAAAAATGTTCCTGCGAATGTGTTAGAACTTTAAGATCACCAAATGTTAGAACAGAATAAATATGAATCCTAATTAAAACTAGATAATTTGACGCATCTCATATTATGTATATATTATTATGTATCACTTTATCAATCAAAGATAGAGTAAAAATTTAAATTTTTAATTATAACTCGGGCACATAAATTTGATACACCCTGTATATTGATTTGTAACTATTTAGTAGAAGGTAGCTTTTACGCAGTGGGTTTCTCCTTAATGAGTTTTTTCCTGAAGACATTTGTAAATACAGTGAAGTGAAATGACAATTTATTTCGGATTATAATTTAAAAAGATTGTTTGTTACGGGAAGGTAAAATCCACAGGTAGCTGTAATTATTAGTTTTTAGGAAAATAAAGGTAGAGAGATTTGGAATTTTAAGTCTGTTTGTTTAAGGACAAGAGTATTTGTATAATTTCCGGAAAGTGATTAGGATGAGTAGAAGTATTGTTTGAAAGAATGCCTGGTTTTTCCAATGAAAAATAGGAATGTGGAAACAGAAATGTTTCTGATTGGCTTGGCAATTTAGAATGGGGAAAGGGAAGTTTGAATGTTGAGACAGTTTGGAAAAGAAAGATTCATTGTGTGATCGGTATCCGAGAAAGGCAGTCGAAAGTTTTCGCGTATAGTTCAGAAGCAAGTACTAGTGGTTTTGTTTGTTAGTGGAGAGTATCTGAAAAGTGGAACGAGAGACAAATCAAATCGAGAAGAAATACCTCTTTGATTCTGTAAAGTCCAAGAGAGTAAGTTACAAGATTTATCGTTATTAAAATTATTTGTGACACCAAGTAAAAAAGATACTTGGGTCTCAGGAGATTATTATTGAGAGAAAGAGAGGAGAGAGTTTTGGAGTTTATTGAACGAGTACTGGTCAAAAGCGGCCTGGCTTGTGTTTTGGAGAAATAGTTGCTGGTATGCTGCTGGATTGATGCTGAGAACGGAGAGGGCTTTGATTGGTAGCCAACATAATTAACAAGGAAGAGCTGTTTGGGTCAAGAGGAGACATCATTGTGTGTGAATCAAAAAGGTCAGTCAATAACTTATGTGATAGATGTTCTTTATAATCAGAAGTTAAAATATTTGCGTAAAAGCATATGAATTAAGGTTCCAACATTTCAATAATTCAATAGGAAATATAAGTAGTTTTGCAAATACCTAAATTTGTTTGTTTAGCTTATTTTATAAATGGTATCAGGAACAAAGCGATAAATATTTGTTTAAATTAGATTAATTATATGGTAAAAGTTTCATTTGGACAATTATGCCCACAGGATTTAATTGATAGATTTTCAGAGGATTGCTTTTGATAATAAAGGTATTTGTATGTGCTTATTTATGATTTTTCTATTTATTTCCTTTTCCTATTTTATCCCGATAGGGATCAACTAAGAGATACTGAAGCCACGAGAAAGGATAAGTATAACCTAAGATAATTTTAGTTAATTTTTATGACAAAAAGGCACCCTGAGATTTTTTATTAATTGTTTATGTATGATTTGCGTCAATTCAATAATTAATTAAATAAATACTCAATTAAAATAAAAGTAATAGAAAGCAGATCATAACAATATATACCAATATATATTTGAAATGATATTTAGTTAATAGAAATCACACAAAAGCTATAATAGATTGAACAGAATTCTTAAAAATTCTGAAATTATTTTTCACATCAAACTAACATGGCCTGGACTATACAAGTGCAGTATGCAAGCTTCCAGTGCAGTGGGGACACCATCACATTCCAACTCTTCGATGAAATCGAAATTCACTCAGTCTAAGAACTATGTAAGATGCACATTCTCGAAAAAATGTTACATAAGTAATTAATTGTAAAAACCGAAGAAATGACTAAAATATTTCAACTTTTATCTATTGCTGTGATATGGTGCGCGACAAGGGTGTATTCCGATGCCACTACTGTTAAATACACATACAATTCGTCGGATTTGTCGTATTTGTCGAATGGTATACAATTCCCGGTCGATGAAAGTGATATTAAGCTATTAGGGGAAGATAAACTATTTGGTAACGCGACTCAGTTCTGGTGGTTTTCGAGGCTGTATGATCACTACAAATGGTGGACGCGGTTAGAGCATTTAGAAAATGTTTCGTGTAGAAGTGATATGATGGTGTACCTAAGGGAATTAGTAAATGGTACTAGTTGGGCATTGAAAAGTGAGTATAATCTTTTTAAATTTTAGTCATTTAACCCTTAACTACTGACGGGGATATTTCAGAATGTAGACACTGACATGCAATATGTAATACCGTTGCTATACTCTCGTTTGTTTTTAATATAAATTTGTCTAATATCACTGTATTTGTTTTT